>NW_024423344.1:33071548-33202243 GCF_017311325.1 Ursus maritimus | reverse complement strand
CGGTCCTCCGAGTCGAGCTGGATAGGGTACCAGACCAGCCTAAACACCACGGAACCAGCCTGAGACGCAGGGAAAGGCGCGATCTGGATCTCTACAAATGAACATCTCCAGCGCTGAGTATTGAAGTCAAGCGGGAGCCAATGAAATTGTGCACAGATATCAGAAGATAAAACGGAAGGGGGAGTGGGAGCCGCCGCGGCTTCGGGCACCCGGGGAAGCGGTAGCCACTTGCCGGGAGGCGAGGGGGCTCGCGAGACGGTACCCGCAAACAGCAGACTGAGACTGTGAGCCGGGAGGCCGCGCACCAGGCATCTCGCGTAGCGTGCCGGAATCCCGGAATCTCTAGACTGAGACCGGAGATCCGTGAGCGGATGCGGGCGCTGGCGGCTGGCGGCATTAGAAACACAAAGGACAGAGAAGCAGCCTGGCCCTGGAAGTGAGGCTGGGACGCGGGTGTGGGCGCACATCCCGACGCTGCAGGTTGAGCAGCACCAACAGAAACAGAGTTAAAAATGGCCAGAACATTAGTAGAGAACGGGCGCGATCACTCTGTTCTGGTGACAGAGGCTGAAATTAGGCCGCTGCTGCTCTGACTCTCAGAAGAGAGCACAACAAGCCGCCAGGAAAAGCCACAGAGAACAAAAGCCGGAAATACCGGCTCAGGGAGTGCCCATCCCCATCCCCCTCGCAGGGGACACGGAGAGCTCTACCCAAACAGGGCTGCCGGAGTATCTGCGCGGCAGGTCCTCCCCCAGAAGGCAGGCTGAAAAAATCAAGAAGCCCGCAGCCCGAGGCGCCTGGGTGGTGCAGCTCATTGGAAACGCCCGCCCTCGGCTTAGGGCGTGATCCGGCGTTCGAAAGGAGTCCCTCATCGGGCTCCTCTGCTGGAGCCTGCTTCTTCCTCTCCCACTCCCCTGCTTCTGTTCCTCTCTCGCTGGTTGGCTGCCACATAAATAAATAAATAAAATCTTTAAAGAAGAAGCCCACATCCCTAAGATCCCTATAAAACAAAGGGCACAGCCTGGGACTCAGTCATAATTTGGGCTCTGGACAATCCCGCAACCTCTCATCAGAATGACAAAGAAGGAGAAGCTCCCCAGCAAAGAAAAGAAGTGAGTCTGTGGCCTCTGCCACAAAATAATGGATATGGATGTAACCAAATTATCAGAAATAATTCCAGGTAACGATGGTCAAAATGATGAGTAGAATTGAAAAAACTATTAACGAAAAGGTTACTGAGAATATAGAATCCCTAAGGACAGAAATGAGGAAGCGAATCGACAGAAATTAGCTGAAAGCGGTGTCTCCTACTCCTCCGCCATCTTAACTCCTCCCCTCCTGTAAGAGTAATTCTTTATGATTTTGGATTTAGCTGTTTTTTTTAAGATATGACAAAGCATAGGAAACAATAAATTGTACTTCATCAAAATTTTAAAAAAAATTGTACTGCAAAGGATACCATCAATAAAATGAAAAGATATCAAAATAATGGGAAATATATTTGCAATCATATAGCTTATATAGGTATAGAATCCAGAATATATAAAGAAGTCTTACAACTCAACCATAAAGAGAAAAATAGCACAAGTTTTTAAAAAGTGGGAGAATTTTAAATAGACATTTCTCCAAAGAAGATATACAAATAGCCAATAAGCACATGAAAAGATGCTCAATATTATCAGTTATTAGATAACTGTATATCAAAATCACAATGAGATGCTACTTCAAAATGTGGTACAAATGGATGTGTAATTGATATTAATTGGCTGCAAAAGAAATGGTGCATGGTACATGCTTTATATGTAGCACGGATATACCTTGAAAACATCATGTAAGTGAAATAAGACAGATATAAAAGGCCATATGTTGTATGATTCCATTCACTTGAAATGCTCAGAATATGCAAATCTATAGAATACAGAAACTTTATTAGTGATTGCCTAGGGCAAGGGGTATTGAGGATGACAGTTACAGCATGTGGGCTTTCTTTTTGTAGTAATAAAAGTACTCCAGAGTTAGCTAGTAGTGGTGATGGCATAGTCTTGTGTACTATAAATTACTAAATCATATGTTTTATAAGTGTTAATTTGTGGTATCTGAGTTATATCTTAATTTAAAAATAATTCACCAATAAGAAGACAAGCAACCTGATAATTAATGGGGACAGTTTCTATACACACTTAGCAACAGAATACTTTTGGATGGTAAATTAGGAAATTGTCAATACTATTAGTAACTAAAGAAAGCAAATTAAAGCCATAATGAGTTACCACTACTCACATACATTAAAACTGCAAAAACAATTTTAAAAATGAAGATGAAAAAAATCCAAATGCCGGTGAAGATGAGAGAGAACTTTAACTCTCTCATATTCCTGGAGAGAATGGTGCAGCAGTTCTGGAAAAGGGACCAGTAGTTTCTCAAAAAGTGACACCTATATTTATCAAATGACCAGTAGTGCCACTTCTAGGTATTTACCCAAGATAAATGAAATGCAACTGAAAATATTCAGAATTACTTAGCAAATTAAGAGGCAAAGAAAAACAGCATCTATAAAAAAAATTCTGCAAATAAAAGGAGAGAATAAAATGTTTAAAAATAAACAAAAAATGAATTAAAGAATGAAGAGAACTCCAAAATGTTAACAAATCACTTATACATTTATGTAGTCAGCAAATGCTTTATAGAGCCATGCACTGTTCCAGGTGCTTGACAGAAATTCCTGAGCAATAAATTAAAAAAAACCCAAAACCTAAAATTCAGCTTCTGGCTTCTGTAGATTATGTTCTAACAATTTAATATTATAGGTAACGTATTCAGTGATCTGGAAAGCAATTTTAATTCATGGAGTTCTCAAAGAAAAAAATGGAGGAAATAAATGGTTGTGGGAGACAATAATAGATATGGAAGATAGAATGAAAATAAACTAACAAATGATATTTTTTCATGCACAGACTAGTATAATTGAAACAAAAAGCGGTATTAAAGGTGATAAAAGTCTAACATTTTCCTGAGTTGCAAAAAGATTTATATATTCAAAAACATAAGAGTATCCATAATCCAAGAACATCTTAGAGCTTTACCTTCCTTCATTTTCTCACTAAAATTAGTAAACAAATGAAAATATGTAAAAGGACATCAATGACAATTATAGGAGGGCTCTATTTGAAGATGAAAAATTCAGCATATTTTTGAAATACTGGTGGAGGGGAGGTAATGAGTAAAATAACGGTGAGAAAATACATGTACTTGGACATAGTGAAGAGCTATCTGAGAAGCTGAGCTGTGCAGCAGAAATCCTAAGAAGCTTGAGTTTAGTAAAAACAGGGGATAGTAAATGTGTGGGTCAGCTAAAGACAACTGGGTAAAATTTTGAATAGTAAGCACATGAACAAAGCACAAACATCCATTCCTTGGAATCTCAGATTTTCTAATAGGATTTTATCCCATTAATAGCATTAATGGCTTTTGGTTTTTTGCCCAAATGAGTTTTTTAAATTATTATTTTTTTTGGTCCATTGCATCCCTTGTTATTTAGCCATCTCCCATTGACTTTGGTTACTTGCCAGACCTCTAAATATAGGTGCATTTGTCTATGAAGTTATGTATATGGGATAAAAGCCAAATTGCGTTTCCCTCGACCTTTGGAAACAAAGACATTGTGTCAGAAAAAATTGAAGCACAATAAATTATTTTACATGTGAATTCAGAAGAGGAGCATATATATCCACATCTATTGAGTGACATCACAACAGAAAATGTGTCCAAAGTATTGTTTTCTATTTTAACTTCATAAAAATTACCTGACTTCAGATGTCATACTGGTATCAGAAGGTTCTAAGACCAAAACTATATTGAATGAATGATTGCATTTACGATACAAAGTTTATTGTAATTAGAATAACTACAGAGACTAGGTCCACCTTTTGTCCACAAACTAATATACTTTCTCTTTATTGAAACCTGTTTCACTTGTGATCATTTTTTAAAAAATTTAGTTACCACTGCAAAGTTGTGTAACCCATTTTTTGCTTATAAATAATGGTAAATGTAACAGATGGCCTAGTTACGATACTTCGTACTCAGTGATACACCCAAATATTCTGGAGTAACCTTATTCATCTGGCATTTGATTCTGCACTTTAATTCCAAAATTAATGACCTCAAATATTTGCTGATAGAACATGTATTATTAGCATTCAGCACCTGTCATGGTTTGAAAGAAAATGAATAGCAAATTAGAATAAGATATTAATGAGGAGAAAAATATGTTGTTTGCCTACTGGGCTACATATTTTCATTTTTGAAATATTCTTCCTTCAAAGCTTAAGTAACTAATACACGTTTTGATCTGAAATTAGCTAAAATATTGAAATATATATATATATATATATATATATATATTCATACAGCTGTAAAGTGCTAATAGAAATATGCTAAGGAGGTGCCAATGGAGTGCTAACAAGTAACTCAGGCAGTGTGAGTATTCAGGTATTCAAGGAAAAAGTGATAATGAGGATCTTGTTAATGAGGCTTCATTAAATAGGTGTTGGAATTCATAAGATCTTTTTTCCTTTCATTTTAATAAGATAGGGAAATATGTATTTTTTGAGTGGAAAGGAATACAATACTTGTGATGGGCACAATAATGTCCACATCCTAATCCCCGGAATTTGTGAATATTTTTCCTTGAATAGCAAAAAACGACTTTGTAGATGTAATTAAGTTAAGGACCTCCAGATAAGAAGATTATTCTGGATTATTTGGGTTGGCCCAATTTATCACCAGGGTCCTTAAAAGTGTTATAAAAAGAGATGTGAAAACTAAAGCAAAATCAGAGAGAAATTTGAAGATGCTTTTTCTGGCTTTGAAGATAGAAGAGGGACACGGTCCAAGAAATGCAGGCAGCCTCTAGAATCTGTAAAATGCAAGGCAGTGGATTTTCTTCTAGAGCCTCTAGATTTTAGTCCAGTGAAATACACCTTGATTTTAGTCCAGTGAAATCCATTTTGTCCTTCTTACGTAAAGAATACAAAAATAACATTTCTTTGCTTAAAGCAACTAAGTGGGTGGCAATTTGTTACAACAGCAATAGGAATCAATAAAACGCTATTTCATTCCGCGAAAATGTGCCAATTTGCAATTCATCTCTAGTCTGGAAACTGAAGAGACATGAATGACACCTGCCTCTTCGTTTACATACGCTAAGTGAGGGTAAAGAGTCATACCATGAGCCAAGTTGTTACTTTTTTTCTCCTTTAAGAAACATCCAAGATTGCCTACAATAGACAGAACAGCCAGATCTCCAATTCTTCTTCTTCTTTTTTTTTTTTTAAGAAAGAGAAGGAGAGAGCACGCAGGCACACGTGTTGGGGTTGGGAGGGGTGGGGCTAGGGGAGAGGGAGAGAGAGAGAGAGAAAGAATCCTAAGCAGGCTCCCTGGCCAGCTCAATGCAGGGCTCAATCTCACAACCCTGAGATCATGACCTGACCCGAAATCAAAAGTCATACACTCAACTGACTGAAGCACCCAGGTATCCCAGAGACCTCTACTTCTGATAGCCACCCTCATCTCATGTGCTAAAATGATTAAATAGAGCTTCTAGTTTTCATACATCATATTAATAGACAGACTAGAATATTATTTTGTATCTCCTTAGAGAGTTGTATCTATTTTTGTTTATTCCTGCAGTACAATAAACTAAAGCTAGATGTTAAGCTACAGGTATAAGAGAGGAAGAACGTGCAGTGTTGTAAAAGATATTCACTGACCTTCTGTTTCCAAGACACCATTTCATTAATCTTCACCATCAGATATAAATAGGATTCATTCATTATACTAAGTTTCCACCAGAACCAAAAGTATAAAATGTCAGGCAGGTTTTAACCTCAGAAACATGAGTAAGGACATTCAGTCCCTGAGTCCATGCTATCGAATTCTTTATAATCTCTACCTCCTCCTAAGAAAGACCCACGCAAAGTTCCTGTGGACCAGGAAGATTAACAAGTCACAAACTTCTATGAAGTTTTTCTTTTATTTTCTCTGTAAATAGTAAATAATAATTTTAATTGACAATCTAGATATGCATGTATCCAAGTCTATTAACGTCCCCAACTTTGGGAACACTTTGTTCCAGTTATGGTACCACATCCCTATACACCTGAACCCATGGCTCATATTAACAATTTATATTATTCCAAGGTTGGAGCCCCTCATAAATGTGAATATTTCCCAAGCTCAGAAACTTGAATCTTGTTTTGAAATTTAGCTTAGTGACAGGGTCTCTTCTATTTGCTTCAAGATAGCAACTGTTCTCCCAGACTTTGCCACAATTCTGCCATGGTCCAACTCATCCCCATTAGTCTATTGGATTTTCTATACGCTGAATATTTTCACAAGTAAACAACTTTTAATCTTGGTTTAAAAGCTCCAGATACTATATTCTATTATCTGGTTAGACATTCTTGTAGTTTAAAAAAAATTCTATCGAACTAAGTGATCAGCTGGCATGTGTTCAGTGTGACAGCAAGGCCAGATTAGTTGATCCCAACAGTATGTCTCACACCCTGTCTTCTTGCCCTGTATCCTAACTGGCTAGGTCAACTCTTTCATTCTTTATTGTGTCATGAAACACAATCTATTTCTTAATGTTTTACTTTGGTTAGTATATTTTATTATGCATTGCCTACTGTTAATTTTCCCCTAGAAAAATTAATTCCTAATTTTTATTTGAAAGGAGAAAATAGGATAAACCTATGTAAAGCTGAGGTGATATTCAATACCAAAGGAAAATTGTACAGAATTGATATCACAGAATATTAAAAATTAAATTTGTCAAAAAAATTAAACTTGTCCACAAATGATTTAAAAAAAATTAATGCCGGGGGCGCCTGGGTGGCATAGCGGTTAAGCGTCTGCCTTCGGCTCAGGGCGTGGTCCCGGCGTTATGGGATCGAGCCCCACGTCAGGCTCCTCTGCTATGAGCCTGCTTCTTCCTCTCCCACTCCCCCTGCTTGTGTTCCCTCTCTCGCTGGCTGTCTCTATCTCTGTCAAATAAATAAAATCTTTAAAAAAATAAAAATAAAAATAAAAAAATTAATGCTCATTATATACTTCACAAATAAATAGGTAATATAAGATACTGTTATATTTAAGAGATACTCCAAAAATTTGTGTGCAGGTATACACACACACACACACACACATATATATTCATACACACATACATATATATATTCACATTTATATTCATTTATATAAATGTGGTACTAGCTTTGGGGAAATGCCACCTAAAATTTCATATTATAGGAATATAGTCAATAAATATGTGATTAAAAAGCAAAAGTCTAAACAAAGGCTACTTGGGTACTCAGAGTTACAATAATGGATCCTTCAGTATTCTGATATTTTATCAATTTTCCATAAAATGCTGTTATTCCCAGAAATAACATCTCCTGGACATGTTGATTATATTATAAATTGTATTAAGAATAGTACAAGTCATGTTACATTCGTTATTTAATGTGGGTTGCTAAAGCTAATAGTTAAATGCATATTTCACTAATGGGAAAAAAATAATGTAGTTTTAAATAAAACCTGACAAGTCAGAGGTACTGATTTGATTTTCCAACTCCCCAAAAGTTTCTCTTCCAGCACTTCCCATATGTGATCTGTAACATCTATTCTAATGTTTAATCTTTGAAAATTACTAGTGTCTTAATTTTAGAAAGTAAAGCCAGCATTATTAGAAAATGTCTTATCTATAGTGTTTTCTTGAATTTAAACTCTTTCTTTCAAACTGTTCTTCCATTCAACCTTTCCAGGATAGTTCTATTTCATCATCCTCCGTTCACTCATCAGTCCCCTCTGAAAAGGCTTTCCCTCTACCACTTTCTCAAAAAGCCTCATATAAATGTTATAGTTCACTGCCATGTCTCTAAAGCCAACAGACATTTTTCCTCTCCATTTATTTATTTATTGTGGTTAGAACACTGGGCGTGATATCAGCCCCCTTAAACTTTTAAGTGTACGATACACTATTGTTAACTTTAAGCATAGTACTGTAGAACAGAACTCTAGAATGCATTCATCTTTTATAACTGAAACTTTATAACCACTAGATAACAACTCCCTATTAACCCCTCCTCCCTAGTCCTAGCAACCCTGATTCTACTCTTTGATCTTATGAGTTTGTCTATTTTAGATACATTGTATAAGATATCTCATTTAATTTATCCATCTGTGAAACAAACACTATTGACCCTTCTCCCTTCTTGAAATATTGTATTTCTTTGGCTTCTGTACCATGAAACTCTACTGGGGCTGCCCCTGCCCCCTTGGCCTCTCTTCTTTTCAGACTCCACCTCCTAGAGTTCCCCCAAGTCTTGGTACTAGAACCATTTCTCCTCTCTTTGCATGTTCCTGAAGTCCAATGTTTCAATATTTACCTCTATAAGATGACTCACAAATTTACCTAAAAGTTCTCCACTGAACCCTGGACTCTTTCACTCATGGTTTAATTTCATATTTGTTTTTAGATATTTTAAGGGGAAATAAAACATCAAAACCCAATTGTTGACTTTCTTCATTCCCTCTCCCGTTATCACCTTTTCCCCTCTCCACTTCAAAAGATAAACCTTGACTGGAAGATGACTCTTCTAATGTTATTTATCTCAGTGAATTTACTCAATTATATAAGCCAGAAACCTTGGAGTCTTATTTGACCTTTCTTTCTCCATAAGACATTCACCAAACTCATCACTAAGTTCTGATTTTTTTTTTTTTTTTTAATCTCTCTTCACCACTGCCTCCTCCACTAGATGTCATCTCACATCGTCACTCCAGGCACACTGGCTATCTTTAAGTCTCTCAAGCCAGAGTGTCCCTGCTCTTGCTGTTCTCTCTGAATGTAATGCTGTTTTCTCTTTCTCTTAGATAATGATTAAGTAATAAACTTGTTTTTACATTTCAAACGTCGGCTCAAATGTATCTTCCTAAAGGAAACATAATTGACCTCTCTAATATGATTAATCTCCTACAAAGTGTTCTAATGGAACTACGTACCACTGAGTCGAAGTACATATTCTGGCTGTACCTTTATGTTAATACCTGTGAATATTAAATAAATGATGCCTGTCTTTTCCAATTGGCTTTAATTATCCTAAGTGCAGGGTTCCAGTCTGATTTTTCACCATCCAACCCATCCCCCAAACCTCAACTAAGTAGATGGTCAATAAACATTTAATAAATAAACCACCATGTCATATGCCTTAGATAGATACAATTTCATTTGTAAATAAAGCTAAAAAATAAAAATAAACATAAAATGAGATCTGTTGACCAGAGTCTTTATATTTCTTCATACATCACACTCCTCATTCATAAAAATGATAATAAATAAAATGAATGTCATGTTTGATATATCCTTAAATATTCATGTAATTTGGCATTCAAATGGAAAAATTTAGACAGAGCATGATTTTCTTTCTGCTAACTGTGAATCAATAATTAAAGTAGGGAAAGGGTCAAAAGAAGAGTGACCAGTGAATCAAAATTTGACAGTATATCAAATTTTCAAAGGTTATGAGACAAAATAAAAATAATAATAGAACTTGATGTTCTTATTTATTGGTAATAATTATCTTTTTGGTAATAATTTCCTGCAATCCACTGTCACTGAATTCTGGATTCCTCCTGCCACCCCAGGAAAACAGAGCAAAGGAATACCTAGATTGAAAAGGTGAAGTAGTAAGAATATGTGAATATGCTGGTTAACTATTTTTCCTACTTACTATTTGTACTTAAAATTCCATGTATATTGAATCGACTACTGTTATATTTTATAATTCCATGTAAAATACTTCTTCTATTATTTTCATTTTTTTCCATATAAGAGAGCAAAGGAATTTGTCATCAATTAATTGAAGGTCTAATTGAAATTATAAAGAAGTAAGGTTATGGGTTTTATATCCTATGAAAACAGCCAGAACAAATTACTTTAATTGCATAGATGCATAAAATCATCCTGTCATTTGCCTATTTCTCAATATTACTCAGAGATGCACCGCTTATGAATATTTAAAAGAAAATACTGCTTTAATTGGTACTATTGTAGATAAAAATAAATAAAAGAATTTCACTTGCAAATATTCTTCTAAATCATTTTAGAGAATCATCTTTTTAAAGGCAAATCTGTGAAAGCTCTTAAATGTGCATAAAGTTTAAGATCATTACACTCCATTAATTAGAAACTGAAATGTAAAGCATATCCTTCAAAGTAATTTTCTTTTGATGACTGATTACATAATATGGCTTATGGAGTTGTATTATATAATTGATTATCAAATTCATATTGTAAACCATCATTTTCAATTATACTAAAGAATGCACTGTGCATGCTAGAATTTTCAACTCCAGGGAAGGAACAGAGAAGACTCTAAGTATATCTATATTTAGCATATCAATATGTGTAACATATGTTGAGGCTTTTGTTTTGCAGTAAAGTAATACTGAATTTATGTAAACTAATTTTGGTTATGTCCAGAAGTATGTTTCATTGTATTGACCCTCCATTTTATGAAAACTGTGTTTTATATTGTTCTATTTTCTTAGGAGAAAGAAAAAAAATAAATGAAATATTTGTTGCATTTCAAGACACACAATTGAACACATATAATAGGAGTGAAATTGAAACTTGGAATTTGTTGTTTGTTATGCTGAATCTCAGGTAAATTAGAAGTTTAACCATGAAACAACTTTTGTTCTAGAAATGTAATAGAATTTTTTGCTGATCTGGAATCAAAAAAGAAAATGATGTGAAACAAATCTTTCAATTTCTCTTATTCTTAAAGAAGTTTTTCTACCATCTAGAAAATGCTAGAGTGCCCTTAATTTGTATTCGCAACAATTAAATTTAATATTTTGAATTGGCAACTATGAATAAGGCTATCCATTAAGCAATTGAATAAATGAAAAATATATATCACTGCATTTATAGGTTGCTTTACATCAGCAATTTTCTAAGGGCAGTTTGTTAACCTCTGTGGGAACCATACACTATTTCAGATGGTCCATGAGGTCAAAAGCACTTTCACACCAATACTAAGAAGCTAATTGCCTTTTTTTCTGTGGTGATATTTCCAGTCATGCTGATAAATAGTGACGGGTCTAACCCTTGATGACTGGATGAATATAAATGCAGTGGCACTGAACTACACTGATATATCCCCAGCATCTAGATATCTAAAATACATTTGCACATCATAGGAGCACACTAAATATTAAAGGATAAATGAACTCCTGTCCAAATTGTCCATGAAGACTTTCTTTTCCAGTTATCATAGTTAATAGAACCCATTCAAATCTGGAGAGGAACTGTGTCAATTATTTTATTCAATTATTTATCTATAATATGTTTTTTATATAGTACTTGTTATTTTAAATAAAATATTTTATATAAAAGTGTAAATATTTTTAAAAATAAATTAAATTAATATTAAATAAAATAATTTTATAAAATACTATATTTTTCTAATACTCATAAAGGTAGTTATCATCTAAGATCAATGTGAGTTTCCTGATGGATAGTGATTGAAATGTATGATCTGCTAGGACTTAAAAATGCTCAAATAAAGAATAGTTATGATTAGTTGTTGACTTATTTCTCCAAGTGCTTTAATACTCTCAAAATTATTTGCAATTTTTGCATTAGTAATTCAGAAATTCCATCTGATATCATCATACCTATAATCCAGTATACTTTCCATGGACACTTCACTGTTTAACACATTCTACATGGAATGCAATCTTTTTCCTGCTATATTGCTCTTTATTCTTTATTCTAAGTAATGATGAATTTGTGATATCACATCAAGATGTAAGTGACTTACTGATCCTTTTGATTATATTCTACTTCAGCCTTTGCTGAAGCCATGTGTGCAGGCAGAGGCAGAATTTCCCTGAAAATTGACACAACGCAGCTGACAAGATGGTATTTTCCAATATCTGACAGTGACAGATGCAAAAGATAGTGGATTAAGAAGGTAAAACATCAAACTCTTGATGTATTATTTTCCCAAAGAAAGCTCCAAAATGTGTGAAACCACAAAAGAAACAGAGATATCACAGGACATCTGCTTTCTTGGTTCTTGTTAAAACAGCAGATGTATCATTACAATGTACACCTGAAACTAACAGAACACTATGTTAATAATATTGGAATTAAAATTTACAAAGAGCAAACAAAAAATAAATAAGGACTAATGCTGAATCAAAATATATATAGAGAGAGATATCTATCTATATATAGAGAGATCTTTATATATATTTATATACATATTTTATATATTATATATCAGATGTAAAATATCAATATGTTAAATATTATAATTTCTAGAAACACTACAAAATAAGAAGTGTGAAGATATGATTCTCTTGCTTATTATCTGATCTTGGATAACACCCCTTAGGATTGCCTATTTTATTAACCATTGTTATTTCCAGAAGAGGTTTTTAAAAATCAGAATTACTTTACTTCTCTATGATTATTATCTGGAACAGATGACCAAAAATTGGTCAGTGCACTCTTGGCAATGTGAGCTGGCAGAGGATGAAATCCTAGTGAAGCCTAATGAGGAGTGTGTTGGTTAGGTAGCCACATGCAACAACAGACAGGCTTTGGGGTGAGATAGTCCCCCAGTTTTAGCTGAGTGGGACTGGGAAATAACCTCTGATACCCTGTACTCTTGTCTGAAAAGTAACATAACAATATTTACCTTTCAGCACTTTTTTTTTAAGAATTGAGGATTTATGTGATGTGTCCAATATGTCATTAGCAATTACATTTTTAAAGATTATAAATCTGAAGGCTAGAAAATCTCTTATTTCTATCCAGTCCAAGCTTATCAATGTCCAGTCTTACTTCAGAGAACAGCACAAACCAAACAGTTCGAAGCTTTATAGAGGGAAGGTGTGGTAATTCCAGAGGAGTTTGACCATGTAGATTAAATATTTATTCAGATATTCATTCAGGGATTTATCATTTCACTCATTAATTCATTCAACCAAAATTTACATAATACTTCTGGCATTATGTTAAAGCCTCCCTAGATGTTCACCAAAACTTTTTTTTCCCCCTCCTTGGGTACACAACTAGAGTCACTTTCAGAACCTTCCTTAAGTTAGTTGTAGCCATGTAACTAAGCCTTGTCCTGTGAAATCTCAGCAGACGGGAGGTACAGTACTTCAGGCTTGCCCATACAAACACCTGCACATAAATTGTCACCATATTCTTTCCCTGTCTGGTGGCTGGATGTCGATTCTAAGACACATAGTGAATATGGCATTTTCTCCAGCACCCAAGTTCTAAAGGACAATGTGCAGAAGAGAACACCCACCATCTATTATACTTTACATAAATAATAAACTTTGATTTTAAAAAGACTGCATCAGTTATTGTAGTTTTTATTAATAGTGACTAACATTTACTTACAAAAACTGTCCCTCTAAGTTCTGAACAGTTTCTGTTCTTCACCCAGTGGTAAACAAAACGGTCTTTGGGCAGAATGGTGCAGACTTATATAGAGAAAGCCCAAAATGCAATAAGTCACAAGCATTATACAATCAGAAGATGGAAATAAGATATATGCATAGCATATTATGGCAGGACAAAAGAGAGAGGCATCATTTCCTAACTGGGGATGAAGAGAAAGCACTTACAGAAAGAGGCTGTTTATTTTTTTTTTTAATTTTTTAAAAGACTTTATTTATTTATTTGACACAGAGAGAGACTGCAAGAGAGGGAACATAAGCAGGGGGAGTGGAAGAGGGAGAAGCAGGCTTCCCACTGAGCAGGAAGCCCAATGTGGGGCTCGATGTGGGGCTCAATCCCAGGACCCTGGGATCATGACCTGAGCCGAAGGCAGACGCTTAATGACTGAGCCACCCAGGTGCCCCAAGAGACTGTTTATTGACATTTATTTTCAAGGAGTAGTTGGAGTGAGGAAGGTAGGAAGGAGATGTCTCAGACAATGGCATGAAAAAAGGTAGAGGGCAACTATATGTCTCCCTATCCACCTACCATCTATCTGTCATCTATCTACCCATTAGACCTTACCCAGCATGGCGCAAGTATTAATGGGTCAATCTTTTGTTTATCTTTCAAATATTGGTTATCCTACTGCATCCTGAAGGGAAGCAGAATTGTTATTAGTGAGCCTATCTGCTGGTTTGGGGATGAATGTGCTTCTTGTTTTCTTACCTTGTCTTAGTCTTAAATTTTTACTGTTTTTAATTCACCTTCTGGCCCATACCAATATCGAAGTACATTTCTCCTGGTAACAAATCTATATATTAAATTTTACTTACTCCCAATCCTCCCTATTCTCTGGCGTTCAGGTGGAAATGAACACACGTTTTAGAGTCAGAGAAACGGAGCTCAATTTCTTTCTCTGTCACTAGCTGTGTGATTTTAATGGAAACTTCAACCTCACTGGTCTCAACTGTTTCCTAAGAAAGTGGGCTCTGTATCTTCTGGTATCTAACTTCTTCCATATTATCAACACTTGGCAGTGTGAATTATATTCTCCTTTCGACTGCTTGTTTGAATCTTACTATTATTCCTCTCTCCCAAGCAAGCCACTACTCTGGCTCTCTGAATGATACCATCCATATTTCTCTGGGTCAACTACAGACCCTCTCTACCTTCTCCTTCCTAACCTTGTTCCATCGCAAAGTTGTTTACTGGCTAGTCTAATAGTCCCCATATGAACCCTCCAATACAAAAAGTATGAAAGGGACTAAACCACTGTCAAAACCACAAAGTGTCTGGATGAGTTTTAAATGCCAATTCTGATGTGGGAAAAGAAGACCTTTCTCTTCTATTTCTCCAGTGATTGTATTTGTTTTTAAGTTGAGTGCATGAGATAGGAAGGGGGATTGAAATACAAATATCTATGAAATATTACAAACTCCATTACCATTGTATAAATGCATTTATGCTCAACAATCCAGTTTTAAAATACATAGACTCCTCATATTTGAAAAGCACTTTAAAGCACTTCAGTGTTTTTAAATGGTTTGTTTCTCTCACAACTAAACATTTTAAATTAAAAATATGTCATATAACCCTTTAATAATACAGAGTATTCAAATTCTGTTTATAGAATTTCCTATTTGAGCCAAGCCCCTATGTGGAAAAGCAGATACAGTTACGGTTAATTCCTTATCATTCATCTTCTTTTATGCAATTTCACATTCTAATATCAACCTTCTATTTCCCTTGATGGCTCTCCTGCAATGCATATTAAATCAATGAATGATTACATGCATGGGTGGTATAAATGATGTACTCTACCTAATTCAAAATCTAATAACCAAAAGTAGTTTCCATATGAATTTTTTTCAGAGATAGATTTAGACATAACATGGCACTGTGTTTAGTATTCACTGGGGAACAAACAGGTTTCTGAAGCATTATAAAGACAACTATTTTTGCTAAATCCTGGTAAAGCTTTTGTTTTTATATTCTTAAATCAAAGTATTGAACCAGTGCAATTATTATTTGGGGTAGGAACTTAATTGATAAAATAAACTGGAGAATTGAGACAATTAATTGGATAATTCAGTCGTAAAGCTTTATTTGGTATAAAATGTGTTGCCTGCTTTTCTATTTTTGTCAATTCGGAATATAATTGTTCAACTCTATTTTCCCCTACACATATCAACTGTATCAAAATGTGGTTATATATTTTATATATGATTTTTTACATGTTGGCAATATTTACTAAATATATTCACCCTACTCCCATGAATGTAATGATTATTATTGTAATAGTACCAATAACAATATCATATAGTGCTTACTGTGCCATATGGTGCTTACTCTAATAATTTTACATTGATTTATTAGTCTACCTAAAAACCCTATGAAGTAAAAATGTTATTTGCAGTATAGTATGGAGGTACAAAAAAGGATTAAGCTGTCTGCTCAAGTTTGTATAGGTGAAATCAATGTTTCATTGTTCAAAAGACAGATATTAATAGGACAGAAAGCAAAAGTTACAAGAGGAGAGAAAGATATATATATATATATATATATATGGCATCTGTTTGTGAAACTAAATATATTGAAACATATTGAAACATATGCAGTCTATAGAACAGTTGAAAGGAAAAAAAAAAAGGTATTTCAGGAAGAGGTGGAGTGTCTTGAAGATACAAGGTGAAAAGCAGGGATTTGCCCTAAAATGAAGTCCCTTTGGATAGGATGGGAAAAAGGGATCCCATTTCTGTGGGATCAATATAAGAGGATGAGACCCAGGTTTAAGGCACCATCTTAGGACACAACCAAAACCAAGTGAGGAATGGCTGCAGAGCGCTTCTATGAAGACAGACCCACAGAGCCTCCTGTCCCACTGATGGCGGGGAACAACACTAAGGTCCAATCGTGAAAGTGTCATATGGACAATGGCAATGGATAACTCCCATGGCCTGTCAGATGACTGTCAAACACCTTCTCATCTCACTTTCTAAATTAACAGCCAACACTGATAAACATGATTCTATGCAAATAATATATCGGATGTTAAAATTTATATTATATAATAATTTATATCATAAATTATTTATTTTATAAATTTATAAAATTTATATAAAATGAGAGGAAGAATATTTTTCTAAAGAAGCCAACTGCCTTCTTAATCAGAAGTACCTGTTTATTGTTATTGTTATAAATTCAAATTGCCAAGGCTAATCCAATATTTACTGTGGAATTTTCATCTCTGGGAAGCAGAGCCCTGGATTCTATCATTGATCACAGAGGCTTGTCATTGTTTAATGCATAGATCTATGTTAGGATCATAGTTTGTTTTTTTAATATAAGGAGATTAGCATTTAATTATGGCAGACTTAATTACAAATTATAGGAGTATGAATTCTTAGAAATGGTATAAAAAACATTTATAATCTGGGTGAAGTGACTACTGAGTTTTCTATAATAGCCTATTAATAGTTTTAAAATATAAACCATATTCTAAAATTTAATATTAGCATAAAGAGTTCACAATTAAATAATTAGTATATTATTGGCAAATTAAAATAATTAGATCTAATTTCACTCCCCTCAAGAACCAAATTTGCTTGTTTGGTTTTTTTATTTTATGGTGAATACTTACAACTCTTAGATTCACAGGAAATGCTTAATAGTGTGCATTATTTTTATTATTATACTATGTATGTGATACAGGTACACCAAAATAAAATTGAGTTATGCCCTTAAATAGTTGAAAGCCTATCAGATATGCAAATGCAGGTAAAACTTGGTATTAAATGACAAGTGACATATGAAAGGTCCAAACAAAGCTATGGGAATTTGGCATAATGGCAGATAATAATGCTTACATTTCATATAGTCCTTATTATGTGCAGTAACTATGCTGAATGTATATACTCATGTATTTATGAGTATGTATGTATATAATCTTTTAAATTCTTAAAATATGAAGTGCATTTATGTACCAAAAGTTCAAGTTCAGAAGCATTAATTTAGTTAACTGAATTCATCTATTATGTAGAGAGGATGATAACTGAAGCCAAATATCATTTTCTCCAAAGTGGGTGTTCCTAATCAAAAAGCAAATAAATTAGACCATTCTTATTCTTAGAAATATCCTACACAGTTTTTTAGACCTTGACCAACTGAATGACTCTATGCTGAACATTAAAGGAAAATGCTCTTCCAAGGGAATTAATCCAGGATAAAATTTTTCAGATTTTGGACTTTCTCTGGCAG
This sequence comes from Ursus maritimus, assembly GCF_017311325.1. Lineage (NCBI taxonomy): Eukaryota > Metazoa > Chordata > Mammalia > Carnivora > Ursidae > Ursus > Ursus maritimus. Next base: position 33,184,455 of record NW_024423344.1, on the reverse strand, counting down.
ATTCCACCCTATTTCATGTCAGAGATACTGCCAGCCTTAACATGGGAGATAGCAACATGCATGATATAATTTGTGGACCCTTACATGCCACTCTCCTTTGTCCCCTTCACATGTACCCCGTATTAATCTTACCAAAATGCTTGGCATCATGTTTTATTTTGCTGGTTTCAGGAGCACATCATTCAATTTAAATTTGATTTGGGAAATGCTATAAGATAGGGCACAAATGCCTAATAACAGAAATCATGTGGGACAGAGGTAGTCATGGAAATTGCTCCCGCTCCACTGCAGCCTGCAAAGTATAGATGACACAGTGTATCCCGAATATGAATAACAGCAGGACTGTAGTGGCTACAGTGCATGCAGAGAATTAAAGGATTTAATGGACTTTGTTAGTGTTCAGTATCGTGTCTCTGCAGTACAGCACAAGCATACTAGATGGAAGTCTGCTAATTGGGATTAGTTTGGGAACTGTGCTCATCTTTGTTTACTTCAGCTATAAATCCTAGAAATTATTTTGACTATCTTTTTTTTAATCATGAAAGTAGCAGTGAATATAAAGACTGTAGTCCAAATATCTCACCCGAGAAGAATTTAACTTTAAATTGTTCAAAATAAAGACATTGTTAAAAATAAAGCATTTACTGCAAAATAAAGGGAAATACATCAGCATTCTAAATTCTTAGAAGATAAACATGTCATTGTGTAATTGACTATTATATAAAAATAAGTGGTTATGTAGCAGTTACTATGTTTTCAAAACAATCAAGTTAAATGACCAAGTAAATATAATTTTTTATTAAGTTTTGAGATTTGATATATAAATTTGTTTTTTCTTCTTAAAGACATCACAAATTTAATAAGCATTTTCAATAAGATACCCTTCGGGAAAATAAACTCATAAACATTAAAATTTAGATAAATTTGTATATTCAATTTTTTTGTTGTCAATATTAATCATTAATGACAACATTAAAGATTTAATGACTTTTTTTTAAGGTTTCAAGACTTACAGTATTGTATATTGTAAGTATTGAGAGGCAATATCACATTGATTAAGAGTGTGAACTCTGGAATGAGATGTCTGGATGGAAATCCTAATTCAATCAGTTGACATATGTGTGGCACTGAGAAGACTTCTAACATTTTTGGGACACAGTTTCCACATGCGTTAAACAGGGAAAATAAAGATATCTCTCTCGTAAAATTTTGGGTAAACAAAAGCTAGGTAAACAAGAAGGTAAGACCAAACTGTTATTACTACCTAAATATCACTTATGCACAATAAATTCAACCTATAAATATAGTGAAATTCAAGTTTCCTTAAATATCCCACCAATATTTTGAAATTAATAAATTTTGCTATACTATTCTACTTAAAATAATAAGTTTAAATAAATTACTCAATCAAGCCATTCAATAATAGGCAAATTTGTTAATATTCTAACCCAATTTTCATAAAATTTTCAAGAATTTAAATGAGCAAATATTCATCAATTTCTAAACTATGCACGCAAAAGGAGCATTCTAATTTTAATTTACCTTTTTTCTTCTTAATGTTACCATGGCTTAAAATGGTGCACCCATTAAAGACAAAATGAAGGTTATTAAACAATGTTGGATTAACTTCTTAGTTGGATAAGGATTCCTACAAACCACGTTTTTTGGCCAGGATATAAGATCTGGAGCTGAAGAACTACTGCGTGTTTTTTCTCATGACTAAGACTACCATGCTAAACCATTTTATATTTTCATGCCAGTATTATGCCAATATGGTGCTATGGATTGAATTGTGTATGCCTAAAATTCATATGTTAAAGCCTTAACAACCAATGTCACTGGACTTAGAGATAGGGCCTATAAGGAGGTAATTAACATTGATGAGGTCACAAGGATAGGGCCCTGATATAATAGGATTCGTGTCATAAAAAGAAATACCAAAGCTCTCTCTCTTGTGTATATGCTCACTTTCTCTGTCTCTTCTTTTTCTCCCTGTCCATTACATGCACAAAAGAAAGTCATATGAGCACACAAGATGGTGGTTGCCTACAAGCCAGGAAGAGGGGCTTCACCAGAAAACAACAATGATGGCACCCTTATCTCAGACTTCAAATCTCCAGAACTGAGAAAATAAATGTCTGTTGTTTGAGCCACCCAGTATTTTGTTATAACAGCCCTGGCCAATAAAACATATAAAGTATTTTTTTTTTCATTTTTAACAACTGTATTGTCTAATTCGGGTAATATAAAATTATTTAATCTCAATTCAGGATTCTTACCAATTGGTTGGATCAAATCAAACTAATTACCACTTCATTCTATCTTGCAATATTTTCATATTTTTCTATCACACGAGCCCAAAATTCTTCTGGTTATTTAAGAAACATATGACTGCATTCTTCCTATCTTTGCTTTGACTGATTCTAATAACATGCTTTTGAAGTCATTCTTAAAAATAGATAATAAATGTTGAGCACCCCAGTATATTTAATCAAGAATGTATCTTTTAAATAAAATCAGAAATCCACATGGAAAGAAGATTAAATAGGCAAAAAATGAAAAACATATGGCTCACGGAAAACTACAAGAAAATAAAAAGTAATACAGAAGAAATAAAATACTCTTTGGACACAGAAAGGATAAGAATTTTCACTTGATAAGCTGAATTAACTTTGTGAAGAGCAAACTTGAAAACTTATCCCCAGAGATTTTAGAAAAGAACGCAGAGATAAACATGATGCAGCATGGGAGATATGAGAAACACAATGACTATTAAACTTGGGTATTAAGTGGCTTTAACTCTAATTAGGCCTTTAGCTTCTGGTTAGGATGTAGACAATCACTAGAGATCATCACTTTTAGACAAGTAACGAAAAACTGCAAAATTTCAGATTTAAAACCTACGTGAGAATAGTGGATATAAAGAAATCTCAAACAAATTCAAGAAAGTAATGAACTTTTCATAAGACAGAAGAGACACATTTTTGTTTTCTTTCCTGTTTGAGTGATACCATCAGGAGGTATCTGACGAGATGGGGTAAGAGCGACTACGATAACTTTAGTATACTGTTGACAGCTCCACATTGTCTAGAATGAAGGATTAAATCAAAAGTAGTTCCACCTGCCAACTTCTACCCATGGTTCATCTCATGTGATATATGTTTCTATGTCTTGTTTCAGATACTTACATGAGTATATGCAGTTGTTAAAAGTCAATCAACTAAATATTTATGATCTGATAATTTAACGTGTATAAACTATACTTTCATAAAAATTAAACAAAGATTACTTAATGTTTTGAAGCCTTCAACGGAAGGAAATATTTTATAATACAGACAAAATGAAAAGAAATAAGTGAAAGTTAAAAAAGAAAAATCCGGGACGTATAATACAGTAATAATGTAACAGTAGATCCCAAAAGCAAATCCAGAATATGTGGAGAAGGGATGATTACATAGAAAGAAAAATAAGTAAAGGACGGACTTTTATTACTCTGAGGAACAATGTACATCTTTAGGTATAAAGAATTTTCTTAGTCTTTGCTTGCTCAATTAATGAATATGTACTACAAACATACATAAATAGAAGACACAAACCTAAACATGATCTGGCAAATGACACAAATCCAAATATCAAATAAATAAATCTTATGATGTTTCATGTGGAAAGAACATATATATGGTAAAAGAAGCCAGAAAATAGCTTTGTATTTGTAACTATACTTTTTGATCAAGAAGATGATGATGAGAGATAATTAAACAAAATGACTATAACTCAAGGCATTTCTACCCATCATACAGCATACCACATTCCTTTATGACAGTATAATAAATATATCTAACGAGGTGCATAAAAACAGAGAGTAAACCTACCAGATAGATTTTCTGAGTAAATTAGTCTGGGTTGCATGTATCTTGGTGTAATGAAAAGTAATTCAGATTATAAATCTCAAGACAGGGAAAGTAAAGTGCTTAAAAAATTTTAAGTAACCACATGCAAATTTTACTTCAATAAATCTGACTTAATTTTTTTAAATTATGACCACACTTAGAACATAGTTATATCCAAAGATAAAATTAAATATATAGTTATTCTAAATTTAATACAATACTGTGTTGCGGGCAGTGATTGTGTTACTATTTACACAAAGAACAACTACAACTGCTAAAATAAAATTTAAAAATTTCACTGAAGTAAATACATAATACCATCTCAATAGAACAGGAATTTTGATGAAGTAACAACATTCTAAAAATGTCATCTAGTGAGAAGATTAAAGATCACAGAACATAAAATAAAATGCTTAGGTTGAGGGAAGAAGGGATATAAATAATTATGTTAAATAGTACTATTGAGAAAATTGAAAAGAAAACTTGCATATGGACATATTATTAGATGATATCATAGGTTTATGGATAATGTTGGAAGGTAGGAGAATAATATCGGAGTAATGTAAAAGGATAGCCTTATATTTCGCATATGTATATAGGAATACATACGTATGACTGAAGTGTCAAAGTATTTGTAATTTAATTGAAAATAAATAAAGTAGTACCTGAATTTATTTGGTTATATGAGGAGCAATTTGAAAAGTGTGGTATATGTCATAATTTTTTAAAGAAAAAATCTGTGTGTGTATAAATTTTCATAGAGAGGTAAGATAACTTCTCCATAACCATTATCAAGTATATAGACAGCATATTTCCAAATACATTATATTGGATTGATTTGGAAAATAAGATAATCCTGGCAACAAGAAGATCCTCCGTACCAATACAGAAAACAGAACAAACATAATTTATTATTGGATAGGCATTAATCATCAGATACATGTAAGGTAGTGAAAAAAAATGACTATGAATTAGAAAAAAAAAACCTCTCATAATTTATACTTTAAAGTAGGAAACAGAACAATAACTCCTTGTAGCTCCTGAAAAGACAGAGGCTATACCTTATGACAGTCTCCTATTCATCCTATGAGAGAAAATGCTGAGTTAATTTTAGAAGTACTTGTTTACCTATCTAAAAGTTAGTTAGCATTTGACTTTGGAAATATCTCTAAAGTAATAAAAAAAAGGGGGGGGGGTTTGGCCTTAATCTCTAGAGAGGTTTATTTATTTTCCAATGGTTAGAATGAGGACTGAGATACACTATGTCTCCAAGGAAATTAGAAAAGGCAGGGAGAATGATCTCTTTGCCCTTTATAAACAGAGAAGATAATTTTCATTCACACTTAAAATTAATTCTTCTTCCACTACTCTTTCATGGTAACATTACAATTTTCTCAAGGTTTCCATTGTCATGTTTATTTTCTCTGTGTATTACGTAGCCAGAGAAATATCTATCAAGTTCATAGCAAAATACAAAGCAATAAGAAATTCAGGAAAAAGAATATAACATCAAAGTAGTCTCAAAAATGGGCAGAATATCTTAATAAACATTTTTCCAAAGAAGACGTACAGAAGACCATTAGGTACTTGAAAAGATGCTCAACATCACTAATCATCAGAGAAATGCAAACTAAAGCCACAATGAAATATCACCACACATCTGTTAGAATGACTATAATCAAAAAGAAAAGAAATAGCAAGTGTTGGAAATGATGTAGAGAAAAGGAAACCCTCGTGAACTATTGCAAATTGATGTAACTACTATGGGAAATCCTTGAAACATTAAAAATAGAACTACCATATGATGCAACAATTCCACTTCTGAGTATTTATCCAAAGAAAATGAAAATACTAATTTGAAAGGATATGTATATATATAACCCCATGTTCACTGCAGCATTATTTACAACAGGCAAGATATGAAAACAACCTAAGTGTCCACTGATGACTAGAAAAAGAAAATGTGGTATATAAATATATACAGTAGAATATTGCCATTTGTAACAACATGAATGGACCTAGAAGGTATTAAGCTAAGTGAAATAAGACGAATACAGTAGAGAAAGACAAATACCGTATTACCTCACTTATTACATGGAATCTGAAACAAAACAAAAACAAAAAACAAGCTCATAGATACAGAGAACAGAGTGGTAATTGACAGAAATGGGGGGGAGCGAAATGGCTGAGAGAGGATAAAAGGGAAAAAATTAAGAAATATGAATATAAAGAGAAAGCCCTCGAAATATCTCCTTTTCAGTTTAGTGAATTTCAAGGTGTAGAAAACCGAAGTTTCAAGCAATTTGTCGGAGTCACAGTTTGGTCTTCTTGAGATGTCACCTTCACATGGGAAGCACAAGTTCAGTTGGGATTTGTCTCATTTTGATAGTATGTGTGATCAGCAGCTCCTGAATCATCAGTGGGATGATTTTTCACAGCACTTCATGTAGTAAGAGTCTCTTGGCCAGTTCGAATGGCAGACTTCTTTCAGTGAATTATTTCTAGCCCTTATAACTTGAGGTTCAAGAGGTTTTTTGGGGACGAGAAAATCCCTTTTAAATAGTATAAATAATTACAAGGGATTCAATTAAGTTGAGCATGGAGTATGGTGTAATGCCCAACTTTATAAACTTACACAACATAAACAATAATCATACCACGCTTTCTAAAGGAATTCCTCCTCCTCTTCTTCTCCTCCTTCTCCTCCCTTTCCTCCTTCCTATTTTTCCTTAAGGCTAATGGTAAGGACATTTTAACCCAGCAGATTTCTGAATCTTAGTCAATGAATTTTTAAGAGTTCTATTTATTTATTTAACCTGTTCTGAGGAATAAGGATGATATGGAATATGATTGTTCCTAAGATTCTGCAATACTTGTATAATTCCTGAGTAACAGTGGAAACAAAAGGAACTATTTTGCCTGATTCAATTTATTCTTGTCTTCCCTAAGTAAGAAATTTGACTGTCCAAAGAGCCATTGCCATTCTTTAGGAATCTGCCTTTGAGTAGGGGAAATTATCCAGTCATCCCAAATAGTAAGTAGGAACTGTTAGCTTCTGTAGTGTTAAAGTCTTTTGTCACCAGGTTTTGGATGAAGTTGATGTGTTAGTTTGACCTACCATAACAAAATATCATAAACTGGTGGTATACAAACAACAGAAATTTATTTCTACAGTTCTAGAGACTGGAAGTCTAAGATCATGGTGTAACATGGTCAGGCTCTGGTGAGAGCCTTCTTCTGGGTTGCAGACTGCCAACTTGTCCTTGTGTCCTCACAAGGGTGAGAGCAGAGAGAGAAAGCAAGTGCTCTCCTAACTCTCACAGGGGCAGTAACCCCGTTCATGAAGTTTCCACTTTTCTGACCTCATCTAATCCTAATTACATCCCAAAGGCTCTACTTTCTAATACTATCACATCAAGAAGTAGGGTTTTGACATATGAATTTTGGGAGGACACAAACATTCAGTCTGTAAGAGTTGAGCAGGAAAAATCTCTCAGTGAAGAATTTTGTTGACAAATAACACATCACTTTAATATGTTTTAAATAATTTTATATCTGTATTTTAACAAAACTCCATAAGTACATCTGAAGTCCATCTCTAATTGAAAACTACTGCCTTAGAAGAAGATACTAGATTCACGTTGAAGGTTAAGCTTGAAATCAAGTTGATGTTTTAGAAGAAATAGCTGAAAATGTGATTAATAACACTATATTGTTGTTGCCTAATATCAGCAGGCAAACGACCACTAGGAGTCTGTTAAATAGAAACATATCCCAGAAAGTAAGGATATTAAGAAACCTCCAGGAATTTTCCATACAGCATATGATGGCTTTATATTAATAATGTCATACTTCTGCTGGTTTAACACCTAGGGAAGTTAGGTATCCTTGGAGAACTGATAATTATTCCCCAATACTCATCAGTAGTAATGTATCAAATAAACCTAGTAGTAATATATCAAATAAACCTATTTTCTCTTTTACTAATGTGAGTGGGCAGATTTTTATGATTTTTTTCAGATGCTCTTTAAGAAACCGCACAGAGACATTTAGATATAAAAGATGTCCTGAAATTTTTTACTTAAATTTCTTCTAAATTTACAGTTCAAATTTAGAAATGCAAAATCAAAAAAGCTGCCTCAGAAGATGTGACACTTGATTAAGTAGGATCATAGGTTATTTAGAAACAATACTTGGTTATCTATTTAATTAAAGTGACAATAAAAATTTCAAAAGTAAGTAGAAGAGATAACATATTTATAAAGAATTAGCTCTTTCGAAAAATGAGACGACTTTGTTCTCAAATGAGTGGATGAAATTAACATAAAGCATAAGACATTTTTCTGGTAAAATAGAATCTTTGATATCTAGACAGATTATACAGAAGGTAAAGAAAACATTTTACAACTTCTTATTAAAAGTAGATCAATACTTCAAGAAAAATATCAATTTAACAAGGAGAAAAACAAATTCTATCTTTGCATCAATATAATATTTGATATCAAAGGAATCAGAGCTTTTTATGGAAAATCTTATAAATAAACTTATTAAATTTTATCCAGCATTGCCACTGGCAAATAAAATTCTCTTTCTTCAAGTTTTATGCAGCTTTCTATACCTACTCAGGTTTTCTCTTTCTTTCCTCTTTCTCATTCTGGAACAGCTGTCCATTTTACCTTACTATAAAACTGCTCTCTCTCTTTTTTTTTTTTCCTCTTAAAACACATCTTGCATACTTTTCACACAGTTATTTCTCTAGGTCAATATTACTCCTAGCAGAGTCTCATTCATGTATATTGATTATAACTGAGACAGGAAAACTACAGGGATCCCATGAAGAACTGCTTTTGTGCTGCTTCTATTCTTACTAGGCCCTTACACATACACCACCACCTTATACATGCCTTATAGTACAGATAACGCATGTCCTCCTTGTAAAGGTCAAAGACTTAATGATTTCTTTGGAGTCTTCCAGCACAATAGGTAACATGTAAGGAGTGACTGGGTGATGTGGTCTTGTACATTTTCTAGACTAATGACTCACCAATACCGCTGGTTCAAGGATATAAGTGACTGATGGAGGACACCTAAACACTCATCTTTGTTTTAACCAGTTCCTGGATACCCAGAAAGAAACGTACACCAGACCATAATCCTCAATAAAAACCCCAGACCCCAACCAGAACTACTTTTCTTTCCGAGTCTCCCAGATATTCTGTCTGTACCTACACTCTCTCTATACCTTCACTAAACTCTGCTCTCACCTCCTCTTGGCTCGTGTTTGATTTCTATCCTTCGTGAAGCCAAGAACCCTCTTGGCTGGTCCTGTGGGACTCAGCCAGCCTACATCATAATTTTTAATAAAAAATAACTCTATTAAAAAAAAATCATTCCATTTCAAAAAAAATCTAGAGGGTGGGTAATTTTGGACTGGCTGTCATATGCCAGCGTTTTGTAGATTAATAGAACTCATGGATACAGATCTCAGACTTTGTACAGCCCTACACATATATCTTTTATAATATAAATTCTCAGAGTGACAAAAATAAACTTTTATTTATAGACTCAAATGCATAGTTTCTCTTTATCATAAAAATATATAGTAAAGCATATAAAATTGTGCTTAGTGACTAATGTCTCAATAGTCTATCTTACTTAGAAATGACCTAGGCATTAACGAGCACCATTAACTTGATTTAATATTAGTCTGTGATTTTAAGTCACCTAAAACTCTTGGGATTTATCTTTAAATTTGCATATTTAAAAATACAACTACTACTGGATTAATGTTCATCAGAAGAATGTTTTGATATGGTTAACACAATTACAGTTTTTCTCATAATTTTAAACATTAAATGTAAATATTACATTGGAGTTGTTGATTAGTAAAATGAGCATATCCTAGTAGAATATAAATGTATGCTAGTGCTATAAATCACATTGATAACCAGAGATGACATAGTTGTTTTTATTAAACAAGTCTCAGTAGCCAAAATTTAACCTAAATTATGTGAATTCAGATTCTTACAATATTTATGAGTTATTTTTGTATTAATACTTTCATAGAACATCGTTGTATTTTAAGTTCAATTTTGTTATTTTCTGAGATTCAGTAATATTCAATTTATATAAGCACATATGTACCTCAATAAGCCAATCTGAATACAGCTTCTTTAAAATGTTTTATAATATAATTTATAAATATGATCAGGAAGTAGAAAAATATAGCACACACACACAATGGCTAATGACTTCCAAATTATGGACACAAAGAGACAAAGAAAACCTACTGCTTTAATTCTAAAATTTCAGCCATGAATCAAGTATAGACACAGAAACACAAAACTCACCAATGAGTTAATAGAATGAGTCCAGATATCTACTTCTTGATGGGCATGTAATTCTTAATTGATTTGAAATCAAAAGAGGCAAGTAGTCAAACAGTAAACTTAAAACACACACACACACACACACACACACACACACACACACACACACACACACACACACACACACACACACACACACACACACACACACACACACACACACACACACACACACATTCTGTCATTTCTCACCCAACAGAAAATAGACCTCTATAAACCATCATTTTACAGAGATCAAGTAACAGAATGACAAACATAATATAATAAAAAATTATTATAAAAAAAAGAATTTATAACCAGATTCTAAATGAAGAATAATTTATTGGATCATAACAAACAAAAAACAAAATTAGTGAGGTAGAAAATTAAAATTTGAAAAGCAGAGTATCATTAAAATCCTATTGTTGCTTTGGAATCAGGTCTAAGAAAATGAAAACAAGTCACACCTGGTTTTATAACACCCAGACAGTGCACTTCCCTGGTGACAAAGCTTACCAGGTTCTGGTAGGTGAATCCATTGGTCATCCCAATGGAAGACCTCTAAAACTGTTAAGAGATAACTTTCAGAAAAGAATTATGAGAATGAAAAAATGCTAAAGACTGTGTTTTATTTATGCGATATGAATGAATCAGCAGATGTTATAAGCTGTTCAAAGGAGAACTGAAAAAGCAGTTATATGGATTAAAAGACCTATTGAGATGAATTACACATTTATTTACTTCTCTAAGATCTTGTATCCCTTGTACTTTTAATTCTTTTCTAACCACTTTGATTCCCTCTAACTGAGCTCTTGAAACAGAATATTGTTTACATAAGGCTGTAGCTTATCCTTTTGATAAGCTATTTTATTGGCTCAGTATCTGTTTTTAAACCCATATTATCATTCCCTAGGGCCCAAAATAATGTTTTGGCTCGGAATGCATCCCAGATTGGAATGAGACTGTTACTGTCCCCTAATCCCCTTTTCTTTATGAAAGCACATAGTAACCAAATCAAGACTTGTGTTCTGACTGTGTACTGACTATGGTACCTTTTAATTTGCCCAGTAGGTCATTCCTCAGTAGATTTACAGGAGAATCAGGAGAAATTAAGAAAACATGTCCATTTTTCAGTAGCCCCACCTATCTGTACAGGGACCCAGAAAAAAGGAACAGACAGAAGGATAACCAGAAGTTAAGAACAACCTGTATTAATCTGTCATCAGATGGAAAAAGAGAGATATTTCAGTGGGAAAGTGGAAGTACCTACCAGAAAAGGCAAAGAAAGTCTAACCTGAAAAGTTATAGAAACATACAGTTCAGCAGTCCCTACCTTTAACACCTTCTCAAACTGTCAAATTTGAGCTATTTTCCAGTTACTTCCTACTGAGTGGTTCTGCCTCTCTGGGCTTTCCTCATTCCCTCCTTTCAGCGTCAGGCAGAGAGAGATAAAGAGCCTAGAGAACATAAGGGTGGAGATAGGAGAGAAAGGAACAAGGTCCCAGCCTTCAGAGAAAGAAGGTATGTTTTAATCTTTGTACTTCCTGCTCCACATTTTTCAACACATATATACCTGTTCCGAATATAACAGAGAAATATCAGCCGCTGAACAGAAAGAGCTGCAGGCAACATTTCCATATTTCCCCCCATTAAAACTAATGGTGATCCTGATGAGCCAGGATTAACATACATACTTAATAATAAAATTTAGAGTTTGGAGAAGCCTGTCATGTGGCTATCTGGATAATATTTCCTCAGGAATAGAAAATTAGAAGGGCTATTTTTATGTTATAATTCAGGATCTCTCACTGTTGAGCGAATGCATGAAAGTGACCACAAAATCAGGACAAAATGTCACATGATTTATACAGCAAACTAGAAGAGGAACAATAATTTCACTTATCTCCTCAGGAGACAAAGGCTACACTATGTGTTAGTCTCCTGTCCATCTCTGGAGACAAAGACCCCTGAGTTAGCTCTTGAGGTATGAGTTTACATATGTACAGGTTAACAGGACCATGACTTTGGAGATATCTCTACACCATAAAAATACGATCCAGTGCTGAAGCCATAGAGATCTCTCTATTTTCCAAAGGTTGGATCTAGATTTACTACATATCCAAGGAAACACTGAGAAAACAGGAAGGGGTGAAATGGTCTCTTTGCTCATACAAATTTAAAATAGCATAATAGGATTTATTGTTTCTAGCAAATAGAGTAGATATACTTTTCTCTTATCCTCCCACTAAATACAGTCAGGAATCCTGGACACTGTGTTACAGGATGTTTTTCTCCATCAGTGTCCGAAGTTCTCAGTCATGTCACTTTGAAGAATGAAGAGGTAGACCAGACAGAGTGGCAGGCAGCAAAGCAAGGTTTATTGAGCAATAGCAAAGTGATAGTGCAAAGCTTCTGAGGAGGGAGGGGAAACAAGAGGGGTGCCACTGGAGTTCCTAAGTCTAGGGAGTTTTACAGGCTTGTTGGTGGGCTGATTTAATCTGGTTAACCCTCCATGAGCCTGTCATCCCATCAGGTTTTTGTCATCTATCACACAGGAAAGGGTGGAGGGCTCCTTCCAGGGTGGGGTAAAATCCTTTTAAGGGTGGTTTCCGCTTGGGGAGGGGGGGTGCTGGTCCCTGCCGGCCTGCCTGCCTTCCACCTGTCCTTCATCAATTGTACCCAAAAAACCAACACACAAGACTCTTGAAGGTGGAGGTAAGAAGGAAAAATGGCTAGCGTTTCATCTCAGAGAATTGTAGATTCTTATATAGACGCTAAACGAAATGAAAGACTAAGTACACAATATTTTCAAGAAAACACCCCTCATATCCATCATACCATGCTGTATGTGCAGGTGACGCCTAATAAAAACTACCTTAAGATGCTTTTATTTCCCCCTCAAAACATACCTAGTCAACAAGTATAGAGTAATGAATCATTAATCTGCTTCTCTCTTAATCAGGTAACTCTTGTTTTTTTATTTCCCATTTTCAGGAAGAAGTTAAAAATACCACCTCTTTGTAATTTAAACTTCCATTTCCTACACTGTCCAGAAGACTCTTCTTGCTTTAAAAATCATGTCTGCTTTTTGAGATGCTTTAGGGCTTTTGTTATTACTACAAAGCTCAAACAAAGTGCTTAAGAAGGCTATTGTGTAGATTGCTTGCCTGACCATGGGTAACTTAATGCTTTTAAGAAGGTGTTACTTATCCTAGGGCCAGATGCAAAAAAACCAAAAAAACAAACCAAAAAAAAAAAAAAAGGCTTTGAATCTTTTATTTCAAATCTGTTGGTAACTCTTGTGATCCTTGAAAACATGGGATTTTAATCTGTGTTCCAGTTTTTCTTCTCTTTGTAAACTTTATAGAATTTAAATCAGGTATTTCAGGGTTTCCTAAGAACCTACATTTTCATAAAAACTGGTAACCTGAAAAAATACATGGCCCATTCTATATGGTTTCAAGCAATCAAATTCAGTTATCAAATAAAGCATAACCTAAAATACACTGTTTCAATATTATCTTATACATTAGAGTTCTCCAGAGAAAGAGAAATGAGTGAATGAATATATATACACATTCTATAGGTTCTACTTATCCGGAGAAAGAGAGGGAGAAGTAGAGAGAGGGGGGGAGATTGACTTTAAGGAATTGGTTCAAGTGATTGGGAGGGCTGGCAAGTCTTCAGTTGTCCAGGCAGGTCAGTGGGCTGGAGATTCCAGTAAGAGTTGATGCTGTATTCTCAAATCCTCAGTATAGACATAGAATTTCTTCTTTTCAGAAACCTCAGCCTTTCTCTTAAGATAGTCAACTGATTGGATGAAGCCTACACACGTTATAGAGAATGATCTGCTACGCTTTAAGTCTATTGATATAAATGTTAGTAACATCTACACATGAAAAACTGTTCAACATCACTTGGCATCAGGGAAATACAAATCAAAACCACAATGAGATACCATTTCACACCAGTCAGAATGGCTAAAATGAACAAGCGAGGAAATGACAAATGTTGGGAGGATGTGGAGAAAGGGGAACCCTCTTACACTGTTGGTGGGAACTCAAGCTGGTACAGCCACCCTGGAAAACAGTATGGAGGTTCCTCAAAAAGTTGAAAATAGAGCTACCCTACAACCCAATAATTGCACTACTAGGTATTTACTCTAAAGATACAAATGTAGTGATCTGAAGGGGCACCTGCTCCCCAATGTTTATAGCAGCAATATCCGCAATATCCAAACTATGAAAAGAGCCCAGATGTCCATCAACAGATGAATGGATAAAGAAGAGGTGGTATATATATACAATGGAATATTATTCAGTGATCAAAAAAAAAAATGAAATCTTGCCATTTGCAGCAATGTGGTTGGAACTAGAGAGTATTATGCTAAGCTAAATAACTCAATCAGAGAAAAACAATTATCATACGATTTCATTCATATGTGGAATTTAAGAAACAAAACAAGAGGAACATAAGAGAAGGGAGGGAAAAATAAAACAAGACAAAAATCAGAGGAGACAAACTGTAAGAGACTCTTAATCATAGGAAACAAACTGAAGGTTGCTGGAGGGGTGGAGGGTGGGGAGATGGGGTAACTGGGTGATGGACATTAAGGAAGGCACGCGATGTAATGAGCACTGGGTGTTATGTAAGACTGATGAATCACTGAATTCTACCTCTGAAACTTAATAATGCACTGTATGTTAATTAATTGAATTTAAATAAAAAAAGAAATTAAAAAAAAAATGTTAGTCACATCTTAAAAATATCTCACAGCAATAATTAGAGCGGTATTGGACCAAACAACTGGGCATTGTAGCTTAGATAAGTTGATAATTAATTTAATGATTACAATCTACTCTTGTTAACTTGCCAAACAGATATACCTCCTTATGCCATACTTAATCTCCACATAAAGATAACGTGGTAATATTTCTTCCAAAAATGGTACAACTGTCTTGTTTACAAGTGCACTAACTCTTTCCCCAGAAGCAGATACAAAGTGCTTGGGTGATGTTCACTCTTCTCCTTGATGTCCTATAATTTAAACATTATGATGTAAAGTTAACACATTATACAATAAAGTGATGAGAGGGAAGAAAGCACAGTAATCTGCTATATATACATGTATACATATACATAGTCATAATAAAGAAGAAATACTCATAATAATTATAGCCTTCCTTTCTGCAACTAGTCACATGGTTGCACCTGTTATTTATAACTTCCTTCTTTTGCTACCCATTCTATATTCTCTTTGTTCTCAGTAAGCACTCTACCTGGTGGGGTGACTCAAGCCTTTATTCTTGAGTCTGGGCCATTAGCAGTTCTGCTTAAATCAGTTTATTGTAGCTTATATTGACATTAATCTTACAGGGCGTGGTGGTACTAAGAAATGGCTGAATGTTTGTGCCTCCTTCCCAAACAAATTCACATGATTTGAATCCCTAATTCTTTTTTTTAAAGATTTTATTTATTTATTTGAGAGAAAGAGTGAGAGTGAGAGTGAGTATGATGGGGGGGAAGGGCAGAGGGAAAGGGTGAAGTTCAGCTCCCCGCTGAGCAGGTAGCCTGATGTGGGGCTCAATCCCAGGACCCTGGGATCATGACCTAAACTGAAGGCAGACATGAAGCTCTAACTCTTAATGTGATGATATTTGGAGTTGGGTCTTTGGGGGTGATAATTAATTTTAGATGAGTTCATAAGGGTAGAATTACCCATGATAGTGATGAGGGAAGAGAAGGCTGGCTGAAGACAAAGCAGAAGCTGACACCCTGCAACCCCTCTCCCCATGTATGCAACATTCCTCGGCACTCCTGGCTGCCCTAAAACTAAGGAAAGGATTTGCAGCTCATTGATAAGGACACAGTGATAGTGTGGACAGCCTTGGCTTGATGATGGCAGGGCCTCCAGTGTCCTGCAAGCCTTCTTTGACATATGAAAGTGCTTTCTCAGCCTCCCTTTTTCCTCACCTCCCCCAACCCCATGGTATATAATCAGCCACCTCTCACAAGCTGGGGCAGCAGCTCTTTCTGCCCACGGGTCCTGTCCCTGTGCTTTAATAAACCACCATTTTGCACCAGAGACATCTCAAGAATTCTTTCTTGGCCGTTGCCTCTGGACTCCACCCCACTGAACCTCACCTGTATTCCACAACCTCATCAATAGGATTAATATCCTATAAGGAGAGACCAGAGCTTCCTAGCTTTCTCTCTTTCCTTTGTGAAGACATAGCAAGAAGGAGGTAATCTGTAAGCCAGGAAGAGGAAGAGGGTTCTCACCAGGAACCAAATCTGTCAGCCCTTGATCTTGGACATGCTAGAGTCCAGAACTGTGAGAAATGAGCATTGGTTGTTCAAGCCACCCAGGATATGGTATTTTGTTTTAGCTGCCTGAACTAAGACAGAAACCTTAAAGGATCACCTGTATTCCAGACATAGTCTAGTTCACTTCCACTATTCTCAAGTAGCCCTATATCCCAGTGGTAGTCAGACTCAGTCACTCCCACTGGTAAAGTAACTCCCTTCTTTGCCTATTGGTTCAGATGCATGAAAGGCCAGATGGCAATTCTAACTTCTAATTTGATGAAATCACTGTTGTGTCTCCCAGTGGAAGCACACCTCCTTTTGGAACTAAGACATCTAGACCTAGCAGAGCACAAGATTGTGAGAACAAGAAGCAAAAACTTTGCTAGAGAATCACTGAGAATAACTTTGAGTGGCATCCTGGCTATGGGAGAAATTTCCCTCAAGGTATTCCTATTGGTGGACAACAGGTCCTGCTCTTCCTCAATGAAGATTTTTAAAATAGTAACAAACCAGGAATATACAGGCTTTGTAACAAAAAAATATATATGGAAAATTTATTTGGATTTTTTCAAAGTTTACATTACTAAAAAAAAAAATAATCCCCCAACAATATCAGATGATGAGATGAAGAAATCAAATTAGTGTTAGATGTCTTATCTTCAGTCAGCTATTATATTTTTCACTTCTGATACTTTCTAACAGTCTCCTTTCCTTTTATGAATATTTGGAGAGGGTATAGTTTTTAAACTTTTTTGCATTTTCCACAAAATTAGGCATTTACCTAAAGCAGACCCTATTTCCTATAATTTGTAAAGAATAGAATGACGCAGAAGAGAAATAAGATGGAAATGAGAGGGTAAAGTCATTTTATACAGTGCCCTAATTTCAGGTAACTCTAATATATAAATTAGATGCTGGAGAATTATGCTAACTTATCTGTTTCTCTTCTAATTAAACTGATGCTGTTTCAATAAGAGACTCAGTATCTTTCTGAAGTCATATTAAGTCCTAAAATCCTATATGTTAATATTATATTGGAGTTTGAGAGGGAACAAATAAATATTGACCACATTTCCTACCAAAATTTAGAACCAAAAAACAAATAGAAGATAAGGATAGCAGATATAAAAATATGAATGTTATTATTGCTGAAGCATAGGCTTGAGGACATGGTTAGGTATGTAGGTTTCCTATATGCTGAACACAATTATTAGTCTTTGAACACAAGCACAGACCTTGTGAGACAAATACAACCTTTCATACCACAAGGACAGAATATGCTCATAAAATCAACAGCATAAAAGATTTATGCAGAATTGTAGTAGAAAAGGGGAAGTGTGAGTGAGGTGGATGGAGTGGGGCCAAAAGTATTAATTTTGGCAGTGTTCCTCCTGAAAACACAAAGAGGTAGGGAGTCCTGCTTATGGCATATTTCTCAATTCTAGTGCACAAATCTAATAAAGGAAAGACACCATAACCAAGATGCAGTAAACGAATGGCTTAGAGTATTGAGTAGATACTTATTCATTCATTCACTGTCTTTCATCTGAACAACTCTGAGATACTATATAGAACTGGATAATTTTTTTACATAGTCTTTCATTTACTGCTCCCTAAATAAATTCTAAATAGATTAAATAGAAAAATGTAGATCTACCCCAAGTTTTACTAAAATATACCTAATACAAAAGGACCCTTCTTTGATTCTTTGTGATATTTATATGCATGCTGTATAACAAATTACTAGTTAATTACATAAATTGGAACTGAATATAAAAAATGTACTGATATTTATGTTTTCTTATGAAATATGTTTGCTAGCATTACAAAACTGTTTCAGATTGAGTCTTTTACATATATATGGAATTTATTTTTAATTTAAAATATTTTAAGTTTATTTTAATTAATGTGATTAGACCAATTAATTTCACAAGATTTTAATTCACTGCATTTGGATCAAAACTAGAAATGTCACCAGGCAAGTTAAAACAAATCCTACCAATTTAAGATTGGACTTGATAAACATTTTTGTAAATCCTATCTCCCTATTAATTTGAATATAAACATAATGAAGTGACTATGATTGATATTGATTGTAATAACTCATGCAAATCAATATCAACATTATATATATATATTTGGAAATCAAAGCTGGTTGTTACTTGAAACAAACAATGTAATCTTTCTGTAAGAAGAATTTAAGGTTTAAAATAGTTAATATAAAAAAATCTAATTAAGAAATATTAGAACTATTAAATGAAATATGTGTTGAAAACATTGTTAAAATATTGACTCAGTTTGAAACTTTAAGTAATGGGCTAGAATTACTACCTTCCACTAAGTTTCAAGGCAATACTAATTATTGTTACATTCTATTAAGGCACTGCACACACTTTCATTTCCTGTTGTATTTCAGACTAAATACATGGATGATCCTCTTGCTAAAGTCCATTAAAAATCTTGGATAAACAACAACAACAAAAAGGTCTTAAAGAAATTGTTGAAAAGAAGGGAAAGAATGCTCAGCCACAAACCAAGTGAGGGCAGGGTCCCTCCCACAAGGCTCAGAGGCTAGGATGCAAACGGGAAGAATGCTGATTTAGGTGTGTCAGCTACAAGAACCCTCCTCAAGCTAGTCTCCCAAGTGATTGAACCTCCCACAAGAGTGAATGAGGGGGGCACCTCAGTGGCTTAGTCAGTTAAGTGCCCAATTCTTGGGGTTATGATCTTGTGGTTGGGAGATTGAGCCCCTCAGGCTCTGTGCTCAGTGAGGGGTCTGCTTCAGATTCTTTCTCTCCTCTCCCTCTGCCCCTCCCTGCTCACACATATTCTCTCTCAAGTAAATAAATAAAATTTTAAGAACAACAACAAAGTGAATAAGGAATAAAATGTCCTACTAACTAGGGGCGCCTGGGTGGCTCAGTCGTTAAGCGTCTGCCTTCAGCTCAGGTCATGATCCCAGAATCCAGGGATCGAGCCCCACATCGAGCCCCACATCGAGCCCCACATCGAGCCCCACATCGAGCCCCACATCGGGCTCCTTGCTCCGCTGGGAACCTGCTTCTTCCTCTCCCACTCCCCCTGCTTGTGTTCCCTCTCTCGCTGGCTGTCTCTCTCTCTCTCTGTCAAATAAATAAATAAAATCTTTAAAAAAAAAAAAAGTCCTACTAACTAAGCACTTCTAGAGGACTGGAATGAAAATTACTATTCTCAAAATGGAGAAATGGGTGAAAATAAATCAAATCTTCTCCCTGAGAATTTATATACACAATCTAGTTCTGATAAGGGTTTGTAGCGTAAATAAACACTGCTATTATGTTCTAAAATTCTCAAGATCAGAATTTATTTCATTTGGGTCCAGGAATGGTCAACTTGGCAGCTGATAAAAATATATGCAACCCCTGTGTGAAGATACTACCTCTGTTCTAAGACTCAAAGAAACCTAATAAGCAAAATTTCAAGATAAATAAGGATTCCATCATCAAAAATCACAAAACATGTAAGGAAAGACACACAATGACAAAGAACAGAGCAGCAGTGCAAAATTTCAGGTACTAGAATTACCAGTCCCAGAATGTAAAATATGTTTAGTATGCTGAAAATTATAAAGTAGACTTGAAATGTAACTATTTGGCAATATTGAAAAACAAAATGCCTAGAAATAAAAATAAAATAATTGAAATTAAAGTCAAATGTGATATATTCAGTAGCATATTTGGACTGAGATAGAGAATAATTTATAAGAAAGATCTAATGATACTGAGAAGAAATTATAGGTATCTAAAGAGATGAAAAATATATTAAAGAGAGGTGAGACCTGGGAGTGAAAGTGAGAAGGTTTATAGTGAAACATCCAGTAAGATGAATGAATTAGAGCTACTTTCAACATCGAGCTACCCCTAAGTAAAAGTTAAGATAATATTGAGTTAAAATTACAAGATTTAGGAGATTTAGCAGACATAAAATAGAATTCTGTGTTTTAAAATTGAACATTATAAAAACTAATACATGTAGTATTTACGGATAAAAAACCTATGCGGTTGTAAAATTCTGCTGCATCTGTCTGTCTTATGGTCTTGAAACCATGAAGAAGAAGATAAAAGACAGATGATAGCGCAGGAAAGGGAAATGAGAAGCTGAGGTTCCTAGTAGGTGGCATCTTTGAGCTGTCATACTGTGCTCAATAGCCTGACCTCAGTCTTTTTCTTGCATGAGACCTAATCCCCCAGGTGCTAACCTCTGGTGGTTGACTTTTCTGTTAGTCTCAGCTGAAAAAGACTGCAGATCAATCTTCCCACCAACTTCATAAAAGCACTCCTTTCACTACTCCATCAACACTGAGTATTATTTTTTAAATATTCAGGTTTTCAATAACTGAATGGTCCCATTTTAATTTTACTTAACTTTAATTTTTGCTACTACACATGAAGGAAAATCTATGTGCACCAGAGTCATTCCACATTTTATTACTATTGAATTTAAAAATGTCTTATATACTTATTAGCCTTCTTTTTTTTTTGAATTTTTGGAAGGTAATTTTTATGTGTTTATATCTTAGAATATTCATATCATCAATTGAAAAATGTGTTTTATATGCTAAAAGTATTTAAATATTGGCTGTTTCAAATATTGTTTCAAATATCATCTACTGATTAAATTTATTTCACAAGACATCCAAATAACAGATCTAAGGTGCCTGAAAGCTGTATTGTTAATTATTTTTTACCCACCCAAATACAGGAGATAGATTTCTTCCATGCCCTCCCAGAGTCAATTGTCTTTTTTCATATATAAATGTACCCACATGATTCATTGGTTCTCATAGCCAGCATTATGCTATTTAATGGGTAAAATTTCGTCTTATTCCTTATAAAAAAAGGTGCTACTTTCATTTCTTTTGAAGTGATCAATAAAATATTAACGCAGTTTGGTAAGAATAGAACAAGACATATTAACATAGATTTTGCTGCAAAGTAAGAGAGAACTAAATTAAGGAAAAATATCATCTTTAGTGAATATTTTATCAAAGCATACCTACCGGAAAATATGCTTCTATATAAATCTGTCTTCCACAATTTACTATGTCCTGAAATGCCCTTCTTCATGCTATTGCTCTAAATAAAATATATTATTCCACATTTCTGACAATTCCTTTCCATCTTTTCCAATAGAAACTAATTCAAAACTTGCTTTCCTATGAAGGTTCTCTAACCAGCCTATTCATCTAATTCTTTCTTATCTATTCACAGATGTTTAATCTTTATAACCCTAGCTTAATTATAATGACTTCAATATGAGTACCATTTCCTCCTAGATCCCTACAATATTTAATCCAGTGTGCTGCTTATAGCAGATTCTCACAAAAAACTTGTTGAATATTACTCTGTGAAAAGAAAGAACCTCCTGTCAGAATAATTTGGCAGTCTCTGCTTACCCCATCCCAACCACCTATGAATCAGCAGTAACAAACTACTCAATTCTGCCCAAGAAGTCAGTTAAGATGAATCATACATAAGGTTGTATTACTTGTTTACAGTATAAGGTGTATAATACGTGTGTGTGTGTGTGTGTGTGTGTGTGTGTGTGTGTATTCTATTAATAATCTATCTGGTGTGGCTAGTGAAATAAACTTAATAGATAATACTTGAAATATACCACAAATAGTTTAATATTATTATATAAAACACACTTTGAAATTAATAATCATATGAATACTCTAAGGTTTTCACTCTTTTAAGACACTCTTAGTGAAAGATTGAGCCATACCATGAGAAGGATATCTAATTGTGACTCTGTTTTCTGTGTTGGATCCTGGGAAAGCAGGACAGTGAAAATTTTCTCAGCATAAATATTTACTCAGCTACTTCTTATGGGTATACCCATGGTTTAGGGCTCTGCCTGATCCAAGAACTGGGCATCACTAAGCCTCTATGACTATAGATGACAGTCCACCACTTGTGATAGATGGGCTGTCTACACCAAACAGGACTGTCACATAGAATGCTCAACATGGCAACAGTTTTAAAATGGAAGAGCTTATTGTATTTATTTTAAAAATATGTACTTAGTATCATTATTAACTATCACAGTGAATAAAGAGGGCATTCCATTTATTTGGCAAACGCTGCAGGTATAGAGCAGTGTTAGGATTTCTTCTAACCATGATAATCTGAGCCATGAAGATGCAGAAACCAGTTAGAGATGTTTATTGTATAGCAAACAGAGAACTGTGAAAAGGGAAAAAAATTAAGACATGCTTATGCAAATTGGAAGATAATGTTAGTGATGAAGTGCCTGTTGCTCAAGGATCTTCTATCTTAGGCAAGTGTTATACAAAAATATAGAAGAATGGGACAATGCGCTCATCCAAGTTGATGGAATGAGTGTTCCTTTTATCTCTTATAGATTCCCTGGGTTAGTGACTCCTTAGTATTATTATTAGTATTATTATTAGTTAGTGTTCCTTTTATCTCTTATAGATTCCCTGGGTTAGTGACTCCTTAGTCTCCAACAGGAATAGCACAGCAGCTACAGTCCTGTGTAAAACTCTAAATGCTCTATTTGAATTTAAGTAATACAGAGTTGCAAGCTTAGAGATACTGAGTTTGCTACTACACATGAAGAAAAGAAGGTTTAATTTCCTCTATGTGCACCAGAGTCATTCCGCATTTGATCCAGGCATTTGAAAAGTTTCAAAATCTGAGTGTCAAAAAAATGAAATCTTGAATGTTAGTTTAAGTATATAATTTACAATCCTGGAAAATGCAATCCCTCCCACCCAAGAAAAAAAGAAACAGAAAGTGTGCTACATCAAATGGCTACTTATTGTAAATACAGATTGGTATGCTGAGTCTGGTTAATCATGCTTACGTCCCACTCCCTAGTGTCCTAATTCTGGATGCTGAATAAGGGAGTTTGAGGGAGAGGGGGTTTCTGAGAAAGATCTATAGATACTCTATGAGACCTTTCCAAGTGTAGGCCAGAATCCCCTCCTGCTGTAAAGTTCTTTAACTAGAAAGGCTAGTTTACAACTCTGGTTTCAGGTACGGTAACTTGGCTCTGCTGATATGATTTCTTAGATTAAAAAAAAAAAAGACTGAAAAAAAAGTAAAAATGAAGATTGAGATCTTTGAGACAATTTTTAAAGAATCTTATTGCTGATTATAGTAAAGATATGACATCCCTTAACACTTGTTACTAATAAACATTAAATACTTCCTACTGCTTGTAGTATACTAATACTTAGTACTATTTACTTTTACTGAATGTACAGGCATGCCATTAGAATTCCTTCAAATACATTATTTTTTATGCACTGAAAACTCTGTACTGAAATATTTGTTTGTCTACTTGTACTGAAGCTAACTATATAGGAATTCATTAAAATTTATTATATTTTGCTGCTTGCTTTGTATGAATTTTTACTCATATTTACCTTGTCTGCATGTGCTATATAGAAATTCATTCAAATTTATTGTATATTATGTCTTGCTTCCCAGTTACCATCATTACTCAAATATATTACAGTATTAGCTTATACAGGGCTTTGTAGCCTAGTATTTACCAGTACACAAATACATGCATTATTTCTGACTACATAACCTTAAATTATTTTTCAGTGCCAGTATAATATTAATGCTTATATAAAACTTACGCTTTACTGTAGAATTCCATTGTATATTATACTATATTTACATCAACAAAATGTTTTTACAACAAAATTACTTTAAAATTATATTCAAGACCTGTTGCAAAAAAATGCTGAAATTTAATTTTTTCCCAGAAATTTCCCTATACATATTTTACTGATTCTTTATGCCTATAGGTCCTTTTCAATGCTAGGAAATTTGGAGTTTCTGAGAATGTGGGAAAGAAAAAAAAAAAAAGCCTCTCCTTTGGGAACGGTAAGGAAACCATGTTTTTAAAGGGTCCATCATCATGTCCCTATCTAAACAAAGTGGTCTGTTAGGGAAAAAGAGCAGTGTGCAAATGTGAGACTCTCCAAAGTGGCGGGTTCCACACCACCCTTCCAGGCTGGCTGCCTTCACAATACAGTGAATAAAGTCAGAATGACCAAAATATAACTTAGCACAAAGGCTCAAAAAGAGACACAGAGAAGACTGTCCAAGATTCTCATGGACTTAGCAGCTGAAGTTTTCTTTTTAGAAAACAACTGGGTAATATTTTATTATATTTATTACATGTGCCTAAAATCACAGCTTGTATTTACATGATAAACCACAATATTATGAGAATTTAACATATGATAGCATTTGTGATTATCAGTTATTAGTTACATCACCATTAATCTCCTATTAATTCATAAACTCTGAATCAACTGTTACAACCCTGTCTGTTTTAGCCCCATATTAAATTAGTCACCAGAGCCTGCCATTTATAATTTGATACACTTGTTCTTTTATTTTTCCACATACCAGTCAAGTTCAACACCCCTTTTATTTTTAACATTGTTGTTTACAATGTATTTCAATCCTATATTATCTTTTATATGGACTACTGCAGATGCCTTCTAATTACTCTCCTGTATCTACATAAACTCTTTTATCCCTTCAATATCCTCCTCAAAACCAGTCCTTATTTGAGTGTTTGGACCTGTCAGAAATTTAAAAATAGACTTTGATGGACATCTCTTTGTATGATGATTGTCTTTTCCTCAGTTGTACCATTAGCATCCACTTAAATGTAGTCATTTGGGGATCTGGGGAGATGGCTGGCTCTTAATGTTTTCCTTGTGCTATGTCTGTTTCTCCTAAACACAGACACACCCACACACCTACACACTCGTCAAAGCAAAACAAAATAAAACAACAACATATATTGAATGTTTTGGGTTCAGAGGTAAACAAGTATTCATTACTTAAGGGATTATCATCATACTGTTCCTGCTTATATTCCCCACGCCAGATAACAATAACTACGTTGACTTGTTTATTCCTTCATAACCATACTTCATTATGTTGTCTCCTATACAGGGACTACTTCTTATTTCCATTACTGTCTTTTGAAATTAGCTCATTTCAAACCCAAATTGAAAGCTCAGTTTTGTTGCAAACAATCATAAAGTGTTCTGAAAATTAGAAGTTAATAATCTCTGAACTCTACAAGTCCATTCTTTCCCCTACTATGGCACATCACCTATTTTCTGACATTATAATTCTGGTATGCCTCATTTCCCCTTTTACATCACAAACCTAAAAGAGCAGGTGTTTATGCCATTTTGTGCCCCCTACTGTATCTTCCTAGGAACCTATGTGTAACAGATACTCCATAAGCATTTATTTAATGAATGAAATGTTGTCACTAAAAAGCAGAGAATTTTGAAAAGCTCAGGCAGACCAACATAAACTATTAGTTGATTTTCCAGGTTGTCTTTTGATTCAACTAGCTAATGATTGAAAATATCTGATGTGAGAACACATGTTTTCTGGAAATAATAATATAATAATGCCACCCTTAAATATAGCCACTTAGTTTGCAGACATCAAGGCTTGCAAATCCCCTAGAGTCCCAAATTAAAAAACAAAATCCAATCTTGTGAATATCATTTTTCCATGATAATATATCATAAAGATGGGTGAAAAGATCAATTTAAGTTTCTCTAGACAGACATAAAATTACCTTTAAAATAGCTTATTCCATAAAAGTATGGAAAACATAAATCAAACAAGGCCCAGCATACTCTATTTCATCTCTCTCTGCTCCCAGATGTCCTCGCAAGTATTATATCAGAAGTTCTAACTTGCCAAGATGTCTGTGAGGAGAGACTAGAGTAGAGATATGGGTCTCTTTGTTATGTTTATGTTAATATCCAGTGCAGCATGCTATGTTCTCTGCTTGCAAAATGAAAGCATGTATGAGGGGACCAAATCTGCGATAACACTGTGCTGTTCTCTGTGACCTCTTCCCTCAGAAGAGGTCTGTGCAAGAGATTGAAATCAAACCTCCTAACCCCTGTGCCAGATGCTGGAGTAAAAGATCACATTGAAATCTTCTCTGAGAAAAATTAAAAGCAAGACAGCAACTCCTCTTAACTGGAAATAAACAGAACAAACAAACAGCAAAAACAACACCAGCCCACTGTAGGGACTTAAGGGTGGAGGAATGTAAACATGTGGGGGTCTGTAAGCTGTGTCAGGTGAGCACCATTCAAAATACAACAGTAAAAAGACGTAGACACTGGTTTTGTGTGGTGGGACTAAGACGTCAATCCATAAAGTGGGATTCCAAGCCTCATGAAAGAATAATGTGTGCCACGCTATTGGATACCTGAAAGGAATATCACACTGTATGTATATTAACTGGAATGAAAATAAAAACTTAGGGTCACCTGGGCGGCACAGCAGTTAAGCATCTGCCTTCGGCTCAGGGCGTGATCCCGGCGTTATGGGATCGAGCCCCACATCAGGCTCCTCCACTATGAGCCTGCTTCTTCCTCTGCCACTCCCCCTGCTTGTGTTCCCTCTCTCGCTGGCTGTCCCTATCTCTGTCGAATAAATAAATAAAATCTTAAAAAAAAAAAAAAGAAAATAAAATAAAAACTTAAAAAAAAAAGGGTAATGTGTGCCAACAATGTTATGACAGGAACAGAATCAGAGAAGCGAAGTCACTCTGTAGACTAGCATGGATGAAAACATTAAAGATCCTGTCTTGTATCTTGGCAACATGTAGATTCAAGGTCTTTGCACTGCCTTGGTAAGCAATAACTCAAAATTTCTCCCAAAACCAACCAAATGAGATTTCACCATCAAAATATACCTAACTTGTGAAATATAAGGACAGTTGCTATTTTTTGTACACCTGAGGAAAAGGCTGAGATTCAGTGACTATGACAATATTATATAGTCTAATTCTTTTGCTTACTCTGTGGAGTTCAAAGCAACATGCAGGGCCTAATAAACATTTTCCTATGAATAAATGATAATGACTTTTATTATTTTAGAAGACAATCTAAATTACATCTAATAAAACAATAGGAAGGCAAGTAAAAAAGTGCATTTGCATTATTTGGAGCCCCTCATATACTGTTCAAAAGCTCCAAAATGTAACAGGAATTTGAAGATCAAGTTTCAAAACAATCTTACAAGATACTTTTTGTTAACACAATATGATAGCTTGACTCTTGCTAAAAAAATATAAAAATAACTTCGATATTTAAAAAAATAATGCTTTTATAATTTGTGCCATTTTGCATAACATTTTCTTGTACTCATGAGACACAATAATCTGGAATTTTTCACTAATCTGGCTAAAGTCATTTAAAGACTATTTGATTTTGATTTGATTTCTAGGACATTCTCTTTATCAGAAGGATATTATTTATGTAATACAAATAAAGTGAATACATACATTTCCAAAGCATATACAGCTTTATAATAATCCTCTTAATCATTCCATTGTAAAAACCCACAGAATGACTATAGGTCTCTAATTCTGGAGTTTATAATGTCTAATTGGATCTTAAGCAAACATTTTCAAATGTTTTCCTTTTTCCTTCTCCCACCACGAATAAGCATTTACTCCGTGCATTACATTTTACAAAGTACAATGCTTTACATGTTTCCATTTAATATTTTCAGATATCATACAATTTTTATAAACTTCGTCTTTGAAAATCTATCCCAGTAATTAATGAATAATAGCTTCATTCTGTGTATCAAACACATATTTGCTTTCCATATCCCATATTCTTTCCAACATACTATTGCTCATTCACTTCTCACGGAATAAAGTCCAGCATCCAAAACCTATATAGAGCTCACTGGTTTTCTCTTTATTTTTTTATTTTTTTAAAGATTTTATGCATTTATTTGACAGAGATAGAGACAGCCAGTGAGAGAGGGAACACAAGCAGGGGGAGTGGGAGAGGAAGAAGCAGGCTCCCTGTGGAGGAGCCTGATACGGGGCTTGATCCCGGAACACCGGGATCACGCCCTGAGCCGAAGGCAGAGGCTTAACGACTGCGCCACCCAGGTGCCCCTGGTTTTCTCTTTAATATCTAATTTTTATATGCACTTGTAAATATGACATCACAATAGTACAGGACCAAATGAAGTCTTAACATGTTCAAGCAATTGGTTAAAATAAAAATAGTAATTGTTAGGCAGTTAGTTAGACATTAGAGAGAAGGGATAAAGCAGGTGCCGGCCACACCCTCTGAGCCACCCCAAGGGTAAACAGCCACACATGTTCAGAGCCACCTCTAAGGGCTAACAGAGCAGGAAAGGCCTAGCCACAGAGAGGGCTCAAAAGCCACAAGGGGACTTCTAAGAGCTGAACATGCACACAAGGGGTGCAACTTGACCTTAAGTACATTTAAGGTCACAACAACGCTCATTAAAAACCCATAAAGATGCAATACATAAGTAAATACAATTATAACAGAATGCATTATGAGTAGGCACATAAGCAGAGGCCAAAATGTTATAAAACCACCAGCTGTCAATCAAAACTGTCAAAGCCAAATTTACATGTACACAAAGCAGGCTTAAAAAGATCCTGCTAGAGCTTCTCAGGGCCATTGCCACTCTTACTTCAGCAGGGGCCTGCTTTCACTCTTTTCTTTTTAAAGATTTACTCATCTATTAAAGAGATCGAGAGAGAGAGAGAGAGAGCAAGCGAGAGTGGGGACGGGGAGAGGGAGAGAGAGAAAAGCTCAAGTGGACTCCAAACTGAGTGCAGAGTCCAACATAGGGCTCGATCTCATGACCCTGAAATCATGAACTGAACCGAAACCAAGAGTGGGTCCCCTAACTGACTATGCCACCCTTTGCAATGAACTCTATCTTAAAGTGTACTATACTGATACACTCAATAAACTATATCTCCCCAAACTGGTCTCAGGTCTTCAATTCTTTGGTGCATCTGGGACAAGAACCAAGTAACCCGGTGACAGTAATCATAAGTCTAGACCTGCACAGAAAGTCCCAATTACAACCGGCAGTAGCGGAGATTTTAATAGGCTCAATCCAAATTTATTTTGTATCCATACTCTAAGTAGCATGTTCTGATCCATTTGTGAGTATTAACATGATTAATTGTATCACTTACCTAATCTTATGGAAAAACTTCATGTTTTAGTAACCAGGGAAATCTACTGTATGTATCACTTATAACTGCTGGATTAAACTATCACTCATCTGAGTCCAAGAAACCTTCTGGCTCATGACCATTCTGTTCAAAATACTGAGTAATAGTGTCCATGATAATAAGATGATATTCATGAAGAGCTATGAAGCATAATAGTTCATTTTTGTCTTTTTGATGGCAATGAGCAATACACGAGGCTAAACAAGAAGATAAAATAATAGTGTGGGGAGAGCAAGGTAAGAACAAAAATACAAGAATAAGGAAATTATCAAAGGTGGAGAATACTAAAAAGTATTTTTATTTATTTATTTTATATATTATTTATTTCTTAGAGAGACAGCATGCTAGTGCCCATAGAAAGTATTTTTAAAAAGGAAAGTGGGAGAGATTAGGGGAAAAAAAAAAAGAATAGCTCGCAGAATGAGAAAAGAGGACAAGAAGGCATCATGGGAAAGAGGAAGTTACAGAAAAAAAAATGGATCAGAAGGGAAAAAGAAAAGCAAGAATGGAAAAAGGCATGAGTAAAACAAAAATAAAGAAGGTTTTGTTTTGTTTTGTTTTAGTGGAGAAAACAGACATGAAGAGCAAACCAAGATGGACAGAAAAAAAATAGAGAGGAGGCAAAAAAAAAGAAAAAGTCCCATAAAAATGAGTAACTTACAGAAAAATGAAAGGAGAACCCAGACAAAGAAATGCATGCAGCTAACAAGAGAACAGACAGTTTGAAGAAAGAAAAGGTGCGGTGGTGCCCAAGGGATGCTTGTGCAGGCATCAGTTTCAGTTAGCCCATTAGAGCAGGTTTAACAGGAAAAGAGAACAAGTCACATAACAAATATTTCTACTTTATGTCTTTTGTGATAGAC
Source organism: Ursus maritimus (assembly GCF_017311325.1). NCBI lineage: Eukaryota > Metazoa > Chordata > Mammalia > Carnivora > Ursidae > Ursus > Ursus maritimus. The sequence continues at coordinate 33,153,918 of NW_024423344.1, read as the reverse complement.
CCCGGCCTAGTCAGAATACCCTGAGAGGAAATTAAATTCGATGATTTCATTGGAAAGTGATGCAGAGGCAAAAAGCATAGTTTAGAACCTTTAAGAGCCAAGACCTGCTACAAATTAGGAGAAATATGTGATTACATAAAAAGAATACTACACAATAGAGTGTTTTCTATTTTTTTTTTTTAACTTTTTCCTTTCACTTTCTTTTCTTTGTAACAACGTATATGAGCCTAGTCAACGGGCTCCAATCCGCCTTAGGAGCCTGGCAATGACCGTAAGGCACCCACCTCTATTGAGTTTCTCAAATTAGACACTGCTATAAAATGCTTTCTGAGCTTGTACTTTCCTCTGATTGCATTCTTAACTGTCTGAATATGCATGTGTTCAATAGTATCCCGGGTGCCCCTGCCAATTTTAATTATTGCGTAGTAAATAATTACTCATATATTCACTTTATGTAGTCTTGGGTTTTTGTTCCAGTAGTTGTTTGTTTTTTAATATTAGGAGAGTCTATGTATTTGACAAATTCACTTTTTTTCTTTGGTATGGCATCTCCCCTACTGATAATACATAGATCTTTTATTTTTATTAACAAACCAAAACCTGGGGGCACCTGGGTAGCGCAGTCGTTAAAGCGTCTGCCTTCGGCTCAGGGCGTGATCCCGGCGTTCCGGGATCAAGTCCCATATCGGGCTCCTCCGCTGGGAGCCTGCTTCTTCCTCTCTCACTCGCCTGCTGTGTTCCCTCTCTCGCTGGCTGTCTCTCTGTCACATAAATAAATAAAATCTTAAAACAAAACAAAACAAAACAAAACCTGTTTCTGCGGAAAGCCAGATTTTTTGTAATTTAGAAAACAATAAGATTAGCCTTTTCCAGTGAATCAGTAAGATTAAACTAATTAACACTTCTAGGTTTCACTCCCCTGCTTTCAAGCCTTGCAGAAAAGCTTCCCTATCCTCACATGCAGAATCAATTACTTCTTAGAACTTTGGTAGAATTGGTACATCACTTATCATCTCTCATAATGGTCATTTTGATCAGTTTAATAGGCTAGATTTGCCTCATCTGTCAGAGCACAAACACCCTTAACCAGCTGAGCCACCCATGTGCCCCATAGGCCTGATAATTTTTTGTGGTGGGGAGACTCACAAGAAACTAGGACATTTAGCAGCATCCCCGACCTCTATCCACCAGAGGCAAGTAGCAACCATACACTTCCCCAAGCTGTAACAATCGAAAACGTCTGCGAACATGGCCTAACGTCTCCTGGGACACACAACTGCTACACTTGAGAACTGCCTGTCTCCTCTAATGGGAATCCAACAAATAGGTTCTCAATGATGCGCTCTCCAGTCTCTTGACCTGTTCGCTGATAGTCAGAGACAACAAATCCCAGTGACAGAGGTGGGGGAAAGCCCTGACAGACTGTGTGTAAGGAACGAAGAATCAGTCTACATGGACCAAGTTCATGCTACAGGCCAGCAAAAAGAATATAGTTGCGTATTATACGGACTTTGTTCTGTAATTGGCATTTCCAATATTTGAAATTGCATAATTTGTACTCAGACTAAATAATGCAGGACTTAGGAGACTCTCACAGGGGCGGTGAGAATACAGTTTTTTGAATCGAAGAATTAAGGATTTGATTCCTGGTACACTCTCCTACAAACTGCAATTTTGGGAAAGTCGATTTAAGCCTCCGTTTCCTTGTCTGTAAAGTGAATATAATATACCAAGTTCATAAGGTCGATATGAGAAATGTAAGGCACAATGTACTCAAGGTTTCGGGGGAAATAATGAATGTTCAGAAACTTCGAACATTTATTATCATGTTTTATGGATGATCAAAAAATTTCCGGAGGTTTAGTGTAGGGGAAGCAACTCATAATATTCTGGTTGTAGCACTTCATAGTTCTAGAATAATTTTCAAATACTTCAATATTCAAAGCATAAATAATAAATTGAATCATATGAGGGCTTAGGTAAGAATTCCCCATAATCCCTTCACCAATAACTTTATTAATTTTTTACTCCATAAAAACAAGTAAGTAACAGCACTGTGGACATCTGTACTTTTACAACAAAACCTCAGGAATGATTATGAAATATAATGGAGAATTCTATAATGAAACAAAATAATGCCTTAGAAAATGCTGTAAGAGAAGAAATGTTTTCTTAATGTAGCAAACCTGATTAACTCTAAAATTTATATCGGTGAAACTGCATGCTATTATTATATCATAACTTTTCATTTTTGGTTACTGATTTTAGTAGCTCTGCTCTTTCTGTAAGAAGCCAAATTGCTAGCCAGTCTACAAATCCCCATCAAAATTTTGACAGCAACCAATTCCCAAACTCAGTATCACTCTGTAAGTCTGAATTCTTTCAAAAATTAGAGAGCAGTGTAAAAAAGTATTATCTAACAGGGCCATAAAGATTATATTATCTAACTAAACAGATGTAAGAAACAAATTTCAGAAATTTGTATGTATGTGACTGTCTACTTATCTTCCAGTTAGCTAGTTTTCTTGTTTCCACACATCTATTAACTACTTCGGTATGGATGACTGAGCCTTAATCTATAGCTTCTCAATAGCTTTTGATTAGCCATAGATTTTATACCCTTTCTTTTCTGAGCTATTTAAAACAAATGCTCAAAGGAAGCATGAACATGTGATATCGAAATGACTTCTTCTGAGCTGACATCAACCTCAAATATGCCCTTTGCTCAAATAAGTTTATGAATGTTAAACTGCTTAAATAAAACCAACTTGAGGAGGCGGCCTGTAACAGCTAGGACAAGCTATCTGGTTTAAAATGGGGACCAATTTTCACGGCTTCAAACACTAGTAATCCCCTATTTTAGAACATCTTGTCAGTGTAAACAAGTCTGAAATTGGAAGTGCTCAATTTGGTCTGTCATATTAAACTGAGTGACCTGAAGTAATGCATTCACTTCTACCGTGTAGAGCTGTGATATTCTCAAGGCTTCAAGCGCCCTCGGCAGCCAAGATGTGGGTGTCCCTGTGATCTCCCAATTGACTCCTCCTCCATTTCAGTAGTTATCCTTCCATAAATTGAACAATTGCACTTTCTGTCCCACCTTTATGGAACCCACATTGCATACTGTCACACAGGGGAGGGTTTACATTTCAAATACTTATTTAAACTGAGTGATGATCAATACTGATGCTGTCTCCTCATGTACGTGAAGGAAATGACATGTGTAACTCATGACAGCATCCCAGGGTGCAGACTGTTTTAGAAATAGATCATAAAAGCGCAGACAGGCTAAATGACACAAATCACCACATCACACCAGAATATAAAAATATTCAAGTAGGTTGGAGAGTTTAAGTTCATTTTTTTGAAGTATAATGTCTATTAAGGACTGTCCTTTAAGAACACAAATCTGTCAACTAAATCAAGAACATAGTGCAAATAAAATTTTAAGTTAATGTAATGTTCAAGGACAGAGTCTATGCAGAAATATTAAATTAGTCAGAAGGGCTTTATCCATCCAAGCCCTGTATAGGGAGAGAATGGCCTGCCAGATTGATGCCATCACCTGGTTTGCCTGCCAAATATAATCCGATGGCAGAGATGTGTACATTGGGCTTTCAAAGCCTGACATTATACTTTTGAGTTGCATTAGTAACTATATATATATTTTTCCAAATTCCATTATTACCAAGACAAATCATAAGTGTTTGGCTTTCCATGTAGCTTATGAACAGGAATAGACTGGGCTGATCAGGCTGAAGACCCTAGTAGGTCTCTTTGGAATGTTACATCTAGCATTCATAAAACTGATGTTTTTCTTTTATTTGCTAGTTTACTTGCATTTGTTTTGTTACCTGGTTTAATCACCTTGACTCTGGAAAATCCCTCATTATCCTGAGAGGACCTAGCTAGCTAGATGTCTTTGTCTAGAATGTCTTTCTTTGAGCTTCTACATCAGCCATCAGCAATATGCACTTTTAGAACAAGAAATTTTGTAAATGTTTCCCCTACTCAACTTCTTAATTTAGAGAATTCCAGTAGTGAAGGAAACTGCTGAAAACTTCTAGCCCAGCCATGATGCTGATTCAGCACAGGGACTTCCTTGAATGTTCTCAGGAAACTGAGGAAGTGATTGCAGTTGAAGAAAAACCATGAGAGTCCTAAAAAACAATGTGTCTGAAACCTGTTCACTCTTACAGATATAGAATAGTAAATATTAATTAGAGTAATAAAGAATTGGTGTTTCACTTAGCATAATGTCCTCCATAGTCACCCATGTTGTTGCAAATGGCAGGATTTTCTCCTTTTTTAAGGCAATATATCCCATTATATATATATATATATTTTTTTTAAAGAAAATATATATTTTCTTTAACTATTCATCCATCAATAAACATTCAGGTTGTTTCCATATCTTGGCTATTGTGAAGAATGCTAAAATGAATATGGGAACGAAGATATCTCTTCAAGATACTGATTTCATTTCCTTTGGATATATATCCTGAAATGGGATTACTGCATCATAAAGTACTTCTCTTTGTAATGTTTGAGGAAGCTCCATGCTTCTTTCCATAATAGTTATACTAATTTACATTCTCACCAACAGAACTTGGAGAACATTATGCTAAGTGAAATAAGCCAGACAGAGAAAGACAAATACTTCTTGATCTCACTTACATGTGGAATCTAAAATAGTCATAGAAACAGATAGAAGAATGGTAGTTACAAGGGGCTGGGGAGGAAAAATGGGGAGATGTTGGTCAAGAGTTATAAAGTTTCAGGGGTGCCTGGGTGGCACAGCGGTTAAGCATCTGCCTTCAGCTCAGGGCGTGATCCCGGCGTTGTGGGATCGAGCCCCACATCAGGCTCCTTCGCTATGAGCCTGCTGCTTCCTCTCCCACTCCCCCTGCTTGTGTTCCCTCTCTCGCTGGCTGTCTCTATCTCTGTCGAATAAATAAATAAAATCTTTTTAAAAAAAAGAGTTATAAAGTTTCAGTTATCCTAGGTAAATACGTTCTGGAGATCTAATACAAATAGTGTAACTATAACTAATATTGTATTTCATACTTGAAATTTGCAAAGAGTGTAGATTTTTAGTGTTCTCACTACAAAAAACCCCAGGAAAATATAGTAGTTATGTGAGGCAACAGATATGTTAAATAGCTTGATTGTTGTGACTATTTCATAATATATACATACATCAAACCATTAAATTGTACATCTTAAATATTAACAATTTTTTTTTTTTTTAAAGTAGGCTCCATGCCCAGTGTGAGCCCAACACAGGGCTTGAATTCATGACCTTGAGATCAGGCTGAGACCAAGAGTCAGCCGCTTAACCAACTGAGCCACTCACACATCCCAAATATATACAACTTTCAATTGTCAACCATATCTCAATAAAATTCAGAAAATGAAGAATTTGTATAAGTTTTTATTTGGTGGATAAGAAATGTAACTGGATACTATGGATTAAAAACATGATCCAAGTATAAGCTGTCTACAAAAGACTTCATATCTAAAGATATAAATAAGTTAGGGGCACCTGGGTGGCTCAGTCAAACAACTGCCTTTGGCTCAGGTAATGATCCCAGGGTCCTGGGATGGAGCCCTGTATCAGGCTCCCTGCTCAGCGGAGAGCCTGCTTCTCCTGCCTGCTTCTCCTTCTCCCTCTGCTACTCTCCCTGCTTGTACTCTGTCAGATAAATAAAATCTTAAAAAAAAAAGTTATAAATAAGTTAAAAATGAAAGGACAGAAAATTTCTTGGATAGAATACTAAAGGCACAGACAACAAAAGAAAAACAGACTTCATGAAAATTAAAAACTTCCATGCATCAAAACACAACCCACAGAATGGAGATTATATTTGCAAATCATGTATCTGTTAAGGGATACATATCCAGAATATATAGGGAACTCTTAAAAGACAACAAGAAAACAAATGACCAGATTCAAAAATGGGCAAAATGGTTGAATATGCATTTCTCCAAGGAAGATGTACAAACGGCCAACGGATTATCAAAAGATGTTCAACATCACTAATCATTAGGGAAATGTAAATGAAAGCCACAATGAGATACCTCACACCTGTTAGGACAGCTACTATCAAAAACACAGGAAAGGATCAAGGATATGGAGAAATTGGAACCCTTGTGCACTGTTGGTAGAAATGTAAAATGGTACAGCACTGTAGAAACCAGTATGGTATATCTTTGATAAATTAGAAGTAGAATTACCACATGATCCAGCACTTCCACTTCTGATATGTACCTAAAAGATTTGAAAGCAAGGTCTCAAAGAGATATATGTACACCCATGTTCATGGCGACATTATTTCCAATAGCCAAAATAAGGAAGCAAACCAAGTGTCCGTTGTGGATGACCAGATAAATAAAATGTGGTATAGACACACAATGGTATGTTACTCAGCCTTAAAAAGGAAGGGAATTCTGACAGATTCTATAACATGGATGAAACTTGAGGACATTATGATAAGTGAACTAAGCCAGTCACAAAAAGACAAACACATGGGATTTCACTTATGTAAGACAGCTAGAGTAGTCAAATTCCTAGAAATAGAAAGTAGAACAGTGGTTTCCAGGTGCTGGAAGGAGTGGGGGATGGGGGAGTTATTGTTTGATGGTTATAGAGTTTGTTTTGCAATTTGAAAAGAGTTCTGGAGGTGAATGGTGGTGATGGTTCCACAACAATCTGAATGTTCTTACCACCACTGAACTTCACACTTAAAAACGGTTAATAAAGCACAGAGCATCACACTTCTGCCTATATCTGCAGAAATAAGTTACAGTTTTGAGAAACAGAAATTCATGAATTACCAAGGCATTTAAAGCTTCCACTAACCTAAAAAAATCCTCTGAAAACAGCAAGTGACTATAATTTTATTAGAGAGTAATTTAATAAGAGTTAACAAATCTGTTAACTAATAACTCTGTTTACTGTGAACACCATTTCCAAGTATATCATAGGACAAATACATTATATTGCCCAGGACTGCTAAATAATGCAGTATGATTTAATGGAAAACAACTGGATTGAAAGTTAGAAAATTTGGCTATGCTCTTGCTTTGGCCCCAATTCAATAACGAAAAAAATAAAGACAAAATATGACCAGTATTTAGCAAAAAAATCACTCACTTTGCATACTCCTTAGCTCTTTTACCACAGATAAGTTATTCAACTTGCCTGTGCCTTGACTTCCTTGTCTATACCTCAGTACAGCAATAGCATCTATATTATAGAATTCTTCAAAGTGTTACATAAAAACATACATAGAATTAGGTACATGGGATACCATGGTACCATACATGGAATTCCAATACATGGAATTGCTTAATAAGGAAAACAAAACAAAACAAAGCTTTCAATAGAGTATGTGCTCAATGAGTTTACCTATTTTTTATTGTTGTTGAAACCTAAGTCCGTATGGTGCTGATTAAATGGCAGTCACAGTTCTAAGTGCTTTGTTTGTATTAATGCTTTCAATCCTATCAAGTCTATGTTGTACCTACTTTTATCATCCCTCTTCCCTATTTTACACCTGAGGAAAATGAAGCATAGGTATTAAATAATGTCATGTTTGGAATCCCAAAGTGTGATTCATATTATTATCACAATTATGTTAATCCATAATTCATTGACTTCAATAGAACTTTCTATGCATGACATTTAGGGAAACAATGAGAAATTTCATGTAACAGAGAAATCGTGCACACAAACTGAACTGAAGGAATATGAGCCTAGAAAGTAGCTTATGACAAACTGGCTGTATACCTTGCTGACATGACAAGGAATTTGATATATTTCTTTTAGGGTAATATGGAATTAGTACAGAGTCTTTAAGCAACCAAGGGAAAATTTTTATTATAATTTTTATTTGAAAAATATTTGGACATTACAGAATGTTAGAAAATAGGAAAAATCATTAGTTCCACCAGGCTAACTTAGCTAATATTTTATTTTGTATGAATCTCATTTCAGTATTTTATTATGCATATACATTCTTTGCAAAATTACCATAATAATGGACATTCATATTATATTATAATGCCTTTTTTCCCTTAACATATCATATTCATTTTTCTCAATAGTGCTTCATAATTTTTCTAATTACCATTTCTAATAGGCATATAGTTTTTCATTAAGAAGATGTACCATAATTTACAATTTAATTAACCATTCTTCTCCATGAACATTTCGATTGCTTTCAATAGTACTATAAGTAATACTTACATTCCGTTGCGCATAGAACACCCACACACTTTTATTAGAATTCCAAAGTTGTGACACCAGGGCAATATGAACTCTCTTTTGGCATGTGATATATGTTACTGCTGAATTTTTTTCCCTAAAATTCTTACCAGTTTTCACAGCTACTGATTTCCCCCACAACTTTGTCAATCAGTGCAAGTTTGTTTTTCTTAGAAAGTTATTCACAGAAATGTGGAGGAAGGACCACTGTGAAGAGAGGGAAAGGATGGGTCAATAGTTCAGAGCCAATGTTAAGATCTAATCAAAATGAAGGAAACTGGTGGTGGAGTCGATGGGAACAGCAAGAATTTCAGCTTACCAGTTACTAGGTACTTTCTCTATGCCAGATATGTCATGTTCTAGATTCCAAATGCTTTACATTAATTATCTAATTTAATCCAAAAATGACCTCTGTAAGTAGGTAGCATTATACATCCTTTTTTTGTAGATGGGGGGCTCTGAATCAGAAATGTTAATTTACTAGATAAGGTAAACAACTTTTGAGTAGCAGATTTCAGATGTAAAGAGTTATTAAATGAGGAACCAAGGAAAGAGCAGAGCCAAGTTTTCTGACTTTAGTCCAATTTTTTTCCCCATTATATTATACACTATTATTTTTCAGTCCTGGCTAAGAATATCACTAAATTTCTATGGTCATGATCTTCATTTTAAAACAGACTTATAATCTCTTAGTGTTTATGTAACTTTCCTCTATCATTGTAATTTATACCAATCAAGAGAGCACATTTCGATCTTCTAGACTGTTTGTGTAAAACAATTACTGATATGATTTTGGCCATAATTTTGTATATCCAACCTTGATTTTTACTATTTATCACCCAACCCTTCAGAGAAATCGATCTCTGCATATTTTAGGAGCATATTGTACTGACTTCTGTTTCTTTGAATGTTTTAGTTAAACCTTTCCAAATTTTAATTCCAAAATACCATTTTTATAGTTCCATTTCCATTATAAATTGATTCATCCTTTAAAATACAGCTAAAGTAGTCTGTATCCTTCACCCTCTTCCCCCCTACCTCCATCCTCTTCCATATTTCTTCTAATTTTTGATTCTTGTATTCAACAGCATTTATCAGTTAAGGACCTATTGTATTGGCACTTCCTCAGTTGTTAAATACAAAGTAATTTTTGTCTGAGCTTCCATTTTTTTGCCCTAAATTTTAATACAATTATATAATGCTTATAGTTGCTAAGTATTGAAAATTTTAAAGTTGTTTTCCTTTTCAAATAGTCTGAAATTTCCAGGCAGATAATGCAGGTTTTATTTTTGTTACATCTTGCAGCTTCTAGTACAAAAATTTTAAAACGTTAAGTAAATAAAAGGCATTCTGTAAGCTCTTATTAATTCGTTACCTGGTGATTTACTATACTTTCATTTCTTAGTCAAATTTAGATTTTCTTAAGGTATTAAAGTCAAAATATAACTAGAGATCAGTAAAAATGTCATATTATTTTATGCCATAGAAAGGAGAAGCAAGTTTTTATTAAAAGATTGAACTACTACATATATACTATGTATAGATTATATATTGTTATATGATATTTTATTGACATTTTATAAATACATGCATGTGTATTTTTGTGTATGTGCATTTGAAACATTTGGAAAATTTGGAAAATTTTATCCTTGTTACATTTATGTTAGAAAATTAACAATTTTTAAATTCATAAAATCTTTGCCTAGTCTATATGCAATATGAATTTGAATTTGATAAAAAATATGTATACTGAAATAGTCTTTACTCTGGTGTGTATGCTTTCTTTTGCAATGCAGCATCATTTTAATGGATAAAATACTATGTGATTTTTGGAAGTTTCCTTAAAAAATGAGTAGCTGTAGTCTCTTGACGTAAGCTGCCCTAGAGAACAATAAGTGTAACAGCTGGAGTTCTCTTCTATGCTCCTGCCTTAAGACACTGTCAATTGATTGCTATGAAGTGGGCCCCTCCTCTTATTTCACTTTCCTTGAAGGTACTAGAAACTATTAAGTCCATTCTTGAGTATAAATCTGTACAGATTTTGTGTAAAAGAGTGTTATGTCACACTTTTAATTTTTATTTGGGTCATTGAAATGGTATCAATAACTGTAACAATGAAAGAAAAATGCTATCTTCATTGAATTTTTGCTGATTGTTGAAGACTTGTTCTTAGTATCTGAACTTCCAATGTTGAGTTCATTTTTTTTTTTTCAAGTTGATTACTCTCAGCTTGAACTGAGAGACACTTTTCTGACTGTAATAGCATGTTAGGTTATTATGAACAATATCATATGATCACATTTCTTTGGGTACAAAATAACCTGAAAATTTCATCTCCTTTTTTTCTGTGCATGAAAGGTTTTGATTGATAGGAGTGCCTGTAGTTGTAAATAAGCAGCTTTACTAAATTCCAGAGAGTAGGTCACTTTCTTCAGTTGATTTACATAATTGAACATGTTTCTTATGATAATGGCATTCACAAATGCCAAAAATTGGGTATTCTATCTGAATATCTTATATTTAGTAATATTAGATGACGTAGTATATATTGTGATTTGTGGTTTAAAATAAATACAGTGTGATATTTATAGTATATAAATAATATTTACTATTCACCAGTTCAAGGAAATACGTTCCTGTGTTATCTCTATATAGGTATATTGTGCTTACATTTCTAATGGGGCAAAAGAGTTGGCTTTCCTCTGATTGTCTTTGTTTCCCTCAAGATTTGATCTAAAATAGTCCAAGAACTGCTTCCTCTTCTAAACTTGAATCTGTACTTCTTAACTGCATTGTGTTTTCAACATGTTATGCTGTAATTTTATTACACTTGTTACTTGCAAATCACAGCGCAGTTGGGTTATGCCAACATGAAGGAATATGTTGCAAAATATACAACCAGAAAAAGAATGCATTACAATGTGAATCAGTCTATATTACCAAAAAGATAACTTACAATAAAAATATCATAGGTGTGTCTGTGAGTGTGGATGTCTTTACAAACACACAGGCACACACACACACACACACACACACATACACACACACAAATTAATACACCACTTATCTGACTACATACACACTTTTATGTATAGCTGTATATGTATCTGTGTTTATATGCAATATATATTATATTCACAAACACTCATCATGTTGCTGTTTGTTTTTTGTATTTGTATGCATAAATGGCACAGCACCATTTCTGAATAATTTTAGGGGAAAATATTACTTGGATGAAAAACAAAATAAAACATTTTAATCATAGATGGATAGAAGTGTGTGTTCCCAGGAGAAACACACAAAATTCTAATCAACCTGTGAGATAGCAGAATTCTATTTCTAATAGTAATGTAACATGCAGTATCTACTCTAGCATTAGACATTGATTTAAAGGAACATACACTGGCTTTTGATTAAATAGCAGATTACCTGGAAGAGATCTTGGCAATTAGGTCACCGCAAAAAGAAGAGCTGACAAGAAAGATTATAAAGGGCTCCAGCAGTAACTGCGCAGGAGTGCTCAACCTCACAGAAGGAATTTCAAATCCTGTTCTTTACTGAATCTCCTACTGACTTTCTACTCAAATAGGCAATTAGTTTTCAACATATTTCCACAGTAGATATAATGACCAGGTAATAGATACCTGCATTTCTTATGCTTCTAATTTGTTCACATGGGTCTCACCTTCTGTATTTTTTCTGGGTTTAAGTTTAATCATTAAGGGATATCAACTTATGGTCAGGAGCTCAGCTGAGTTGGGAGAGAGCTGAGCTACCAGGTGTCTGAATAGCCTATTAGAGCAAAACGCCAAAATGAGAGTTAAGCCTGTAATAATTTACTGTGATATGATACGCAAGAGGCTAACACCGGAGCAAATGGCGACTGTCCGTGTTTCCTTTTTCCCCAAGGAATGGCACACAGGTGGATGGTCAGGTGGATCAGAGCAGAATGGAGGTCATTTCACTGCTGAGGAAGCTCAGAACAAAAGGCTATAGCAGTTTTATGGCCCGTGGGGTTGGAGGCAGTGTGAGGACTGTAGGCTCAGAGTGGAAAAGTAGTGGGTATTAGAGTGGGGAAAAGTTTCTTCAGGATCTTACCTTCCTCTCCAGCAAGAAGGCTGCTGTAGAGGCACATGAAGAGGAGCCTCAGATAAGGAGACCCAGGAATGCAGGCACAGCGGCTAAGAGCTAGGAATGCAAACATGTATGACCAGCCCGGGGGTCCTGAGTCCTTGACTGAAACTCCTCTTACACACTGTAATGTATTGGCTGTATACCAAGTCTGGTGTGAGGAAAGCAGCTTTCCAGAATGAGGCTTACTAGATAAAACTTTTATAATTTCCTATGTCCAGGCCTGAAAAGTCACACATAGATTTTTAGCTAGGAGCTGGACTCATTATGTTAATAGATGCATTCATTATCCCTTTTACTATTCACCAAAGCCCAATGTGATTAGCTATGCTTCACTGATGAAGAAACTGGGGATTACATTTTGTTAAGCAATTCACCTGAATTTACAAAAATATTCAATAGAGGAGCCAGAGATAAACTGATTAAAAAACTCATATTCAAAAAAGTTTCAAAAAAAAGAAAGAAAACCCATTCATACTCTTATCTGTACCCTTTTAGGTGAATTATTTAACATATTTCACATTGTTGACATAAGATAGATCAACAGGAGAAAAGTGTAAAAATTTATTTAATGCAAGTTGTACATGATATGGGAGACTTCATTAGGAAATGAAGACCCAAAGAGTGGCAAAACCTTAGTGCTTTATACTGGGCTGAACAAAGAGAGGCAATTATGGAAAAGTAACTAAACAATGTGGGCAAGCTAAAGGAATATAAGAAATATTTTGCGGAATTCTCTTGGTCTCAACTTCTCATCCTTGAGGATAAGAATGTTACCTTCCTTCCGGCACAGGGAGAACATCTTTCACATGGGCCTTTTACCTCCTGCTTTGAGAAAAAGAAGGAAGGTCTGAGTGTTTTTCTTGCATCTCTTATTTTGCAAATGCCTTTAACTCAAAATAGTCAATATGCCAAAATGGGGTGGTATGTTCTAAACTCCCAGAAACCATGGCAATTTTGTTGTGTGAAGTCATGGTATATTGAGATGTGGGAAGCAAGATATTTAAGGGTATTCCGTAAGTCTTCTTGTTATTTCACATTCTTTAGAAAACATAATAATAACAGAAAATGTACCCTGTCTGATTATCTTAATGTGATTTTTCACTTGCCTTCACCAGTTCAGAAATACACTAGAAGTATATAAGGCAATAAACAATTTTAAGGAGATTTCTGAGCCTATATACTCTATCCTCCTAAATTATTATTCTTACTCTGAAGCAATTGACATCTTTGTATATCCAGTTCATATTCTATTTCCTCCTTTGTGAAGCCTCCCTCAGCACCAATTCCAACTCCAAGGCACACTATTTAAGTCTTCCTTCTTGGAGCAATCTTCTCCAAAGTTGTTTTCCAGATGTATTATATATAAAATATAAATTTACATGTCTCTTTCCATACTAACTAGGGCTTCTTGAGAAGAAGGATGCTAAATAAATGTTAAAATAATGAACCTAAGCAACAAATCTTTCCCTACAAATACACACACATAGAGATGAAAGAAACCAAGCTGGGAAACCAAATTGGGACCCCCTAACATGTTCAAAGCTGCTGCCAGTAATTCAGAAATAGTTGTAAGGCAACCTCACATGTATTTACAGATACGTTTTTAATTCTTTCTATGTATTAACAGATACGTTTTTAATTCTTTCTTTATAAATTTTATTTCAGCAATTCTGTATATTGAGTTGCACTGTAACAATAAATCACTATTTAGATTAGGGTACTAATGCCAAATAGCAAGGTTCATTTAAATAAGGACCTGGAATAAAATTGAAAATGATGAAATAGATAAGTGCTTGCCATGATAAAATTGGCACGTTTCTAAAACCAGTTAGACAAATAAAAAAGTGACCGTAGCAAATGATGGGCTACTTGTAAATCTTTTGCATAACAGGTTCAAAAATGTTACAGGTGGGTGAGGGGATGGGTGAAATACATAGAGAGGATTAAGTTATAACTTACTGTTATCAAATAAATAAGTCATGGAGATGGAAAGTACAGCATAGGGAATTTGGTCAATAATACTATAATATATTTGGTGACAGATGGCGACTGTACATACTGTGAGCACTGAGTAATGTATAGAATTGTTGAATCAATATGTAGTATACCCAAAATGAATATAACATTGCATGTTAATTATACTTCAATTTAAAAAAATGCTACAACCTATATATACCTGTACCTTCAGCATGAGTAATTTCTCCTCTTGTAAATTTCACTTAACAAGTTTATAAGTTTGTTCCAGTCTTGTAATACTGGAATACCATGACTTCTACTTTGCTAAGATAAAATACAGTTACAGTGTGGTGAACCACAGCAAGTTGTCCCGTTTAGTGGTCATAGTACCCTAACTTTTGGTTGTCATAGCTGATAAAACCTGGCATAAAAACAGTAGGCTTTATCAAGGAAGCTAGCAAAGCTATGTATCTACTATTGACTCTTTTAAAGTTTACTTTAATTTAAATGTATTTTTAATGTCATTCCCTGTAGGTACAGCTAACCTAAAGAAAATATGAGCTGAAAATAGTGATAATTTACTATAATCCAAAAGCTAGAAATTCTTAAGCAATACATCTGAATGAATTTATTCATTTCATCCATTCATTCCCTTGATGATGATTTATTGGGCATCCTAAATGTGAGAAACATACTGGGACACTCAATAATTAAGGAAATAGAGCATATGCCAGTAAATTTTGCATGTAGAATGAGTACAAAGAAAGTTTAACAAAATATAGGAAAGGGAAATACAACTTATACTTGGGAGCATGATGAAAAGTTTCCTGGAAGAAGCTGATTTTGAGGCTTAAACAGTACACAACGAGGCGATCTCTTCTAACGTTTAAGAAAAACAAAATACTCTAGGGGCGCCTGGGTGGCTCAGTACATTAATGGGCTGCCTTTGGCTCAGGTTGTGATCCCAGAGTCCTGGGATCTAGCCCCAAGTTGGACTTCCTGCTCAGCAGCGAGTCTGCTTCTCCCTATCCCTCTGCCCCTCCCCTTCCCCCTGCTCATGCTCTCTCTCTCTCTTGCATGTACTCTCTCAAATAAATTAATAAAATCTTTAAAAAAAGAAAAAAAGAAAAACTAAACACTCTAAAGCAAGTGGGAGGTACAATTTAGGAAAGCCTCTCCTCTTAAGAGGAGTAGGCGATGGGGCTACATGAAAGAGAACATTCTATTTCTGGCTACGACATTATGACTTTAGATGAGGGTCAGTTGGGGACTAGGGAACCATTCTTAGGTCATGAACAGGTAAGAGCCAAGCTCCGTGCTATGCTCTTCAGAGGCTAATCTGACAGTTATAGGCAGATGTGATTACAGAGGAGTGCTATTGAAGACATCAAGGAACTACTTTTATTAGAAAGGTAAAAATAACCTAAATTGCCTTGGATAGAGTGAGAATAAAATGAAGCAATTAAGAAAAACAAGAGAAGGAGGAATGACAACTAATGTGGTTTAATGAGTGGGAAATAGAATAAAGATAAATCTTTGATGTCAAATGTGGGTAAATAAAGGTAAGTGAATATCTGGGTCATTGAGAGAAAACAGGGAAATTAAGAGAAGGCATACTAGGTATTGCGATAATAATCAGAGATTCTAAAGACATACTATATATGAGAAATTCTAAGTGCTTTCTATATACTGTCTTGATCTTCACAATAAAATATAGGATATGAACTATTATGATTTTAACAGTGAAGAAATTGGGTCAGAGTAAGTTCTAATAATTTACCCATTGTCACAAAGCTATAGTCATACACAGATATTAATCCAGACTGCCAGACAAGATCCTAAATTCTAAACACAATATTGTGTTACCATTTTGCCTGAAATAATCTAGCACTTATTCTGTAGGAGCACCATTCTAAATACTTTTTGCGCATTAAGTCATTTACTCTCAAATACTCTTATGAGGAGAATGTGCTCATTATTCTGATTTTAGTAAATGGTAGAACTGAAAAAGAGCTTTCTGTCTGCAGAGACTGTACTCTTAACCTCCTACCCAACCTGCCTTCGAAACTATGTTTTAGACTCACTGGATTCGAAGTACAAGTGCAACATTTATGTGCAAATACCCAGTTGAAAACGAGGCATGGCTTCTCAGGAGAAATTTGACCCGGGCATAGAATGAAAAAGTTTTAACTTAGACAGATGGTACCTAAAACCATAGGGAGGATTAAGCTAATAGAGCCAACGAACAGAGAAGAGAAATTACTGTCATATACAATTAACAATACATATCACACAAAACTTACAAGAAACAACAACCTTTCCCTATATGCTAAGGAGATTAGGATGTGTTTGTCTACCAAAAGGTTGCCAGTGCCTAATTAAGCAATAACATTTCTAATTAGTAGCCAGGTACAGTAACCACAAAGCCATATGTTAAATAGAACTAACAAACAAAAGTTCAAAAATGCAAAAAAAAAAAAAATCAAATATTTCCCTAATATTTTCATTGCATCATACTCATAACGGTCATTTAGAAGGCAAATCAGACAATCAAATTCTAGGGAGCAGGGGATTTAATATCCCATGCCTTTTTTTTTTTTTTTTTTAATTTCTTGTGCTTGACTGTTTTGGGGATCTAGAAAAACAGAGTTTGTTTTCACAACTCCTGCAACCTGAAATTCTAAGTTAGGGAGAATCCAGTACTGTTTCTAAAGTCATTAAACAGTAACTTGATAATATATTTGAGGATTCAGCAATATTAATCTTAGAAACAATATTTTAAATGTGTTTTCAACTCAGTTATTTTTATAATTTTTAACTATTTAACCTGATATTCAAGATTTCTAACTGCCTAGAAAAAAATTACAGAAGGCATAATTGACAAAAAGGAATCAAAGGGATTTATGGGTGAAATAGAGACATCTTACAAATAGCAATAGTGTACAGGGGGAGTCGTTTCATTTTCCACAAATTTTCAATTAAATAGGAATTAAAATTTTAGTGAACTGTGGTCATTTTACTGTGATAAACAGAGATGCATTTTTATTTGCTGAGATAAGTAAATTGTTGTCCTTAGAACTAGTTTTATTGCATTATTTGCCACTTCAACACTTTTTATGAATTATACTAATTTTATTTTTCTTTAATAGACAGAGTCTCTACATATAAAATTATTTTTCTTCAGAGAGATAGGTACTAGGGTAATAAAAAAGGTGTAAAATTTTTGAAAATAAGAACTGAGCCATGATATCATCTGTAGTTAGCTAGCCTGGTACTTATTTAGATGGTCAATTAATTATTTCTAATAGAGAGCGGGAACTGCCAATAACCTACACAAAATTATTTGAAGAAAGAGGGGGAAAAAACACAGTCCCCAAAGTTCCCTCAGTCTTGTCTCAGAATCTACAGATTCCCCATCAGAGAGATGTCTCTCTTTGAGCCTTAAAAATGTTTAAGTTTAAAATTAATACTTCAAAATGTTGTCTGTATTGTTCACTGCAACTTACAAAAAAATGTGTCTGGTACATTGCCAGTGCTCAAGAAATGTTAACAGAATGGATAAACACAATCATGTCATGCTTTATTTAATAGAATACTTCTCTAGTAATGTAATTCAGAGTGAAAATTGCAATAATTGAGTGAAAGTACAATGGACCTATGTTACCAATTTGTCTAGGGTCTGCCAAGTAGAATCAGCCAATTCAAATAAAACTGCTCATCAGATTAATTAAATTGATTAATTGATGGTTATTATAAAAAATTCTGACCACTCAAACTAGCCTGCTTCCCTTCTCTCTCTCCATCCCTCCTTCCCTTCCTCCCTTCCTTCATACAAGTAAAGGAATTGTAATTTATATATATTCAAATCCCTATATCTGCTTATAAAACTAAACGTTAAAAAAGTTACCACAACATGAATCATAAAATTTCCTTCACTATTAAAGACAACTAATTTCTCTATCCAGGGATAAGGTGACAAATATGGCTTTTACTCCTAAGAGTAGAAATAATTACCAAAAAAGTTCCATAATAAATGTAGATACCAGTTCCCCTAAAAATCAAGCAAACAAATAGAATTAGCAATTTGACTAGAGTGGGACAAAGTCAGGAATCAAAGCATTTAGGAGCACCACGAATAACTGTCATTATTACGACTATTGTCATTTATACTATATACTCCAGCCAAGATAAAATGGTCTTAGTCTAAACCTGCCAAAAGATCTCCAGTTTTGCATATGCTGGTTCCCCTGCATGGAATGGTCCTTTCCTTACGGTATGTTTATCTATTAACTATTACCGATTTTTTTTAAGTTAAGTTAAAATGCCACTCCATTTAAAGAGTTAGGGGGTAGGGGGACACTTCGGTTTTATTAAAGGGTTTTAATCTCTTACCCATGTTTCCTTATGACTATAGTCCTTTTGCAAGTTTTTACAAGTCATCTTTTTTTTTCTTTATGCTTCCCCCACCCCCCGAGCTTTGAGATATACAATATTGTGTAAGTTTAAGGTGTACAATTTGTTGATTTAATATACTTATGTATTGTAATATGACTACCACCATACCATTACCTAACATTTCCAACATGTTACCTAATTACCATTTCTTTTTTCTTATTTAAGAACATTTAAGATTGATGGTTTTAGCAACTTGTAGGTATATAATATAATATTGCTTATTGTATTGTGATATACTGTAATGTGGTACATTACATTCCCAGAACTTTTCATCTTCTAATTGGAAGTTTGTACACTTTGACCAAATTCTCCCCATTTCCTCCCTCTATAACCACACTACTACTCTCTGTTTCTAAGAGTTTGGCTTTTTTTGATTTCACATAAAGTTATATTGTGCTATATTTGTCTTTCTCTGTCTGACTTATTTCACTTAGCATAATGCCCTCAATGTCTATCCACCTTGTCACAAGTGGCAGGATTTCATTTCTTTTATGGCTGAATAATAATCGATTGCATATGTACACTACATTTTCATTATTCATTTATCTGTTAATGGTCACTTAGGTTATTTCCATATCTTGGCTCTTGTGAATAAACATGGGATAGAGATATCACTTCAAAATTCTCTTTTAATTTCTTTTGGATATATACCCAGAAGTGGGAATGCTGGATCATATGACAGTTTGATTTTTTAAATTATGAGGAAACTCCATACTGTTTTCCATATTGGTTGGACAAATTTACTTTCCCCCTAGCAGTGCACAAAAGTTCCCTTTTCTTCACCTCCTCACCAATACTTGTTTTTCCTTGCCTTCTTAATGATACCCATTCTATCAGGATGAGGTGATATCTCACTGTGATTTTGATGTACATTTATCTGATGGTTAGTGATGATGAACATCTCTTCATGTGCTTGTAGGCCATTTGGAAGAATGGTTAGTCAGTCCCTCTTCCCATGTTTTAATCAGCTAGTTTTTTTTGTCATTGAGTTGTATGCGTTCTTCACATATTTTGGGTATATGGGTTGCAAATATTTTCTCCCATTCCACAGGTTGCCTTTCTATTTTGTATGTTTTTTTTCTTCTTGGCTATGCAGAATCACTTTTTCTTTTTTAAAAAAAGATTTATTTATTAGAGTGAGAGAGAAAGAGAGAGAGAGAGAGAGGAAAGGGGCAGAGTCACAACACTGAGATCATAACCTAAGTCAAAACCAGGAGTCGACACTCAACCGATGGAGCCACCCGGGTGCCCCTGCCCCCCCCCATTTTTAGGATTTATTTGTGAGAGAGAGAGAGCGAGCGAGCGAGCAGGGGGAGGGGCAGAGGGATAGAATATAAAAAAGAATCATTTTCTTTTCTTTCCAACAGAATATAAATTGTTTAAAGGCAAGAACCATGTTTTATTCAATTTAGAATACCAAATGCCTAACATAATGAGGGTTCATACAACAAACATTTATCTATTCAATTAAAGAATGATTCATAAACACAAGAGGCTATAACTTTGTTAGAGGTATAACCACAGTGTTTTACAGTAGAGTAAGTCAGAAAAAGACAAAGTAAGTTAATTGGATTCCAATTCAATTCAACAAACATTTGTTGAATATTCACTTTAAGCCAGGCACTATTTCAGATAGATCATTTTGAGTAGCAATCTTCAAACTGTATTCCTCTTGTATTTTTAACTGATGAATGAAGCTGTGGTATCTATACATAATGGAATATTATTCAGACATCATTTTGGACTTTTAGGAGTAACATATAAATATTTAATAAAATAATATTTTAAATGATTATGACAGATATCAGAAACATGGGTATTATTTTTTAAAAAATTACATGTTCAGAGGCTGCCTTCAAGATAGAAATTATTAAGGAATATATTAAAGTAAATATAAATGGAATTTATACTATTTTCTCATCAAAATTTAATAGATTGCTTTTTTTAACACCAAAGATAAGTTTTTATGGTGTTACAATTTCAATGGTGATGATTTAATAGATTGCTTTTTTTAACACCAAAGATAAGTTTTTATGTGTTACAATTTCAATGGTGATGATTTTTTTTTAAGATTTTTTTTTTTTTTTTTTTTTTTTTTTTTTTTTTTTTAGGGGGAGTGTAGAGGCAGAGGGAGAGAGAGAATCTCTCCTTGCTGAGCATGGAGCCTGATGCAGGGCTCCATCTCATGACCCTGAGATAATGACCTGAGGCAGAATCAAGAGTCGGATGCTTAACTGACTGAGCCACCCAGATGCCCCTCAATGGCAGTGGTTTTAAAATGAGGAACACATTTTTTCATTTCAAATATTTAAATTAATCAAGGGCATAGAAAGGGAAGGGAAGGACGGGGCCCACCATATACAACAAAAGGAAGAGTAGGCATTATATAGATGTTTAAAACAACAGATTTCTCTATCCAGACATGCTATCTCAGTTTACGTGCAAGTGGTTTCATCTGAGAGTTGAAATTTGCTATAATTCGAGGTCATACTACAGTACATGTAATACATTAAAAAAATTCTTCAATGGCCATAGAAAATATTTTTAAGTTGATCATTAGAAATAAACCACTGCCACCACCAAAACAAAATATGGAGAAATAAATAAATATTTAATAATTATAAGCCTTAATTTTTTTTCTTCTGCTAAAACTGAATTAAAAAAAGAGGAAAATTTCTCCATGGTCACTGCATAGATGAGACAGAGAGAAGCCAGTCCAAAGAGATAGACAATTGCTACATATATTTTTCAGAACAGGTAGGAAGAGAAAGAACTACCTCATAATTTAACATTGCCTGAATTCCTGGGCTAACAAATTTGCAATAATAAATACTGTTATAGATACATATTTGATATATATTATCCATAAAATATGAATGTAAAGCAATTCAGAGTGAAAGAAAGAAACTAATATCCACTGATCATCTATCATGTAACAAGGGTATAATTTAAACTTCACTGACAACCAATAATTAAGAATTCTTAAATTCATAACGTAGATGAAGAAAGTAATTCATTCACTCAACAAATATTTAATGAGTTCCTACTACATGTCAAATGCTATTTGAAGTCTTGAGAATGTAGCAACTAAAGTTCCTTTCCTTAGAGCTTATATTTTTGTGGGGATTGACAGACAATGAGTATATAAACAAATGTATGTATTATATGTCAGGTGATGATGTGTTATAGTGAAGAATTAAGAATGATTATGAGAGACTGAAGATGTCAGAGTTTGGGGGATGCTAATTTATGCAAAGGGTCAGAGACTCCAGAAAGAGTGCCATGTGGGAATTGGGGAAGCAAGCCAAACACATACATGAAGAACCAGACATGCTGTTTGATAGTCCTCTAATGGTGTTTTTCTGATTTTTTTTGTGATTACACTGGGGTTATGGGTTTAGGGAGAAAGATCACAGAGGTAACCACTCTCATCACATCATCCCAACAGTGTATACTATCAATATGACTTATGAGGATTGATATTGACCTTGATCACCTGCCTGAAATGTTTGTCAGGTTTCTTCACTGTCAATTTTCTCTTTTTCTTCCCTTTCCATACTGTAGTCACTGGAAGGAAGTCCTATACACAAGCCCACACTTAATAAGTGAGAAGGTATACTCCCCCTCCTTTACGGTTGAATAGAAAATTTGTTTAGAATTCTTCTGCATGGGAGATTTGTCCCTTCTTACCATTTATTAATTTATTCAGTCATTTATTTATATCATTATGGACTGATACTTTTATTTTTAATACTTTGGTTTATAATCTAAGCTATTAATTTGGTTGCTCAAATTGTTGTGGCTTTGACAGTTGGGAGAACTTTCAGTTGGTTCTTATGCCTCTTTCACATATACGGATCAGTGATTTATTTTTTAAATACTAACTACTTTCTGGCTGTACAAGATGCTTCAAGGTCATCTCGTATCTTGTCTGCTGCAATCCTAGAATCATTGCTCCAAAAGTATCTTGTTCCTTTTACTGGAGAATGGTATTCATAACCAGTATCAAGGTGCTTTCTGTGCTTATTGCTACTGGGATATAGTGTCCTTTTAGGCCCTTTCAGCTGACAGAGCAAAAAAAAAAAAATGTGTATGCTAACCTGTGTATGCACATATATCTAAAAATATTTCTGTATGTAGTCCTCTGCATCTGTATTAACCTAAGCATGAGTTCTTACCAATGTCTCCAAATGTAATCCATTGTAATTCATGCATCTACAGATCATTCTAGCCTCCTTTCCTTTCTAATCTGATCTGTCGATTTCCACTCCAACAACGAGAAACCGATTCCCCACCATCCAACATCATTTTACTTAATTGCTCAATTACAGTGGATATGTGTAGCCATGTCAAAATTGTTAATCAATAACCCCAGAAGCTTGCTATGATTTTAACTGGGTATACATTGACTCTGTAGATCAAACTGGGAATATCTGATACCTGAACAGTATTGAGTCTTTTATGTATTTACATGGAATATCTCTCCATTTATTTAGATTTTTTTAGATTTCTCTCCTCAAAGTTGTATAGTTTCCCACATATAGATACATATATATTTCCTTGGATGTATACCTATGTATTTCATTTTGGGGTGCTATTTTAAGTGACCGATTTTTTTTAAGTTTCAAATCCAGTTGTTCATTTCTCTCTATAGGAGAGCAATTGACACTGTATATTAAAGTTATATTCTGGGACCTAACTATATTCTAGGGATTTCCTACATTGAGAATCATAATTAATTTCTTCTTACTAATGTATATACTTCCTATTTCATTTTCTTGTCTTTCTGCACTAGCTAAGACTTCCAGTACAATTTTGATCAGGAGTAGTAACAGAGAAAATCTTTGTCTTGTTCCTAATCTTAGAGTAAATGAATCAAATTTTAACCATTAAATACGGCGTTGTCTATAATTTACATTTAGATGTTTGTCAATTCTCTTTTTGTTTGTTTGTTCTTTTGGTTTTTTTTCAGCTTTACTGAGGTATAAGTGACAAGGTTATAAAATATTTAAAGTGTACATGGTAGTGATTTGATACACATATACATTGTGAAAAGGATTGTCATCTAATTAACACATCCATCACCTCACATATTGTCCATGTTTTTTTTTTTTTTGGTGAGAGAATTTAATTTCTACTCTTAGCAAGTTTCAATTATACAATACAATGCTATCAACTATAGTCACTTGTTTTACATTCGCTCTTTAGATCTTATTCATCTTACAGCTGAAAGTTTGTACCCTTTTACCAATCTCTCCCTATTTCACATCTGTATGATCACTTAAATTTTTAACTTTAACCCACTGTATTAAACTATTAAACCAAAACAACAACAACAACAACAAAAGGAAAAGCAATCATTTTAGATAATATAGGTTGAAGTAGGAATTGAAAATTTATAATCAAACATCAGTTATTTTATCCTCTCACATCTTGTCCTCTGGTAGAATACTCTTATAAACCAGAAATCCACTCTCTTCTGGGTTGCTGTAGCTAATTACAGACAGTGTTATTAACTTTCTTTTTCATCATTATTTGACTGATATTCAGCACCTATTTTTTATATGGGTTAGTCATAAGTGATCACTGATTGCAAACATGATCTGAGAAATATCATGGCATTCTCTCTCCTATCAGGGATCAGTTTTTACATGAATGTTTAACTATGTTGCTATCTAAACATATGCTTCCTATATAATATAGTCAACTGCTTTCTTGTTTTCCAGGATCAAATTTCACCTTCTGGTTACAAAACTAATACAAACAAACACAAAACTATAAACTCACAAAAATCACCTCTCTGGACAACAGGTCACTACTGATTCAATGCCATCTATATGCAATGTGTGCTACTTCCTCAAGATTATTTGGATATCTTTGTCTTTTTGCATTTATATATAAGCTGTTTGTTTTCATTATTATGATTATTGTTATTATTATTACTGTTGTTGTTACACGTCCAATTAGCCAAGTGTTGGCATTTACATATAAGTTTTAGAGTTAACTTCTTATACTCTTCAAAGAAACCCTAAGATTTTTACTTTGCTTCATTCTTATGGAGAAGAAAAAGAGACCAAGGACAAATACTTGGACCTCCAACAATTAGAATAGTATCAAAAGAGCTATCAAATAATATTAAGTAATGAATAGTGAATGAAATAAAGAGAAAGGTGAGGAAAGTATAGCATCAAGAAAGCTAAGAAAAAAATGTTTCACAAAGGTGCATACAGGCAAATGTATCAAACCCACTTGGCAATTGAGAGAGAAAATAGATAAGAACATAGAAATAGATATTTTCCTGGGCAATAGGGATGCCTTTCATAATCTGATAAATACAATTCAGTGAAACAGTGGAAGCTAAATGCAAATAGGGTACTTGATAAAAAAAAATTAAAGGTGGAAGAATCAAGACAAAAACTATGGACAACTGTCTCTTTTAAGTTTTACTCTGAAGAATAGAGTAAGAAGCTATTACAGAGAGGAAATGTGGGATCAAGGGAAATTTTTTTTTCAGGGAATTTTGTTTTACTTTAACATAAGAACTTTCAGGGTGCTTGGGTGGCTCAATAGGTTAAGCAGCCAAGTTTTGATTTCAGTTCAGGTCATGATCTCAGGGTCTTGGGATCTAGCCGTGTTTTAGGCTCCGTGCTCAGCAGGGAGACTGCCTGAGGATTTTCCCTCTCCCTCTGCCCCTCCACCTGCCTCTCTCTCTCTCTCTCTCTCTCTCTCTCTCTCAGATGAATACATAAATCTTAAAAAAAAAAAAAAAGGAACTTTGGAGCCTAACTTTATAATAATAGAACTAATTCATGATTGGAAAAATTTGATGTCATAAAAGAGTGGAACTAATTTCAGAATCAAAGTTCTTATCCAAGTAAACACAATTATCTAATTTTAGATATCATTGTGTGCATATGTTAAATATAACTTTTTTTTTTCCTGGCTATAAGCACAAAACATCCACTTCATCTTATAGCACTAGAGTTTTCTTCACTGACGTAATTTATAACAACAAAATAGGTATCTTTTAACTTGAAGTACTTAATAAATGCCTGCAGTGTTTGTATTAATAAATGTGTGGCAATTATTCTTTCCCATGGTTATATATTCTGGGTAACATATAAGGCAGATATTTTGTTTATATATAAATTTGTGCTATATATGAAATATATTAATACAAATAATTTTTAAATGTATATTATATATCAGTTATAAATGTTATATAGTCTTGATATGCTGAGTATTTTTTGACCTATTTGGATGGTTACATTGAAGTTAAATATGAAAAACATTTAATATAAAGAGATATTTGCATAAAAAATGAACTAGACAAGATGTTACAACCTTCATGTAACTCAAAATGAATCATATATTTACCCTTAAAACACAAAACTACAAAACTCTTAGAAGATAACTTAGAAGAAAACCTATATGACCTCGGGTATGCTGATGCTTTTTAGATATAACACAAAGCAAATAGACCATGAAAGAAATAATTGATAAGCTGAACTTCATTAAAATTGAAAACTTCTGTTCTATTAAAGGCAATGTCAGGAGAATGAGAAAGCAAGCTACAGTTGAGATAAAATATTTGCAAAAGATACATCTGATTAAAGGACTGCTATCCAAAATATACAAAGAAGTCTTAAAACTCAACAGTTAGAAAACAAATAACCCAATTAAAAATGGGCCAAAAACCTCAACAGATAGCTCCCCAAAGATATACAGATGGCACATAAGTATATGAAAAGATTTTCCACATCATATGTCATCAAGGAAATGTGAATTAAAACAACAGTAGATACCACTGCCTACTTACTAGAATGGCCAAAATCCAGAACACTGATAGTACCAAATGCTGGTGAGAATAAAGAGGAGCAACAGGAACTCTCATTCCTTGTTGGTGGGAATGCAAAATGATACGGTCACTTTGAAAGACTGACAGTTTCTTACAAAACTAAACATACTCTTATCATCTGATCCAGTAATCACACTCCTCGGTATTCACCCAAAGGAACTGAAAACTTATATCCACACAAAATGCTGTATGCAGATGTTTGTGGTAGCTTTATTCATAATTCTCAAAACTTGGAAGCAACTGAGATATCTTCCAGTAAGTAAATGGAAAAATAAACTATGGTATATCCAGACAATGGAATATTATTCATTGCTAAAAAAAGAAATAAGCTATCAAGCCATGAAAACACAAGGATGAAGGAATCTTAAATGCATTTTAGTAAGTGGAAGAAGGCAATGTAAAAAGACTACATACTGTATGATTCCCAACATGTGACATTGTGGAATAGGCAAAAGTATGGAAAGCGTAAAAAGATCAGTGGTTTCCAGGAGTTGGTGGAAGAGGGAGGAACAGGCAAAGCACAGAGGAAATTCTAGAGCAGTGAAAATACTCTGTACAATACTATAATGTTGAATACATGTCATTAAACATTTGTCCAAACTTATAGAATGTACAACACCAAGAGTAAACTATAATGTAAATCATAGACTCTAAATGATTATGATGTGTCAGTGTAGGTCCACCAGTTGTAACATACGGATTGTTCTGGTGGGGAATGTTCATAATGGCTGTGTCTATACACGTGTAGGGGCTAGAGGTATATAAGAAATATCTGTACTTGCCCTTAGTTTCATGCTCTGAACCTCAAATTGCTCTAAAAATATAAAGTCTTTTAAAAAAATTTAATGTATACAAAATCACAGAAATAAAAAAAAGGGAAGAGAATGATATTTGGAAATTTTGGATAATTTTGTAAACTATTCTATTAAAAAACTTTCATCTCTGAGATTTATTTGAAATGATTTTATGAAGCTAGTATTATTACCTTCTTACCAAAACCAGAAAAAAACGCAGCAACAAAAACAAAACATCTAAAAGCCAGTATCCCTCAAGAATATAGACATAAAAATTCTTAAACTATTAGCAAATCAATTTTAGAAATATATAAAAAGAATTGCATGCCACGACTACTGGGATCTATTGCATGGATTCAAGGACTAATATCTAAAAATGTAAAGAATTCTCAAAAGTCAACAATTAAAAAAATTCTATTAATAAACTGGTAAAAGGAGAAACATTGTACTGATTCACCCAAAAGGATACGTGGAAACACACAGGAAAAAATGTTGACTATCAGTAGCTATTAGGGAAATGCACATGAAGACCACCACGAGTTATCCCTACACACCTATCAGAACAGCCAAAACAAGTGCCAATTTCAAATGCTGGCAAGAATACAGAGAAACTTGATCTCTCATACATAGTAGTGGGTTTGTACATTGGTACAGCACTCTGGAAAAAACAGTTTGGCAGTCTGGAAAACGTTTATACATTTACATAAAATTCAACAATCACACTCCTTGGCACTTATCTTAGAGAAATGAAACATATATAACCACACAAAATCCTGTACACTAGCAGCCTTATTCATATTCAATAGCCAAACACAGGAAACAACCAATGTCTTCCAATAGGTAAAGGTTTATCCAATCTGTGGTGGTGTAGCCATTCCATGGGATACTCAGCAAAAAAAAGTAAGTGTGAGCTATTATTACATGTAGCAACTTGGATACATCTCAAGGGTATTATGTTCACCGCAAAAAGCCATCCCAGAAACGTCATAAAATATCTGATTCCATTTATATAACGTTCTCAAAATGACACAATTTTTGAGACGGGGAATAAATTAGTGGTTAACAGGAGTGAGGATAGTGGAGGGGAAGTACATAAAGTGGTAACGAGAGATCTTTGCAGTGATGAAATAGTTACGCATCTTGCTTGTAGTAGTGCTTACACGAAACTACATGGGATAAACTATATAGAACTATACACACATGTTTACCAATGTCAATTTCCTAGTTTTAATATTAGGTTCTAGTTACATAAAATATAATCATTGGGGGAAGGGTACATGGAAACCTCTATTTTCTATTTACAATTTCTAGTGAATTTAAACTTTTTAAAAAATAAAAAGTAAAACAAACTGAAAACCCCCATATTTATGGATATTAATGTCTGAATGTAGTCTTCACAGAAGGGAGTCTTGGGTATAATCAGGACTGAATATACGATACTTGAGTTTAGTGTACTGGCTTTTGGTCAATGACCTGGTTTTTCTGTAATTAAATACCTTAATACAAACAATAACAGACAAGCAGATAACAACGAAATCTCTTAAATTCCAATGTTTACCTTTCCTGGCTGTCAGTAGATTTGACATTCTGTAATGATTCAAAATAGCTAGTTAGAGAGGCAGAAAAATTTTATTCTTTAAAACATGTTTTATGTAGTGTTAAATCATGCAGAATGCTTTGAAATAAAAGATTATGCTGGATTTTTTTAAACACATATTTACTTTTAACAGGAATGAAATTAATTCAAATTGATAGAGAAAGTGAGGATGGTGAACTTCATTGCCCAGATGGAAATTGAACAAATACAAGCAATCCATCAGAGCTGTCTTAGCACAAAACAAAATTATTCATTAAGGAACATAAATGTGTTGTTTATTCCTCTTTTGGAAAAAAAACACATAGCATACTAAAATATTCTGCTTTCAACATATAACTACATAAATATGCTATTATATGTAATATGAAACAAATTTCCTGATTATTAAATATTGTGTATATAAAAGGAAAATCATCCATTTTAGCCTCATTTTCTGAAAGTTTCTTTTTCGCTGAAATGTTTTTAAAAAATAACTTAGCTTTAAAGTATAAGATATTCAGACATCTGGAAAATTTAAGTCTAATCTAGTTCTACCATTATAGATACATGGGTTCTGTATTATCACATCCTTTCTTCGCCATTTTCTGTTAAGAGAATCAACTTCAATATATTATACTATCACCTGAGAGATTTTTTTTATAACTAGCTGACCAAGTTAGAACTTTTGTTTTCAACTCACAATGATAAAATAATCCTTTGTGAATATAATTGCAAGTTTTAATATTTAGCACTGTGCCATTCTAATTCCTAGATTCATTCTGTCTGGTGCGGTTGCTAGGGTTGTTCTGTTTTTGTACTAAAATGGGGCTCTTTGCTTTCTGTAACTCAACTGTAGAGACACCCTGTTGCTCTTTGTGGTGGTGATCAAATTCTAAGTTATCTCCTTCCTGTACCTGTAATTACAGCTTCAACTATCAAATAAAACCTGGTTTTTAGCTCCTTTCAGGACCTTAAAAAAGGGCTGAAACAATCAAACAACAAAAATGGCAAGATTAGCTCTCTTCTACCCATTACAGGGGGCCTTATAATCCC
Source organism: Ursus maritimus (assembly GCF_017311325.1). Classification (NCBI taxonomy): domain Eukaryota; kingdom Metazoa; phylum Chordata; class Mammalia; order Carnivora; family Ursidae; genus Ursus; species Ursus maritimus. The sequence continues at coordinate 33,123,823 of NW_024423344.1, read as the reverse complement.
AACTGGGGAAAGAAAGGTATAGCTGTATTCCTAGTACATCAGCTGGAAAAGGACTGTCCTGGTTAGACTGAGCAAAAAAGATACTTATTAAAAACACTGAAATCTATCATAAATTGAAGAGACAGTGGTGTTTTTACAGTTCTAGGGTTCCTTTTTTTTAGTATAGTTGACACACAATTTATATAAATTATACAAATTATAATTTATATATATATATATTTATAAATACTTGACCTTCACAGTCATTACAAATAGGTCAGCTCTATTGCCCTGTGAGCCATGTTTTCTTAAGCCCCCTTCTTCCAGCAGATTGTAGGCAACTGTTAATCACAGCATCTGCATTTTTCAGAATAGAATGGTAGACGGCAATCTTATGCTTTTTTTCTTTAGGTGGCTCCTGTAAGTATAATTTCAGTCCATTATAGTACCGGGAGTGGCAAATGGACACCCTGTCTTGTAGCTTCTTACCGAGTATATAATTCCTTTTTCATTTTTGTTAAAATATAAGGTATCTTCGTGGTTATTAAATAATACTTTTGCCTTTTAAGAATGCTCAATCCTGTAGTAATTACTTGCTCTGAGAATGTACATTTGTCTATTTAAGCTTTATGTTACATCTTTTCTTTGTGAAAAGTACAAATCTGAAAACATGTAGTCACTTACATGTTAGAAAATAAAATCAATTTTTGATATCTTTAAATGACTATAAAAATCCACATACATATAAATATACTTACAAACTCAGATCCTAATTTTGCTTGCAAAAATATTAAAGACTAAGAAATATTATTAATCTTTTCTTCAGTAATGTTGTAGGTTTTAATTATGATGATTATAACCTGTGCTTTCAAAATATTTCTGTAGGACAGGAGAGTCATCAGGCCACAGTGCCTGTAAGCCCAGTTGGCAAACTTTTAAGGTGGAGTTAGGAAAAAATTATCTATATCCTTACTTTCTCCTGAAGCAATGCATCTGAGCACAAGGACAAATTTTCCTCATAGAAGACTGGAATTTCACTCAGATTCTGTGAGGAAATGCACTTGTCTGAAAAAGTAGCCAAGCAAATATATCAAAGTGCTACTGGTATCTCAGCTCTCCTGCGGAAGTAGCCAAAAGGATTGAGAGATACTCTCCGCAAATGGAAAAGATTCAGTAATGATAGTTCAGCTGCTAAACAATGGTAATATCACAGAAAGATCTGCAATTAATTTTTGGAATTACATACTTAGCTGATTTTTATACTTTAATTTCACCCTGGAAGACAATTTTTCTGCAGGTAAATCAAGTTACTCGTAATTGAGTGTGAATAAATGAATAACATCACCAGATTGTGCTATTCTAGAGAAGCAAAATTAATATACTTTTCAGATGAAACTTTGTAAGAGTTAACAATAGCAATTATTATTAAATAATAGTTGAGTTTGTTCAAATTTCAGACATGATACGTTGTCCTAGAACATAGAGGGGAAAATTGCTAGCAAAAGCAATGAATTGCCCAGGGATGCGTATTTTTTGACTTCTGATTCAGTGTTGTGAAAGCAGTGTTATCTAGGCATTTTAATACTTTATTGCAGTATAAGCAGTATCCCAGGGCTTGTCTTACACCTTATCACATATCTTTATTAACTGTATATATACTGATACTGAAGGAATTTTAGTTCACTAATGAGCTTAAAGGGATAGTTTTCAAACAGTTCTGTGAGGCAATGGAGTGTTGTACAAAGTGACTAGGGGAGGCTGCAGATAATGGGGACAATGGCACATGGCTTTTATTTGCATTCTAGAGTAGGCTTTTTTGAAAAAGTAAGTTTACTGAAAGATTTTAATTTCTAAATAAATATTTGCTAAGCTAATCATAAAACAAAGTGCAACAAAGAAGTCTAAGAAGGTAATACTATGAAACTATAAAATTCAATTTACAAATATTCTGTGTTCTTAGATAATACAATTCAGGGCATTTTAAATTTTGCTGTGTATAACAAAGGTGTAGTTTTCTTTAAAATGCAGATGTCCAAACTTAATGCCCTGAGATAATAATTTAGTAGATGCCCATCAGGATTTTCATAGACCATATTTGGGGAAAGGCTGATTAAAGACATCATCACTTCTTCATCGCCAGTTTCTATCAGCTCTTTCATTCCTATTCACACTTTCCCTTATAACCTAGGGGTATAATTACATATGAAATGTACTTACATGTAACTACATTGCAAGTGGCTGTGACTATATTCCCTCCCTGCAGGTTCATGTTTGAAGGAGAAATAGAAATGATGCTGGTGTTCCAGATTTAGTAACTATAATTCTTAATTTCTATTAACATCATACACAATCACATTTAAAAATAAAAAGGAAATAGATATAAAGAAAAATACTATGTACAAATAATGGTTTGAAAATATTCTGTATATTGCTAGAGAAATGAAATGTAATTTTCACTAGAACATTATATTTAAAAGATCCTGAAATGTAGAATGGGACACAGCTCATTACCCTTTTTAAAAATTATTTTTAGAAAGATGTTATTTAAATTATTTCTGTGAAACTTTGTAATGCCTTTCAAAATACCATGAAATATGCTTACAAGTAATTTAGTCTATTACATTTTTTTTTAATCTAGAAAGGGCACATGCACATTTCTGACTTTGCCTAATTCATTCCTCCATTGCAACCTCATACAACATACTACACTAATCAGTAATGTGTTTATATCCACAGTCAAGTGATTTAGGGATCTAACCATCACAACATTTCCAGGCTAACGAATACACTTGCCGCTGAGATACTGTAGGTAGAAATGTTACTATGATTCTCTGAAGATGTGAGCATATTTAAGAGCTACTATCTTCAAAGGTCTGTACTACAAACAATTTTATGCTTCATTTCCAGTGTACTTAACCTTTATTAAATAATAACTATTCTACAATAATCATGTGTGAGTTAAAGCTGTTATTGGGCTAAATGAATCAAAGATGAAAATGTTACATATTCATTCAAGAAATAAATTCATGGAAGACTTGTCATATATATAATTTTTTGTAGATATTATTGTATTTTGTGCTATTGTAATGCACTGAGGATTTTTGAAGACGTACTAAGCCAAAGTGATCTAGGGAGGAATTCATAAAACAAGTGACTTTAGATGATGAAAATATTTATCCTATGTATGCTATTCATAAGTTATCATTAGGTTAGTGTTATACTTTATCTCTTTTTTTTTAGATGAGAGGGCTGAAATGAGCCAAAGAAGAGTGGTTTCAAATATGCTTGTTTAGAGGGACGTGATTTATTTTGTAAAGATGATTTTATCTAATGTTCTAATTATGTAATTGTTTTAATTATCTTGTTTTCTATTGCTGAAAATTTTGCACATATTCTGTGTTTGGAGGAAAATGGAAAGATGAACAAAAATAACACAAGATTATATAAATAGAGCCAAAAATATAAACCCATTATATATCTGGGATTTCATACTCTTTAAAAATATTTTTTGTGTTTCTATATTTGTAAATATGAGTGTTTTTAAATGATCAGTATTTTGTTGTTTTTACAAAAAGTGAATCGAGACTGTCCTTTCCCCATTCTGTATTCTTGTCTCCTTTGTCATAAACTAATTGACCACATAATCATGGGTTTATTCCTGGGCTCTCTGTTCTGTCCCATTGATCTAAGTGTCTATTTTTGTGCCAGTACCAGACTGTTTTAATGTCTACAGCTTTGTACTATATCTTGTGGAAAACAGTATGGAGGTTCCTCAAAAAATTAAAAATAGAAATAGCATATAATTGAATAATACTATTACTTGGTATTTTCCAAAGAAAACAAAATTTGAAAAGATATATGCACCTCTGTTTATTGGAGCATTATTTACAATTGCCGAGATATGGAAGCAGCTAAAGTGCCCACCTATAGATGAATGGATAAAGAACATGTGGTCTGTATATATACAATGGAATATTACTCATCCATAAAAAGGATGTGATCTTGTCATTTTGGACAACATGGATGGATCTAGAGGGCTTTATGCGAAATAAAATAAGTCAGTCACAGAAAAACAAATACTGTATGATTTCACTTATACGTGGAATCTAAAAAACACAACAAATGAATAAACAAACATAAAGCAGAATCAGGCCCATAAATACAGAGAACAAACGGATGGTTGCCAGGGGAAGGGGGATGGAGGATGGGTACAATTGGTGAAGAGGAGTGGAAGGTACAGGCTTCCAGTTATTTAATGAGTAAGTCATGGGAATAAAAGGTACAGCATGGGGAATAGAGCCATTGGTATCCTGATAGCATCTCATGGTGACAGATGGTGGCTACAGTTGTGGTGAGCATAGCATAATGTATGGATTTGTTGAATCACTATGTTTATACTAGAAGCTATTGTGATTTCATGTGTCAACTATACTCAAAAAAGAAAAGAATAATAATGAGGCCAGTTATGACCTCTTTAAATTTTGTACTTGCTTTATTTTAAAATATAAAGCTAAAATAGCTGTTTAGGTATTTTTAACAGATGATAGAATACATTTTATCATTTATTTGAAAAAATTTAATAAATTTATGAGTAAATAAAACATAATGTTTTGTTGAAGTTGTTTTCTTCCCCAGTGATAAGCCATTATCATTTTCCTATTATTTATTCCTTTACTTTGGTTTAAATCCATTGAGTTCATATTAGTAAACCCCATTAAAACAACAAAAAAGAAAAAATATGTAAATACCCGAGGTTGATAATAGATTTTAGTAGACTTGTCCCCTTTATACTTATTTGTACATATAATGAGCCATTTACCTTACTCTGACATACAGTAAGGCAGTTAGATATTCATGCAACTGAATGAAAATAATCAAAAAATAACTTTTGGATGATTGTATTATAAAATCAGAAATAAATGTATTCAATGAAAATGCATATACAAACCTGGAAAGCCAAAAATCTTAGGGTCATTATAATCTCTTTCTTTTATTCATACTCCTCATTTCAAATCACTAATAATAGCAAATCCTTTTTGCCACATTTCCAAGCATATCTAGAATTCTTACACTTCCTAGGACTTTCACTGCTATCACCCTAGGCCAGCCCATCTTCATTTCTCATCCACATTATCCCAATAGCCAACTAATAGGCCTAATTATTACTCTGGCCCCCTGTGGTTTTTCTTCACCTAGTATCTACAGAGATATTTCTAAATGCACAGTATGATAAGCTTCTAAATGAAACACTCCAAATGGCTATAATTTTATTTTTTTAGATTTATTTATTTGAGAGAGAGGGTGGGAGGGCAGAGGGAGAGAAAGAGAGAATCTCAAGCAGACCCCGCACTGAGCGCAGAGCCCAATGCAGGGCTTACTTAACCCCATGACCCCAAGAGCACAACTTGACTCTGACGCTTAACCAACTGTGCCATCCAGAAATTCTGGCTATAATTTTATTTTTAATCAAGTTTCAAAAAATATTATATTAATTCCCAGACTCTAAATGAAATGATATTTTCCTTCCTCTTTGACCCCATTCACTACCATTTTGCATTTTAGAACATGCAAAATGTGCTTCTTCCTTTAGGTCTATGTTAACATAACAACATCACCATAGATACAGCAGTTTACAACACTCATTTAACATCTCAGTCTCTGTAGGTCAGAAGTCCAGGCATAACCTAACCCCTTGCAAGCTCCACAAGGCTATAAACAAAATGTCAGCTGGGGTGGCAGTCTCATCTAAGGCTTGATTTGGAAGGATCTGAGTCAAAACTCAGATGTTGGCAGGAATCACTTTTTGAGGCCTATTGACCCAAGGGCCCATTCCTTGCTAGCTGTCAGTCAGAGGCTGCCCTTACCCTCATTTCATAGCTAGTTGTCGGCAGGAGATTGTCCTCAGTTTCTGGCCACATGAGCCCCTTAAAACGGCTACTTGTTTTATCTGCTATCTTCTAGCAAGAGAAATATAGCAACCTTTTGCAATGTAATTGGAGAAGTGACATCTAATCACCATTGCACCATTCCATCGATTAAAAGCAAGTCACTGTTTCTGTCCACACACAAGATTACACAGGCATAGATTCAAGAGATGAGGATCCCAGGACCCTCCTTAGAGTGTGTCTACCACAGGGTCTTTGTACCTGTCATTATTACAGATTCTCTGAACTATTTTTCTTTGAATATCAACCTGGCTCCTTCCTCTCATTTTGCTGAAATCTGCACTTACATGTCACTTGATCATAAAAGCATTAATGTCCCCACTTCTATGAAGAGTACTTGCAGGCAGTTTTCATTACCTTACCTTGCTTTTGCCTTTTTGTTCAAAGCAGTTATCACCACCAGACATAGTACATATTTTGTTTCACTCTTCTAGGCAAAACTTTATTTTCTGTCTTATTCTCAGTTATATTCCCATCTTTTAAAAAAGTACTAAGTCCAAAGATAGAAGATGTTTAAAAATCAGGATTTTAAAAATATATAATGTATATTTATTCCCCAACATATAATATATAAAATGTTTTATCATATATCTGCACTGTCCAATATGATAGCATCTAGACATATGGGGCTATTTATTTTAAATTAGTTAAAATTAAATACATTTTAAGTATCAGTTTGTCAGTTATACTAGCCATACTTCAAGTGGTCAATAGTATACGTGGCTAGTGGCTACTGTAATGATACTGAATAGCTCTACTGTTGCACAAAGCTCTATTGATCAACCTTACTTTATATATTCACCAGATTTTCTTTTTTCCCTCCTTGTCAAGTTTTGAACTTCTATAGAGAATGAACCATGTCTAAATTATCCTTATATCTTCCATGTTGAGTCCAATATAAAGGAGACTAGTTCATTTTACAGAAAAGTTGGCTGAATAAATAGATTCATTCTTTCTTTCTCTCCCTCTCCCTCTCTCTCTCTCCAAACCCAGCATGGAGTCCAGTGTGGGGTTTGAATTCATGACCCTGAGATCAAGACCTGAGCTGAGATCAAGAGTTGGATGCTTAACTGACTGAGCAATCCAGACACCTTGAATAAATAGATTTTTAAATGAATACAGACACATTTTCAAGTTAATAAGGGATTTATCCAAATCATGCAATGAGTTAATCAACAGATAACACTGTTGTCTTCATTTCTGTTACTTCCTTATATAAGCTCATAAAAGTGAGTTTTATCAATAAAAAGAGGGGCAATTTATCATGAATTTTGTTTCAGAAACAAGAAAGTCACTGATGAAAAATATTAATGTGAGTATAGCATCAGGTAATGCATAGTATTAATTTCCCAAATGCTATATATTAATGTTCTCTTTTAAGACACCACAGTGATATACCAAATCACGCCTGCAGCCTGGCAGATCTCAGTAGCACTAGGCTTGTTTCATCTTGCTCTGTGCTCCTTGAAGCTCATCACAAAATCAGTAGGATTTCTCTGTTTAAAGATAGATCAAGACAGAAAACATTCCCTTCATTTTTGTGAAGAATAAAATTTTTCTGGTAAACAACCTGTCAATTTTTTAAAATACAAACTATTATTTTGGGAAAGTATATCGAACACAGAAAGAAAAGATTGTAATAGATAAGATGAAAAATATGATTGAAAGAATGTTTGACAATACATCTATATCATACAGACATATATGGGTGTGTATCTATGGCACTAAAGTTATCTGTTAGTTAAATATTATATTATTTGTAATTGCAAAATATTTACAAATTCTAATTTTTAGTATTTTTATTGTTTTAATTACCTACTATATATCCAGGAATTAATTATGAATTCTTAGAAATTAAGTTTAATTTCTCTATTCATGCACTGAATAAAAGGTGTCTGATAGCATGTTTCTGATATCCCAGGTCCCAAACAATAAAAATTTTTATTTGTAATAAGTTCTCTCAAGGCCCACTTACAAACAAACTAGACAACATCATATGAAGACATAAATTAAGCTTAAAACTACAAAGATTTATGGAAACAAATACAGTACAGGCACACCTTGGAAAGAAATATTGTGGGTAGGTTCCAGACCACAGCAAGACAAATATTTTTGTCAAGACAAAGTGAGAAATTTTTTTGGCTTTCTAGCACATATAAAAGTTATGTTTCCATATAATCTATTAAGTGTGCAGTAGCACATGTCTAAAAAAAAAAAAACAATGTGCATACCTTACTTCAGAAATAGGAAGATCTGTAGGAGAAGGAAGGGAAGAATGAAGGGGAGATAAACAGAAGGGGGAATGAACCATGAGAGACTGTGGACTCTGGGAAACAAACTGAGGGCTTCGGTGGGTGGGGATTGGGATAGGCTGGTGATGGGTATTAAGGAGGGCACATATTGCATGGTGCACTGGGTGTTATACGCAAATAATGAATCATGAAACATTGCATCAAAAACTGGGGATGTACTGTATGGTGACTAATATAACAAAATAAAAATTATAAAAAATACTTTATAGCCAAAAAATGCCAACCATCATCTGAGCTTTCAGCGAGTTATAATATTTTTTCCTGGTGGAGAGTCTTTCATCAATGTTGATGGCTGCTGACAGATCAGGGTAGTGGTTGATGAAGACTGGGGTGGCTGTGGCAATTTCTTAATATAAGACAACAATAAATTTTGTCACACTGATTGACTCTGCTTTTCTCAGATGATTTCTCTGTAGCATGTGATGTTGTTTGATAACATTTATCCATGATAGAACTTCTTTCCAAATTGGAGTCAATCTTCTCAAATCCTGCCACTACTTTACCAACTAAGTTTATGTAATATTCTATATATCCTTTGTTGACATTTCAATAATCTTCACAGTGTCTTCACCAGAAGTAGTTTCCATCTCAAGAAACCATTTTCTTTGTTCATCGATAAGAAGCAGCTTCTCATCCGTTAAAATTTTATTTTATTTTTATTTTTAAAGATTTTATTTATTTATTTGACAGAGAGAGACAGCCAGCGAGAGATGAACATGAGCAGGGAGAGTGGGAAAGGAAGAAGCAGACTCCTAGCTGAGGAGACTGATGTGGGGCTCGATCCCAGAATGCCGGGATCAAGCCCTCAATGACTGCGCCACCCAGGCGCCGTTAAAATTTTATTAAGAGATTACAGCAAATGCAGTCACATTTTCAGGTTCCACTTCTAATTCCAGTTATCTTGCTATTTCCACCACAACTGCAGTTACTTCTTCCCCTGAAGTCTTGAACCCTCAAAGCCCCTCAAGGTCATCCATCAGGGTTGGAATCAACTTCTTCCAAACTCCTGTGAATGATGATATTTTGACCTCTTCTCATGAATCATGAATGTTCTTATTGGCGTCTGTACTGGTGAATCCTTTCCAGAGGGTTTTCAATTTACTTTGCCCAGATTCATCAGAGGAATCATTATCTATGGCAACTATAGCCTTATGAAATGTATTTCTTACATCATAAGGCTTGAAAGCCAAAATTACTCCTCAATCCATGAGCTACAGAATGGATATTGTGTTAGCAGACATGAAAACTGTAGTCTTGGACATCTCCATCAGAGCTCTTAGGTGATCAAGTGCATAGCCAGTGAGCAGTAATATTTTGAAAGAAATCTCTTTATGAGCAGGTCTTCAACATTGGACTTAAAATAGTCAGTAAAACCATGGTGTAAACAGATATGCTGTCACCCAGGATTTGTTGTTTCATTTATAGAGCAGAGACAGAGTAGTTTTAACATAATTCTTAAGGACCTTTGCACTTTCAGAAGAATGGTCAATGAGCACTAACTGCAACTTAAAATCACCAGCTGCATTAGCCTCTAACAAGAGAGTCAGTCTGTCCTTTGAAGCCAGGCATTGACTTCTCCTCCCTAGCTATGAAAATTCTAGATGGCATCTTCTTCCAACAGAAGGTTTATTTTGGGGGCCTCTGGGTGGCTCAGTCCATTAAGTGTCCAACTCTTGATTTTGGCTCAGGTTTTGATCTCAGGGTCATGGGATCCAGCCCTGCATTGGGCTCTGTGCTCAGCAGGAGAGCCTGATTCTCTCCCTCTGCCTCTGCCCCTCCCACCCTGGTGCATGGGTACACGTTCCCTCTCTCTAAAATAAATAAATAAATCTTAAAAAAAAAGATTATTTTGTCTCCAACGAAAATCTGTTTAGGGAAGCCACTGTCATTAATGATCTTCGCCAGATCTTCTAGATAACTTGCTGTGGTTTCTACATCAACACTTGCTGCTTCATCTTGTGCTTTTATGGTACAAAGATTGCTTCTTTCCTTAAACCTTATAAACCAACCTTTGCTAGCTTCCAACTTTTCTTCTACAGCTTTCTCACTTCTCTCAGCCTTCATAGAATTGAAGAGAGTTTGGTCCTTTTTCTGAATTAGGTTGTGGCTTCAGGGAATGTTATGGTTGGCTTATCTCCTATCCAAACCTCTAAAACTTTCTCCGTATCAGCAAGAAGGCTGTTTTGCTTTTGTATCATTTATGCATTACTGGAGTAACACTTTTAGTTTCCTTCAAGAACATTCCTTTGATATTCACAACTTGGTTAACTGTTTGGTATAAGATGACTTAGCTTTTGGACTATCTTGACTTGTGGCATGCCTGGCTCACTAAACGTAATCATTTCTAGCTTTTGATTTAAAGTGTGAGATATGTGAGTCTTCCTTTCACTTGAACACTTAGAGGCCATTGTAGGGTTATTAATCGGCTTAATTTCAATATTGTTGTATCTCAGGGAATAGGAAGGCCTGAGGATAGGGAGAGAAACTGGCGAACAGCCAATTGGTGGAACAGAACAGTCAGAATGAACGACATTCATCAGTTAAGTTTGCAATCTTATATGGGTGTGGTTTGTAGGGCCACAAAATAATTACAATAGTAACATCAAGATAACTCATCACAGATCACCATAAGAAATGTAATAATAATGAAGTTTGATATATTGCAAGAATCACCAAAATGTGACACAGAGAAACAAAGTGAGCAAATGCTGAAAAATAGCACTGAAAGAATCACTCATTGAGAGGTGCAAGGTTGCCACAAACCTTCAGTTTATAAAGAAACCTACAATATCTGTAAAACACAATAAAGCAAAGTACAATAAAATGAGGTATTGCTTGTATATATGATAATTATGGCTGAAGGCCACATAAAACACCTTTTGGCATCTTTTGAAACCTACCATCTAAGAAGATTCTATCCCTCTCTTAGAAGACATGGAAACATGACATTTATATATATATATATATATAATACCTACTATGTTTCTTTAAGTAAGGGCTCTGCAGTAATGTGAATAATACCTAAGGATGGAGACTAAAATTATACTTTTTTAAAAAATGAAGGACCTATGCTTGGATTTTTATAGTCTTTGAGGATTAAGTTCAATTTTCATACAATATTTGTATCATTTAGTGGATAATATTTCTTCAGTCAGACATCCGTCACTGTTAGATTTACTAAACACACACACACACACAAATAATTTCTGAAATATATCTATCCACATGGATTTTTTTTTGCACTGCACAATAATATAAAATGCCCTCAATTACATCCCTTAGGTTCATAAATCAATGATTTTTTTTTCTTAGCGGATGGAAATATTTTTTCAAAATATGTGATGCTGAGTTCTTCTATTTTCCATGAAAGTTTTCAGTAACACTTTATTAGAAGAAAAATAAGAATTATTTAATTATTTATAAGAAATATCATCAGAGGGAATACTTGTAAAAATAACTTCAAGTTCAATAGAGCCATACAGAAAATTCCTTTTTTTTTTTTTTTAACCTGAGAGAATGCTATGTTCATCTGTGTTAGAAAAACTGAATCAAGCGTATTGGATGTCAAGTATCTCTGAGTCAATTTCTCACTTTGCTCTGCATCTGCAGAGCTAATCTGAGCATACAGATCCTTTGAAATCAATGGGAGGTTGGCAGTTGGATTAGTTCAGTGCCATCATGCATGACTAAGAATTGGTCCTTTGTGTCATTTTCAATATGTTTTCTCCCCTTGTGAGCTAATAAAGACAGGAAACAGTCAGCAATTGCACTGAATCTTCTTATTAAGTAATTCAAGCCTTTTCATTTGAATTCATATATGAATTTCATGTCTTCATTGACTTCCTTAATTATCTGATTTTACTATCTATCCTACACACACACCCGTATTTAGAACATTTATCATAATGCAAGTACTCAGTATATAGAAGTCTCTAATTTATTTAAATATACCTAATATCTACAGCAGTCAAATATTTTGATAAAGTGGCTCAATATTAAATTTGAAGTATAGCAGCATCCCCTTTATCCATGGTTTCACTTTCCACAGTTTCAATTACCTGCAGTAAACCATGGTCCAGAAGCAAATGATTCTCCTCCTGACATATCAGAAAGTCAATAATGGCCCAATGCTGTATCACAATGCCTATGTCATTTCCCTCACTTTATCTCATCATGCGGGCATTTCATCATTTCATATCATTACAAGTAGAAGGTTGAGCACAGCAAAATATGTTGAAAGACCACATTTATGTAACTTTTATTATAGCATATTGTTATAATTATTCTATTTTATTATTATTATTAATTTCTAACTTTGCCTAATTCACAAATTAAACTTTATCATAAGTATATATGTACAGAAAAAAAAAACATAGTATATATAGGGTTTGGTACTATCCATGGTTTTAGACATCTACTAGGGGTTTTGGAACTTATCCCTCATCGATAAGTGGGGGGACTACTGTATTTACTGGTGATGACATAGCTGGAGACTTTCTCATCATTCTAAAAAGTCTCATCAAGCAACAAGAAATGGAAAGCCTTTCCAGGTTTTTTAGGCAACGACTGTTATTGATAAAGGAATTAGTGATCTTGACATCCAATTCCAACTTCTAATACTCCCAGAAAGTGTCTGGGACTCCCAAATAAAGAACCATTCATCTTTATTCATTTATTCTTGTATTCCTAATGAATGCAGACCACACACTCTTATTTATAATATATAGTGAAAACTGTGTTGTTGATTTCCGCCAGCAGATGAGGAGGTGGCATGTGAAGAGATAAAGCAGTTTTCTGACTAACTCTTTGTTTATGACACCAAAGGAAAGAAAGAAGCAGATTTCATCCTGGGTACTACAAGGCACTGAGAATTCTCTACTTTCCACTTCATGCAGAAAACGGATCCCAGTAGAAGGAAACTGACTATGAGTGATTACTGTAAAGATAATTTTAAGAAAAAAAATTTTAAAAACATGCCTATCATAAAGATATAAAAGTAAACATGTGTTAAAGATTTTCTTAACTTATGGAAAAACCAGGCAGATTTTATAATCATTTCAAAAGATAATTGAAAGAATGCATATACATTTATAGATCAGGAATACTGAAATAAATATATAAATGAAAGCAAAACTAATTTTTTTCACATAGTGGGAAGAAAGACAATCGAATTCCTATTGAACATTACAGAACTTGCATGTCTTCAACCATACTCAACCTGTCTTTTGCAATATAAAAGATGTACACTGTAGACTCTACTCCCTAATGTTATGCATGTAGATTATCCTGTAAACTTTTCTTCACGTGGAAATACCCCATAAATTCTCCAGTTCCTGAGTATATATTACTGACAGCTGCAGTCTATATATTTCATTCACTGACTATACCTGGAATTTACTTGCATGTTCAACCTTGTACCACACTTCTGATAAGTGTTAATATGATATGATTAGTCACTATACCATTTTTGTAACATTTATACCATTCAAATTTATTAATTAAACTTTTTTTGAGTTATTAAAAATATTCCTGAAGATGATATATAATTCATATTTCCAGTCTCCTAGGCTAAAATAAGATAATTACCAAGTGAGAGATACTATCATTTGCTTCACTTTGTTTTCAGTTGATGGAGTATTAATTTAATAACCCCAAATAATCACATGGAGAAGATATTATGGCCCTTTTTCATATTTAAGAACTGAGGAAATGAGCTTGCAGTAGTGATAACCATGTTGTTGAATATTAAAGATCTCAGGAACTGTTCCTCTAGACTGTCAAATTTACAGAAAACAATCATATCCCCAAATTTTTAGGCATCTGTATGAGTCATGGGTTATGTTTTCATACTTCCCTATAGAAAAAGGGAACTGAGGGGCACCTGGGTGGCGCAGTTGTTAAGCGTCTGCCTTCGGCTCAGGGCGTGATCCCAGCGCTCTGGGATCGAGCCCCACATCAGGCTCCTCTGCTGGGAGCCTGCTTCTTCCTCTCCCACTCCCCCTCCTTGTGTTCCCTCTCTCGCTGGCTGTCTCTCTGTCAAATGAATAAATAAAATCTTTAAAAAAAAAAGGGGGGGGGAACTGAATAAAGGGGCAAACAATTGTCTTAAATTGGTGGTCAAAACAGAAAACTTCTTAAATGTTAGTGTTTATAATAAAGTTTTAGAAAACCAAGTTAAGTCAGAGTGCTGATTTCTTTTCAACTGGATAATCTATCACTTAGGGGTTCCGATTAGCTACTGTGATGGAACTGACTGCTTTTTGCTTCTGTTTTACCATGCTAAGATGATATAATGGTGTATATTTCAGTGGGACTATTTTATGTTTAAAGAAACAAAAGGCCTTAGAGGAGAATACATATGATTAGCAGTCCTTTAATGCATTTATTCTATTTTGATTCCATCCATAAGGCATATGAGTGTCAATTCATAACTATTTTTAATAAATAAAATACACCTCAAAAAGTATGTGAAAGTTTTTATTTTTACTAGATAGGCATTAGGTTTTTAAATTAAATTCTGACCTTAATATCTCCCAATTTCTACCCCTGTCTGTACCAGAGATAAGCTTATCTTTAGGTAGGTATTGAAAGTATATCCTGTTTTATTTTAGAACATATTTATTAGATATTATGAAGAAAAAGAAATCTCGAATGCATACCTGTGATGACTACAAAACTACCATGTTTTCTTTATCTTGCTCTACACCAGCAGCACAAAATAGATTTATCAGTAATGATGTAATGTTCATAATTTGTACTATCCTATATAGTCACCACTAGTCACATATGCCTATGGAGCACATGACATGAGGCTTGTGCAACTGAATTTTTAGATTTAATTTTGATTAATTTAAATTGTCACATGTGGCAAATGGTGAACATATTAGAGCAATTCTAGACCTCAAGTGGGGTTTAAAAAATATTTCCTGCAAAGCAAGAGTTTGTTATGCAGTTTCAGGTCTGGTTTTCCCAATGGAATTCCAGGAATAAGAACAAATGAGGAAGAATCTGTGAATAAGTAAGAACCGTGGGACCTCAATTACTCTGTTATAGAGAAAGTTTGGAATAAAGCTATTTCTGGTGCTTTTTCATAACACTTAATTGATTTGTGTGATTTCCTCCTTTTCCCTAGAAATGGAGCCAACCTTTTCAGAGAAAAAGTCCTTTCTTGGTAATAAAGGCTAGAGATTAGATTGATCCATGTAAATCTATTATTTCTACTGGAAAAACAATCACATCATATGCTAGCTAGAAGAAATGTCAACTACATATATAAAAGACTTGTAATGTTTTTGCCTCTAAAGTTCAGAAATTAAAACACTAACAGTTTTGAATTATAGGGGTGCCAGGGTGGCTCAATTGGTTAAGTGTCTGACTTTTGATTTTGGCTCAGGTCACGATCTCAGGGTTGTGAGATTGAGCTCTGTGTCAGGCTCTCCGCTGGGCATGGAGACTGCTTAAGATTCTCTCTCTCCTTCTCCCTCTGCCCCTGCCCCCCTCTCAAAATTTTTTTTTTTAAAAGTCTGTTTAAAAACACAAAATTATATATATATATATATGGTTTATTTGTATAATTTGGTGAAACTGACAGTATTTTGATTTTCCTATTCAAGGAAAATAACATATATATTAAACATTAAGAATGAATAAAGTAGATAAATATAATGGGAATAATGATGGAGGGGTGGGAAGAGATAGTATATCTACTTTAGTTCCACTAATTCTATAAAACTAAATGGATCTGGTGAATTAATAGACCAATTGAGGCTTTAAAGATAGTTTTTTTTTAAATTAATTTATTTATTTGAGAGAGAGAGAGAAACCATGAGCAGGGGGAGGGACAGATGGATGGAGAGGGAGGAGCAGACTTCCTGCTAAGCAGGGAGCTCAATGTGGGACTTGATCCCAGGCTCCAGGATCATGACCTGAGCCGAAGGCAGATACTTAATCAACTGAGCCACCCAGGTGCCCTGCTTTAAAGATAGTTTTATGACTACTCTCTTTTGTCAGTGGTATCAAAAGGGATTGGTACTGGAACAACTGGATGAAAGAAAAATATTTTCTTATGGGTGGGATTAAGGAAAGTCCACCAGGCTCTAATCTGCCAATGTGATAACCAGTGCTGTTATGAAATTGTTCATTCACATGCAATAGGATGATTCTCTAGAAGAAATTTTCAGTAGAACTGGTTTGCTCCACACAAATTTGTTTATCTAAGGCAGAGGCTATTCCATTTAGGGCTTATTTGTCATGACTTTAGTCTGAATGCTCCATGAATTCTAAAGTATCAAGGACTCATGATGCCATGCCATGTAAAAGCAGCCATTGCCAATCACAGTTCCATTGATTTCCAAGTGAAAAATGGTGCCTCCATAAGAGGAAGTGCCTCCAACTCACTGCAAGAATGATTATGTGAGGAAATTTGAAAAGAGAGGGAAGAATTTAGATAAACTCTGAAGAACTTTTTAAAATGTATGCATAAGTTTAAATGAATCTCTACTTTGAATCTGGCTTCTATTAAGTCTTCACAATTGAGTCTTGTGCTGGTAATTTATCTAATGTCTGCGGAGCCCCATCCATGTTCCTCTGTGCTAAATTTTGTAGTGCTGGAGCTGAAAAATCTATGAACTACATGTCTCATAACATTGTGTGATAGATTCATATTCGATTCTTCTGATTTAAGACTCTGTTAGAAGATAAAAGATCAGGAAGGAAAGAGAAGTGTCTTAATTATGACTCTAATAGCAAAAGTGGTGGCAGGAAGTTGATAGAGACTTTAGGGATGGAGCACCGAGAAATTCATGGAAGTGTTGAATCATTATATAATACACCTGAAACTAATATAACACTGTATGGTATACTTGAATAAAAAATAAACACAAAAAATAAATAAAATTAAAAATAAAAATGTGTTATCACCAAATAATAATAACAATGATAACGATGATGATGTAATAGAAGCAGGAGCTACAACACTTCTTTAGTGATCCCAGCACTAAAAGGGTCAATGTCCCTAATGAAGTGGTCAGTGTGGGCTGGTGAGCTCCAGCTGAAAGGTATAAGCAACCTCTGGTCAGATACTATTACTGCTCTTTTATCTATTCCTCCAATATCTACCATACCATTTTTGTGCTTTTGTTCTTCAGAAACTTTAACCATTTCCTTTTATTAAACCCATCCCTGAATTACTTTGTTGTACTTTACTCGGCCCCACAGAAATGTCCACATAATTTATCAATTTACTTCTCAAGAAAATACTCTCTTTCAATCTGCTCAAGAGCCCATGAATATGTCATAGGTTTTTTTTCTTTCTTGACTTTGTTTTTTCCATTCTCCTGTGTGAAACATAATGTGTTTGCATATTAGGCGCACAAAACTTAGACCTTTTATAAGTATAAAAGGCTTTAAATACTGACCAAAAACGTTAAGAGAATGAAGGCCTTGATAAGGTCAAAGAACAGTTTCCATATGTGAAGAAAGAAAACCATTAAAAGAGAAGACATTATATTAAATGTTTGGCTAATGGATTTTAGTATTTTCAAAGTGGTATAGTTGTGTTAAAAAGGTACAGAGTGTGATCACTGCTATGGAGTATAAGTGAAAAACAACTGTACTGAAGCCCAGGAATTTCTCCCTTTATATTTTAATTAGTATTCTAGATAGATTTTAAAATGGTCCTGGGTAATCACATAGTTAGTGGTAGGGAATAAAGCTGAAATCCTTTTTACCTATGTTCTCAATGAATGTAGAGAATTTGTGCTGCAAGTTAAAAGATGTCAAGGACAGCACATAATGAAAGTGATGGCATGAGCCTGCATAAAATCTCAAAGGAGCAGAGTTTATTTTGTGTGAACTGAGAAGTAGCGGTCTGCAAATAATAGCAAGCTAATTCCACCTCTGGGCTCTTTATGAAGCAGAATATGGCAGAAAACATAGTTTCTCATTGACAAGTCTGCAGAAAAACATCAACGGGAGAGACTCTTTTAATTGTGCAAGAAAGGAGAGAAACTTTTCTATGAAGAGAATGAGAATGGGATTTTTGTATATAACAGATGGAAATTTTAGATGATGCACAGGAGAAGAAAACATAAGTGAGACCCTGATCTGGAAGAACATGATGAAAGAAATAAGTGAAAATACTGAAGCAGAGAATAGATCTAAGGGGCCTGTATTTTCTTCAATGGCTGAATATCACCAACCCTATAATAATGCAATTTTGCTCCAAGAACAGAGCTGGGCTTAAGGTTGCAGGCTACATATTCAGCATGGAGATAGAGATTTCCAAACATTCCAGTGGCACTCCAGCAAGCATTTTTAGGAGAGTCAGAGTGATAAAAAACTGAGTTGCAAAGTAGATTTGAGGATGGTAGTATTTGGTTAAGAGTCACATCAGATTCATCCTCTTGGTGTCCAGGCAGTGATATCATGGCCTCAAGTGTCCCATACTCTCTACCTAGATTATGAATTTTTCATGTAATTGGTGCTCAATTAACATTTTATTTGATTATATTATTGTTAACTCCTAGTGACTTCGGTGCATGTGACTGCGTGAAATTGATCAGGGAAATAATAATGAGGGTATATATGTCTATAAATAATCCAATTAAGACATTAATAATGTTTCACATATCAAAAGTATTAATGTAATATTTAATGAGCAACAAGAGCAAAAAAGATATTATGGTGATGCTTAAAACTGAAAGTAAATGTCAGCAGATTTGGTATCCCATCACCAGATAATAGGCTCTCATTCTACAAAAATGCTCATCACAGCCAAAGCATAGCTTCAAAGATATTGATCTTGTGACAACATTCTTTTGAAATGACTTTATTTTAGTTCAAACAAATGACTCAAGCAGATTTAAAAATGAGTTTGAAGCCACATAGAGGAATTTACCTTGGTATTATGAAACTGCTTATTTTGACTGGCTGGGAGAAGTAGTATCTAATTTCCCTAACAGAAATATGAAACACACTAAATGATGGAATGCACTGTAAGCTTTATGAATTAAACAGTCTGTAATTGGCAATCAAGTTTTGAAACTATTTTCTTCTGATAATCACCAAATATTAATGCCTTGCTGAAATTTCATTTCACAAGAATTCGATAACTTTTAATAAACCTACAATGAGTTTTATTAGGAACACCATACATTGTAAATTTTTTATAATCCATAATTTACAATAAAATTTCTA
This sequence comes from Ursus maritimus, assembly GCF_017311325.1. NCBI lineage: Eukaryota > Metazoa > Chordata > Mammalia > Carnivora > Ursidae > Ursus > Ursus maritimus. The sequence continues at coordinate 33,104,391 of NW_024423344.1, read as the reverse complement.
TACAGACTGTAATCTCTTGTATAGGCTTACATATAAGACTACACAGAATCATACTTTTTCAGGAAGGCTAACCTAATTTAGAAATAATTCCAGTGTGTGATATTTAAGTGTAAAGTATGTGACTACATTTAAAAAATGTATTCCATTTTCAGATATTCATTTCTATCCATGTTAGTCCCTTCAAAGCAGCAGACACATGTCATAATGAATGTGAAAAACTGGGTATGGGAATGAAGCAAAGAAATATGGCAACAATAAAGGTAGTTACCAAATATCGAAATTGTTCGAAATATAGCTGTGTTGTCATCTTCTTCATCTACTCCCCATCTGCTTGTTATAGATATTGGTCGCGGCTTATAACAGCTCAAAACAGTTACATTTGATCTTAACAACATTTTCACCCAGATGATAACACTCACTGCACAGCACTATGTGGACAGGTGATAGAAAAAAGACAAGGCAGTGCTTCATAACGTCATCTGTAAATCTAAAATAAAATAACCTGAACAAGCAAGTACGTGGTAACACAGAGGATATGCATGCATGAAACCCACGTGCAGCATCATATGTTGGGAATGTACTTAAGAGAGCCACCAGGAGGAAATCTTTACTGTGTAAAGACTTGCTATGTACGTTGTTGGCAAAACATTTACTAATTAGAAATCTAACAGTGGATGGAAAATTTATCAAGTGCAAGCGAGAGCCTAGAGAGGGAATATAGAAAATTGGAATTGATGCATGGCCTCCTCAACACAGAATAAACATTGAATTGACCTTAATGTTATGAGCATCTGGTAATTTTCCAGAAACAAATCTAATCATTATAAACACAGCAAAATATCATTTGAAGTGGTGCTAAAGGCAACATAATTTTGGTATATGTTTTTATAACTAATTCCACATTTCTTACATGATCAGAATTGTTTTATTCAATCTGGTAAGTATCAGACCCTCTATTCGGGTTTTTTTACACCCCTCACCTTAGAATTTAACATTCGCAAAAACAAGTAAATCCCAAGGACTCAATTTCACTTTTTTCTATGGGTAATTCTAAGTAGTCATTTAAAGCTTTCTTTTTGTATTTGAAACTACCATTAGAAAATTACTTTTGGAGGTAAAACAAAATGGGAAAAATGAAACTAAATACTTATGTTCCACCTGATACTAGTTTGCAACCAAATTCTGAAAAAGATGATTTCCATTATTCACCCTACCTATTCATCCTTCTATCTAGTCAAAAATAAATCTACTGTACATCAGCTGTGTAATAAGTATGTGGAATAAAGAGATTAATATGGCAAAGTTTTGTCCATGTGAAATTAAGTATCTAGAAGTGAAAACAGATATAAAATAAAATAGTACAATAATTATATTGTTATCTGGGGTACATTAATCATCTGTAAAGTATTTTACATATGCTTTATTTACTTTTCATGCTAATTATATGAGCTAAGGATCATTATTTCCATTGTACAGGAGAGATCATTATTTCCATTGTACATATATATATATATATATGTAACAATACATATATATATATGTAACAATACATATATATATATATATATATATATATATATATATATATATATATATATATATATATATATATATATATATATATATATATATATGCTTATTCTTACAGTTCTGGACAACAAAAGACCAAAATAAGTTTTGCTGCACCCTGTGAGTAGGGCCGTGGTCTCTTCAGAGCTCTAGGGGAGAATCATTCCTTGCCTCTAGAAGTTGTTATTCCTTTGTTGTGGACATACCACTCCACTCTCTACCTCTATGGTAGTAATACCTTCTCTTTTGAAAGTCAAATCTCCCTCTGCCCTCCATTTATAAAAATGTATAAGATTGCATCTAGGGCCCACTCAGATAATACAGGAATATCTTCATATCTCAAGATCCTTAACATGTACAGCTTTTTTAAAAATTTTATTTTCTCTCTCCTTCCTGCCCACCCTCCTTCCTTCCCTCTTTCCTTCCCTCTATCCTCCTTCCTTCCCCCTTTTTTTTTTTACCTCTTTCCTTCCTCCTTCCCTCCCTTCCTTCCTCATATAGAGTAACATCTACAAATTGCAGACATTAGGATGAGGATATGTTTTAGATGACCATTACTAAGTTTACCACACTATTCTAGTCTATACTAAATTTTACCTCGAATTGCTGCAATAGGTGTTTCTTTAATTGGATTCCCAGCTTACAATTTCCTCTTTTCTAAACAACTTTTATAAAACAGCAGATCACCTTCCTTAGATCAGTTTTCTATTCTAAATTTTTTATAGTTCTAATATCCACTGATTCATTTCTGGAAGACTTTCCCTTCTAAAAAACTTTTTAGATCTTACCTTCCCCATCCAACTAACTACCATCTGTATCAATGCACATTTTTGATTCTGGTCAGACCAACGTTATCACTCTTCAGTTAGGATATAAGCCTCATTCTTTCTGCTGTTTTTTTGCTTATGCAGATCGTCCTCACTTGAAAACTCCCTTTTTCCCCCTGATTTAACTATCTAAATTACTTTTTCAGAAAAATTAATGGAAAGGCCAACATCTCCAAAGGGAAAAAAAAAAGATAATAGGCAAAGAATGTGAGGAGAAAAACCATAAAATGATTAATATGTAAAACTTTTCCATATCAAGCATAACAAAAAAGGAAATTTAAAAATATAAAATGAGTATTTCTATACTCATTTCAGTATACCTAAGTAATCACAGGTGGAGTAAAACAGTCATTCTCACACACTGACTTTCATATTCTCCATTTCATTTTTTTAGTAATTACATAACTGTTATAATCCCTTATTTGTTTGAACTCATCCAGTCTAGTTAATATCCCAATCTTAGCTTCTTTTGGCTTTTCCAGGTTTTAAACTTCCTAAATCTAATGTGATATAATGAGTCAATACTGAAAACTTCCCCATTTATGAAAAAAGTCATCTGTATTGTTTTAGAATGGGAAAGTTGACTATAAAAGAATAAAATTTTCATTTGGTTTTAAAGGGCATTGGATGTCCAACAAAATCCAAAACTTTCAGTACAGAAACCAAATTATATACTACTTATTTATGCTACACAGTATTTAAATGATGTTGGGAGCCTACATAATGTTAAATAATGCTTAAAACTAAGCTAAATGTATAGCTTCTTCCCTTCCACAGCATAGTGTAGTTAAAATGGAAGATTATCTACCACAAATGTAAACAAAGACATTTTCATATGAGATAGTCACATATTGCATTGGCAGAAAATGTACAGTTGTACACAAGATATTTTTTCCCCAATCACTACTAACACTAACAATAGAATAAAGCCAAATGTGTAGAGGAGAACTAGAAAATCTGGAACAGAAATATACTTCAATATCTAAAGAGAGGGCCCTAACTAGGATTAAAGAGGCTAAGGAGAAGTCTTTGATTCGTGTCATACTTGGTGCTGCTCCTTCTCCAAATCAAAGGAAATTTTGTTATAGCAAATTCTCATGTTTGCATTGCTTCATTGTCCCCTCTGAACACAGGTGTTAGAGATGTATAAATAGTTTTGTCTTTTTCTGGTAGTTCATCCAGAAAGTATTTTTCTGTTATTCTCTTAAAACAATAAAACTGATTCTCATAAAATAGAGTACAAAAATGCACATTTAAGTCTTACTTAATGTGCTTGTTATACCAAAATATTTCGGATTTTTAAGAGAACTACTTATATTAATTCTACTAAATGAAATATAAGTAGTCAAAGCCAGGTGTTTTATGACATAAAATAGATACCTGAAAAATTTCTAGTTTATATTCTTCAATTGTGGTTATCTGCTCTTTAAAAGTCAATTCAACATTTCAAAAATAATAATAAAAAAACACATTTATTTTTATGTACTATCTAAATGTTCACTGAAGCTGTTTATGATTTCCTCCTACTTATTTCTGAGTATATTATTAACTGGCATTATTCTTCTTTTAAGGCAGACACATTTTAGGATTTAATAATGTCACTAAGAATAGCTAAACATTAATACCCATCACCAGCCTATCCCATTCCCCCACCCCCCTCCCCTCTGAAGCCCTGGGTAGTAAGGAGGGCACGTATTGCATGGTGCACTGGGTGTTATACGCAAGTAATGAATCATGGAACTTTACATCAAAAACTAGGGATGTACTGTATGGTGACTAACATAATAAAAAATATTATTATAAAAAAATTGAAAAAAGAATAGTTAAACATTATAAATTAAGCATTTCAATGCTATTAAAATTATCATGATATTTTTGAAAATTCGTCCCCTGTGCAACAATGGTTACCTCCTCACACGAAATCCCATCACCACATCAAGAGACTGAAAGACATGAGCTTAGCACTTTTTAAATTACATTTTTATTTAAAAGGTTTCTTAAGAGTCTTATCTCTAACTTAACACGTATAATTCTTTTTTGGTCTCTGGAAGACTCTCTTCACCTTTGGTTTTTGTGTTATCCCTTTGTCTTCAACTGTCTCGTACTTAACTATACGCTCTTTTTTCAGTCACATTTCAGATTCCTTCTCCTCTGTGCTACAGTCTCAATGTTTGTGTCCTCCCCCAGATTCATATGTTGAAACCTAATGCCCAAAGTGATGGCTAGGAGGACCTCTGGGAGATCATTATCTCATGAGGATGGAAGGATACAATGAGAAATGAGCACTGTGCAAACTGGAAGAGGACCCTCAACAGAATTTGACCATACATTCTGGTATTCTGATCTTGGGCTTCCAGGCTCTGGAACGGTGAGCAATACATTTCTGCTATATATAAGCCAACCAGTTTATGGTATTTTGTTATAGTAGCCTAAACAGACTAAGACACCTCTCTTCACCATTCAATGCTATCCTTTTCAGAATTCTGTTCTTTGCTTTATTCTCTTCTTGTTTTACAGTCACATGACGGTTACCCACATGCCTACGAATTATGCTGTTACTCTGGCTCAGTAGTTCCTAACCAGGGATGATTTTGCCCCTCTCTACAGGGAACATTTGGCAATGTCTACAGAATTTTTTGTTTTGTTTTGTTTTACAAATAGAAGATGGTGCCACTGGGATCTAGTGGGTCAAGGCCAGTGATGCTGCTAAACCTCCTATAATATATAGGACGTTCCCCTCACTACAAAGACGTATCTGTCCCCAAAGCTCAGCGCATCATAGTCACGGCAGTTTGAGCTATTACAAACTTCTACCTCAAATGCTATGAGCATGAGTCAGTACATTACACTCACCTGGAGGTCCTAAAGACCACTAAGCTTCAACATGCCCATCACTGAACTCATGGTGAGAAACCACATGTTTTTCTAAAATTTAAGGACCAAATTCATGAATATCATAGCAACTATCTTATTTCATACCCTAATTCCAGAAACAAAAACAAGTGATTAGCATCTGAATTATAACGTCCTTTATGTTTCCAATATTCCATACTCCTCTGTCTCCCTAAGTCACTGTCTTATGTAAAGGAATATTACCTCCTTCTAGAATATTTCAACAGCCTCATTTGCAGTCTCACAATCTCTTGTTCCACCATTTCCATGCCATGACTGTAAGATTTTTGCATGCAATATTGTTATGTCATTCCTCTTTTCAAGGTAAATGTTATGATTTTTGTGCTGACTGTACAGATCCACTTACAACATAGTTGCTTTCCTGTCTGGCTTCAATTCCTGTTACTTCTTTGAACACATTTCTTACTCCAGCAATACTGAACTACTTGTGAATATTTTATCAAACTTTCCTATATTGGCAAATAGTCTTTTCTCTGCTTTCTCTTGTCCCCTCAGCAAGAACATATGCAGCCTTTAAAATTTGGCCAAAATACTGCCTGCTTATTAATTTCCCACTGACTCAGTCATTTTGGGTTTTTCTGTTTCCCTCCTGCTCTTAATACATATCTCTGTTTCTGTAATTATCTAATTATCATATTACTTGCACATTACTGAATAATGCCTGCTTTCATTCATCTTATATCTGACTTTGAGCACATGTCAGAAAAATAATTTTCAATCATTCTCAAATTATTTACCTCTAAGGACACTAGAAAAGATTCTATTGAACCCGTACTCCAAAAAATATGACTAAAATGAACTGATGTCCCAGCTCTCTTGTGAATTGCCAATTCCCAGACCAATTAACTCACAGAATGAGTATCATATGCAAAGCCATCAACTTCTTGGAAAATATATGGATGAAAAGAACAAACTGAATGGGAAGAAAGTGTTCTTAGCAAAAAAAAATTGCTAAATATCTACTACAATGGTCTCTTTGTAGGCAGAGGACACTTTATGTTTCAAAACTGAAATTCCCTAAATTTTTCCATTAAAGTGGTGCTCTATTAATGGAAAAAAAATACAAAGAAAACATTTGTTCTGTCTTCATTTATTTCCCTAATTATCAGGCTCTTAAAACTACCCATTCTTGTGATGATAATAGAATCTACTAAATTACAGAAATATTTAGGTTTGGTTTGACCCCAGATCCATTTCACCCAACCTATCTGTTAGAGCCCTCCTTCTGAGACAGTGGAGTAACATGGAAAGGACGCACGAGGAGCCATCAATGTGGAGTATATGAAACTGAGAATTTTCCTGTGTGGTCTGCTTACTGAATAACTGATCTACGTAGACTGATCTTACATATTGGCTGGCAGAATCCATCTTCTTAATAATCTTAAATCAGTATCCTGTTCTTATCGAATCTCAAATTGCCATGCAATCTACCACATTTGGTATGGAAACGGAGGACTCTTGTACGAGTGCAATCCTCTCCTGGTATTCAAACAGAATATTGTCCAGAAGCCTGTCTATTTAGAAAATCCTATGTATTCACTTGATTATTTTCATCTGATCCATATCTAGTCCATTATTCTCTTTGAGGAAAGGAACAAAGGATCATTCAACAACACAGGCTAACACTCCAAAAATAATTGGTATTAGTTCTATTATATTAAGGACAATTCAGGTGAAGAGTTGATGAAGAAAATGTTAGGGAATATAGAATTATCATTATTAACAATATAGGGTCCAAAAGAATAAAACGCTCTTGACTTTTTTCTGAAAATTATATGAGTATATGCTATGAAACAAGTATGTCTAAGAAATGGTAGTCTCATAAAGAGTATGGTATAATTATCTCTGAATAATTCTTTTGATGATTTAAACTAATTAACAGTTAATGTTGCTATAAATAAATTATATAGATTCATTAAACTTGTAATTATTATAGTTTTTTATGGATTTATAAAAATATTCTACAACTTCTATTTTGGCAGCCTAATTAAGGGAGGGGGGACTTAAAAAGCCACATTGCATATATTTTGAAAGTTAAAAAAGAAAAAAGTCATGAATGAAGAAAAGTAACTTTGATATTCTGTGTAACACTTATGATTTTTTTTTTTGTTTCTTTTTTTGCACTGCCCAGAAGATATGTTTGGCATATCTTGAAGAAGCAGAAACATCACTGTGAATATCCATCAGGTAAAGCAATTTTTTATCCTATTAGGAGGTCTATGAAAGACATGAAAAGACAAGAAAAATAATTTTAGGTTGAAGAGAAAATGTACATAGTGTTACCATCTGCTTTGAAAGAATGCCACGTAGATAAGAGTGAAAACCCATCTGATGGTGCTACCCTGTAAGAAACAGGAATAATGAAATTTTATTTCTTAAAGACAAAACTCAGAATGCTTAAGAAAATTGGAAAATGCCAAGCAGACTGGCAGCGAACAAGACAGACATACTGTCTATGTTAAAAACAGAGTCTTACAGTGATAGACAGAGCTCTTCAACTACATTTGCTTAAAATATGATGCATGGGATCCATAAATTATCCTATATTACTCATTATAAAGAATATAGTTACATATTTTGAATCAATAACTATTTTAATGAATGTTCTTTATAGTTAAAGAAAAATGAGATTTCTGCTTTGGGCAAATAATACTTCATTGAAGGTAGTTTCTATCATATTGTAATAGCGTCTGACTCCATTTTGGATGTTTGTTGACAGACTTCAAGCCCCACCCCCTCTCCTTCTCCTTCTTTCCTATAGCTAGGCCTGATAAGAGAGATCTGGTTCTCCCTCCTATGGCACCAATGTGAAGTTAAAAATACGCAAGCCCCTGCCTACTGGAACCCTCCTCAGCTCCACCCTCCAACTACAATAAAAGCCAAAGCAGCTGTCCTTCCCTGTTCTCTCAGATCATTTTCGGACCAGTTTAAGAGTCTGCCCTACTCTCCCAAGGAAACCTCATATATGAGTAATAAATCTCTTTACACCTTCTTGGGGCATGTGTGGCATCATCAGCTCTAACATTTGAACCTAATTCTGTGTGGTGCTGCCTCATCCCACCATTGCAGGGTGACTATAACACACTTCAATATATGAATATATACATAAGATAATTCATATAAAACACATATGATAGAAGTTACAGATTACAGAGAACATCCTAATGCAACCTAGCTCACAAATGTTAACCCAATAAAACATTTTAGCTTAGTCTTAAATATACAGTTAGGTTAGTAACCACCTAGATTAAATAGCTAAAAGTATCATTCTTCAATTACACTTTTATTTTCAATATTTGTATATAGGTACTAAAACAGGAATTAAAGTTTAATGTTTAAATGAAATCCTTAACTAGGAGAGTCGGCAGTCACAATGATTTGTAGAATATAAATTATGAATGCTTCCTGAAGACACAAAATCTACATATTAATAAGTGCATTTAGAGAAGAGAAAAATATAATCATTAATTTTGTGCCTTGATTATTCTATTCAATCTTAACCTTGACAAATATTTACAGAATACAGGGTTAATAAGTTGTGGTACAAAAGAAAAAAAAAACATTATTTTTGTTTTTCACTGAGTTAATTTATATGTTTCTATCTGTATATCTAGCTGTAGACATGTAGCTGACTGGGATAGGAATAAGTATATTGAATTAATATTTATTCACTACTACCTCTAAATTCAAGTTGATTCCAACCATTGGAGTTTAAATTGGTTATGCTCACACAGACATACAAAGACACACACATTACACACACACGACATTGGTACATACACATATGTATATATAGATTATATAATCCATACATACATAAAATACAAGATAGAACTATATATATACATGTATTTATATAGCATATCAAATTTGAGGTGCTCAGGGATATACAATATATATACACACACTTAAATAATACATACAATATAATTCATTGCTTGATCATTCTTACTTCCAACTACAGACATTTCAAATAAAAATAAATAAATATTTAAAAGGATCAATAATACTCTAAAATGCCTTCCAAAATATATGAACTCTTAACATAGTCTATCCCTGTTAGTGAAAATCTAAAAATATAAAAACCGAGTCTTCATAGCGGCAGCAATGAATCAAACCTATTACTGAGACTTTAAGCCACTCCAGCTGCATATGAAGGAGGTGTGAAAAAATGAAAGTTCAATAATCTAAAAAAACATAGTGCCTTTCCGCACTTTGTGGGATGGTGGTGATTGTGGAGCACACAGAGTAGTATTCACTCAGTGGGTGATTTTGCAATAGCAGTCTGATCTAAGACTAAATCCTAATCCAAAATTAAAACTCAAAATGTGTTTCATTGCATCGGAGCCAACATTTTTCTGACATGTATTCTCCAACTAAGCTCCCCTAAATCTCTGATTGTCTTAAAATTTTACCTTATTTCACTGTATATCTTTAGAACATCTATTTTGCAAAAAAAGATACCATTTCAAAACACATATGTTTGGATGATTGCTTCTTATTCTCATTACCTCATTTGGGAAATTGCAGATATTCTCTTACAGATGGCAGAATAATAAAATGGAGTTGAAAATATATCCAGAATTTCATTTGTCTTATTGTGATAACCTGGAAGATACTCAGATATTCAATTAACAGAATATAACTACACAGATTTTCACTTTTTCTAATTTGGGGTGCTAAAAATGATTATAAATTGTGACAAACATTAATTATTAAATTAACTGAAATTTCTTTTGGTGGGAATACAAGTATTGATTAATTGCTGTTTTTCATTTGTTTATAAGATTCTGTCATTTAAAGAAAATAATAAGGTAATAAGATTGATACTTTTATTTATTTTATTTTTATTTTTATTTTTTTTAAGAAAAAAATTTTTTTTTTTTAAGATTTTATTTATTTATTCGACAGAGAGAGACAGCCAGCGAGAGAGGGAACACAAGCAGGGGGAGTGGGAGAGGAAGAAGCAGGCTCATAGCGGAAGAGCCTGATGTGGGACTCGATCCCGTAACGCCGGGATCACGCCCTGAGCCGAAGGCAGACGATTAACCGCTGTGCCACCCAGGCGCCCCAAGATTGATACTTTTAAAAATGAACTCATTAATGAAAAATCATAGTTTTAAAACACTGAAGAAGCTATTAGTAATTGATAATCTATGAGTACATGGGGAAATTAACAATGTGAGCTAAGTCCTTTGAACATCTAATAGAGCTTTGCTTCAAGAAGACAATATGAGATACATAAGTTTATGAGGGACATTTTCCTAGTGTGCAATACTTAACACAAGGATGAAATCATGTGGCGAAAAATTGGGTTGCAAATACATGTGACCACTTAGATGACAATAAATGCCAGATAAAATTTCAAAAGTGTAAAACCAACATTTGTTATATACCAGTCATGTTTATTGCAGCAGTATTCACAATAGCCAAGATTTGGAAACAACTTAAGTGTCCATCAATAGATGAATGAAGAAGATGATACACACACACACGTTTATGTGTGTGTATATATGTGTTTATATATGTGTGTGTGTATATATGCTATTTGTATATATGCGTTTATATATGTGTGTGTATATATACACACACATGGAGTGTTATTCAGCTGTGAGAAAGAAGGAAATCCTGCTATGTGTGACAACGTGGATGAATCTCGAGGGCATTATGTTAAAGAGATAAGTCAGACAAAGACAAATATGGTATGAGAGCACTTATATGTGGAATCTAAAAAAGCCAAACAAAAAATAAACATAAAAAAATAAAAAAGGCAAACTCATAAAAACAGAGTAGAATGGTGATTACCAGGGTATAGGGGTTTGGGGAATTAGGGAGATGTTTAAGGATACGGACTTGAAACTGGCAGATAAACAAGTTCTAGAGACCTCATATATAGCATAGTGATACAGTCAACAATATTATACAATAAACTTCAAAGTTGCTAAGAGATTAGATCTTCATTATCTTTACTACACACAAAAGGATAATGACATGATAGAGGTGTTATTTAGTACTATGGTGGTAATCATATTGCAGTATATAAATATATCAAATGAACATGTTATACACCTTGAACTTATACAATATTGTATGTCAATTATATAGCTCAATTAAAAAATCCTATCAGAAGCACCCTTTTGTTTTGTGCTACTTGTCTGTCCACCAATTTCCAATCACACTAATAATTTTATCTAAGGAGGTAATACAACTTATTAAATGCCATGACAACATACTAAAAGATTTTTTCTTTTAATATATAGATGAAAAGAAACCATGTAATAGAGAAAATCTTGATAGAACGGCAAGAACCTATGGGATTTTTGGCATTGAGAATATGTGAGATTTTAGTCTGTCTACTTGCAAAGTGATCTATTAACTATAATTCTACAGACGCACTAACATTATAGTCCTTAAATACTGGCATGAGATCTAGGAAGATAATGTATGCATGGTATCTGCCACAAAATAGGCACAAGATAAGATTTCAAAAATGACTGGAAATTTGGGCAAAGTAAATCAATAAGATTGGAAGGATTGTTTTTTGTTTGTTCGTTTTAGGTTGGAAAGGTTTTTTGATTCTATGGATAAGAACATGTTTTGTTCAGAAATCAAAGGTTGGGACAAAATATACTAAGTAATATGATTTTCTCAATAGACACAGAGACAGAATATGATAAAATTTAATACCCTTTCATGATAAAAATAAATGACACACTCAGAAAAGAAGGGAATTTCTCAACCTCTTAAGGGTATCTATGTAAAATCTAAGGCTAGTATCAAACTTAATTGGTGAAAGTCTGAAATTGCTCCTAAAATCAGAAACAAGACAAAGATGTCTACCTTGAATATTATTAGGATGATAATACTATCCAAATTGGCTTATAGATTCAACACAAGATCTAACAAAATGCAAGCTGTCTTTTTTGCAGAAATTGGTAACCGGATCTTAAAATTCCTCTGGAAATTCAAATGACACAGAATGTACAAAACAAGATTAAGATAGAAGTACATAATTAGAGGACTTACACATCCTGATTTCACAACTTATTGCCAAGTAATAGTAATCAAGAATGTGTGGAACTGAGGCGCCTGGGTGGTTCAGTCAGTGAAGCATCTGCCTTGGCTCAGGTCATGATCTCAGGGTCCTGGGATCTAGCCCCATGTTGGGCTCTTTGCTCATCAGGGAGTCTGCTTCTCCCTCTGCCCCTCACCCCACTCATGCTCTCTTTCTCTTACTCTCTCTCTCTCAAATGAATAAACAAAATCTTTTTAAAAAAACGTGTGGAACTGGTGTAAGACTAGGTTTATACATCAAGGGTATGAAATGGAGTTAACCTATATATTACATATATATTAACCTATATATTACATATATATAAAATATATGTAATTTGAAACTACTATGAAATCTCAATTCATATCTATTACAATGGTTAAAATTAAAAAACAGAGATGATAGGAAGTAGTGGCAAGAATGTGGAAAAACTGGAATTCTCATATACTGCTAGTGGAAAGTAGTTCCTCAAAAAGTTAAATAGTCATCATGTGACCTAGAAATTCTGTTCCTAGGCATATACCCAAGAGAATTGAAAACGAGTCCACGTGTTGTACCGAAGTACACGTTTTACACAAGAAACAAGTAAATGTGTTCATAAAAGCACTATGCATATTAGCCAATAAGTAGAAACAATCCAAGTGGTTGTCAACAGTCTAATGGATAATGTTGTCTATCCATGTAATGAAATCTTCATCTACAAAAGGAAATGAAATACTCATAAGCCCTTCAACATGAATTAACCTTGAAAACATCATGCTAAGTGAAAGAAGACACAAAGGACACATTATATGATTCGATTTTCATGGAACGTACAGAATAGGCAAAGCAAAAGACAAGAAAGATTATTATTTCTTGGTGAAGGGGAAAGGAGGGGATGGTAAATGAATGCTAATGGGTACAGGGTTTTTTTGGAGTAATAAAAATGTTCTTGAATTAGATAGCAGTGATGATTGAACAATCTGTGATTCTAATACAAATCACTAAATGGATGCATTTAATAGTATGTGAATTATATCTTGATTAAAAAAGTTTTATCTCATTCTCTGCTCTCCACTACAAGATGCTCTGTTTTCAAAATTGGACCAAAAAAAAAAAAAAAACACCACCAACAAAAAACCATATAAAAAAGCAGAAACAGATGTCCTGAGGAAAAAGTAATGTCAGGACCAGACTCAGATGTGACATTGATGACAGAACTAACCCAGAATTAAAAATAGCAACATATTAAAAGTTCTGATGGAAAAGGAGATAATACGCACGATGAGATGATAAATTACAATGGAGAGATGTAGATTTCAGAAAGACTTGGGTAATAATTCTGCAAATAACAACAAGACTATAACAGAGATAAAGAGTGTCTTTATAGACTCATCTGTAACTTGATGTGGCTGAGAAAAGAATCAGTGAACTTTAAGATAAGTAAGAATTTTGTAGTCTTAAATACAAATAGAACAAAGTGCGGAAGGAGAAGGATAAAGAGAAAAAGAAGAAGAGGAGGAAGGAGGCGGGGAAGTAGGGGTGAAGAGGAGGAAATGGAGGGGAAGGATAAAGAAAAATGTTCTAGCATACGTATTTTTGTAATCACATAATACGTTGTACAGAGTCACATATCTCACAAATGGGAAAGTTGTATTTTACAGTCTTTCAAACCTTTTTAAAAAAGATTTTATTTATTTACTTGAGAGAGACAGAGAGAGAATGAGCACAAGCAGAGGGGAGAGGCAGAGGGAGAGGGAGAAGCAGACTCCCCACTGAGCAGGGAACCCAACTCAGGGCTAGATTCCAGGACCCTGAGATCAGGGCCTGAGCCGAATGCAAATGCTTAACCTATTGAGCCACCCAGGCACCCCCACTTTCAAGATATTAACTCAGATCTTATACAAAGTATCATATTGTCTTTCAGGCAATCACGTATATATTGTAGTAGATTGGGTAAATTAATGCCAGCTGGGTAACAATCCCAAATCTTTGTGGCTTAACATGACTAAAATATTTATCTTTCCCAAACTCCCGTACTTCTTCAACCCCCTAGCACTTCGTAGCTGAGAATAATTACTGAGAGTCATCTTACAAACGGTAACCCAGAGTTCTGGGGAACTTGTTATTCCTCCATAGCTGGAGAGAACTTGGTATATATCAAAAGATATTTTATGGCCAGGACTGGATATTGCATGTATGACTTCTGCTCTTACTCTATTAAATGCAAAAGACTGGGGAATGCCACTTCTTTGTTTAGCCAGGAGAAGAAAACACAAATGATGCATATTTAGTCTTTCTCTGCCAATATATACATATCATATACATACATATTTTTGGTGTGTAGATTTATACCACATGATTGCCCTACACATGTATATAATATCTAATTATTAACATCTAGATGTATTATTGTTTTCTTTTTTCTGTATTACTTTTCTATTGTTGCATAACAGTTAACCCAAACTTAGCAGCTTAAAATAAAAACAATACAAATTTATTACTTCAGTTTCTTTGAGTCAAGAGTCTGGACACTAATTAGGTGAGTCCTCCGCTCAGGGTCTCACCAAGTTAAAAATCAAGATTTTGGAAAAGGCTCCAATCTCATTTGAGGCTTGGAGTTGTCTTCTGAGCTCAAACATTGTTGGCAGTATTTAAATCCTTGTGAATGTAAGAGTAAGGTCCTCAGATCCAAGAGACTGCCTATTATTCTTGCCATGAAGCCCTCTCTAGAGCATGATATTTTGCTTTTTCAGATCCAACAGTAAAAGCAGCCACACTGTTTCAAATCTCTTTGATTTCATCCATCATGGATCTCTAAACTCTCTCTTAAAAGGCTCACATGAGCCTCATCTTCTACAGTTAATCAGTTACAGGAATCCAAAGGCAATACTGTAAACTTCTTTCTCACATCATACAGTGGGCTATCAATGCTCTCTTTACTCCTGGATACATGGTCATCAGTGTCTTGAAATCTAATCAGATTAGAAAATCAATTCCAGAAAATTTTATTTTATTAAGATTTTATTTATGTATTTGACAGAGAGAGAGTGAGAGAGCACAAGCAGGGGGAGCAGCAGAGGGAGAGAGAGAAGCAGGCTTCCCACTGAGCAGGGAGCTTGATGCAGGGCTCGATCCCAGGATCCTGGGATCATGACCTGAGCCGAAGGCAGATGCTTAACTGACTGAGCCACCCAGGTGCCCCTGCAGAATATTTTAAATGACACATCCTTAAGATCCTGTTCTTTTGGAATCAGTTTTGGTATCAAAATATTGTTATCAGCTGGGGTTCAACAATAGAACCAGTGGGAGAATCATATTAATTATATTATATTATATTATATTATATTATATTATATTATATTATATATGAATTGGATGCTAAAGCAATTGTGAATGTTTGCTCAACAAGTTCAAATGTGGATACCGACTCAGCAGGTTCAAAGTTGGAAAGCTCATGAACAGGTGAGAACCATGAAACATGGGCCAAAGTTGTTAAACAAGGGTATCTATTTCTTTCTAAGGAGGAACTTATCTCACTTTTAAGAACTTACAACTAATTAAATCATGTACACCCAGGATAATCTTTCTAATTTAAGGTCAACTGACTGGGGATTTTACCTTCCCTTAAAGAAAATCCCTTCCTGGTAGCACCTATGCTAGTGTTTGTTCCAGTAACTGAGAGGTTTGTATATACAACAATATGACTACTGATTCTCTTTTGTTCTTAAAATCTCTCCTGAGAATATCTTTTATAGTCCATCCGTCACAGACATACTAGAAAGGGAAATCTGGGGCACATAGTTCAGCCAAGTAATTTGACACTGCCAAGTCATCTCAGTCCACTCTGTAGATTTAGTACTCATACACATCTCTTTAAATAGTATTTAATTTCCAAATACAGATAGTAACAAATTAATATTTCCACTTACAAGATACTAAGCCTTTCCCCAGAAAAGGATACAGAGTCTTTGGATGATACTCACTTTTCTCCATTGATATCCAAACCCCTGACCTATCCAGTCATACCATTAGCTATAGTCCATGAATAATAAGATTGTATTTCTGACCATCTCTCTTTCAAGCTAAATAAATAAATAAATAAATAAATAAATACATACTCCTAATTGGGAATATGCTGAATTAATTAACTCCCTGATCAGGAATCTGCCCAATTAGGAATTTAGAACAACACGTTAAAGTGCTCTCAATCATAGAACATTAAACTTGCAGAAAGTTGTAAGGTATATTTCAAGAGACACTTTCCTTGAGCTTAAATTCTAGTTTGGCCCTAAGGAACAGTGGTAAAGAGAAATCCTCCTGGTGACACAGCGTGAGCCATGCACGTTAGCTCTGGAATTTGATTTTACTCTACTTACAAGCAAACGCAGCCTGTTACTATTTCATGGATGTCAGCAGGTGACATGAGATTCTCAAGGGAGAAACAATGGTCTCTATTACTCACAACACAGGAAGGAGCATGAGTGTTAGCATATTTGCTTTGGTTCTTCATGCCCCTCACTCTCACTGTGGCAACATGATAAACCCAGATGGAAGCTACACAAGCAATGGGTTTGCATCACAGCTGAGGAACACTGAGTTTGAGGAATCTATTATTTTTACACCAGTTTGTTAGCCAGCCTGATCTTTGGTTGAGGGAGGGGAGAAGCACTACCTCATTTCTCAACCTTCAGAAAGAAGCCTGAGAGATAGCCTGGTGGTCTAGGACTTGCTGTCTGGCACACCCAGCAAAAATGTATGAAAGTGCAAGAGACCCAAAGAATACTGTCTTTCCAAACACTATATTTTATAAATCATTTTCATTTATTTATTTATTAATTCTTTTGCTCTCCTTTTTAATTTATTTTCTTCATGACACTTTTCATCAATATTTCTTGTCTGTCTCTCCTATCTGAAGAGAAGATCTAAGAAAGCATATTTTGTTTTAGTCACTGTTAGATCCCTAGAAGTATGCCTTGCTATATTTGTTTTATGAAATATTTGTGGTTGAATTTAAATATTTATCAGTTTCCTAAAAGCTGACTGCTTTTCTCGATACCAGGGATATAGCAATTAACATGATGGAGGTTTCTACTTAAATCCTCAAAATCTTTATCAGTAAAGTGTCTATAATAGTGTCTATCTCATATTAGTATTGAGATGATTTAATAAATAATACAAGGAAAATGTTTAGTAGAATTGCTGTCACATAGTAAGTACTCAATTATTTGTTAAAATATGCTCCTACTATTGATAATTCTGGCATTGTTCACACTGTTTATAGTTTGAAAATTTTTACTACGATGTTTAATTTTTTTATTTTAAAATAAAATGTTGAAATACACAAACTTGTATAAAAAATAATGCAATGCAAGTTAACTGATGTAAATATTTTACTTTCCCTTCCAGAATACTGTTAAATTAAAAAAGAAAAAAAATCACAAATACAACTAATACACCATCCAATCCTGTTCTCTCTTCTCCCACTCTAAAGGTAACTACATCATCCATTCCCATTCTTGAACAATCTGAATTTTAAAAATACTTTTACATAAATGTCATCATGCTGGAAGTAGTGTTCTGTAACTTTCAAAAACTTAAATCCAAGAGTATTTCCTTTAAGACATCTTTCAGATCTTCATCCTTCCCAAATCATCCCCATGACATATTTGTGAGTGAAAGAGTATGAAATGGTAACTGAATTTGTTATAATAAAATTACTTCACCCCAAAAAAATCCTAATTGAAAATTTTGACCCTTCATTTCCTTTAAGTACCCACAGTTTTCCTCTCCTTAGAAGTGTAGCAAATTTTATTATCCAAATATGAAATCTACAGTTTTTTAACTATCTGGTAGATTCTAACACTAAGCAATGTTCAGGCTGAGCAGATCTCAACACTGGCAAATGCCAGTTTGAGTTAATGTTAAGGAAAAACCATTTATAAAGAGAAATAGATTTTTTCTTTCTATTAATGGGGAGTTATCTTTAATCATTGTTATAATTTTAACATTATAGCCAGTAAGCATGATCATCAAGAAAATTTATTTAGTCCCCACAGAATAAAAGAACATTCCAAGAACAACTTTTCATAGATATGGTTTGACTTCTTGAGAAAAAAACCCAATACATAGTTTTTCATCTTACTAGTTTTGACAGCTTGTTGTATTGCCTCAAAAAATACATCTTTTTGCAAAATGTCACAACATAACTAAACATCAAATTTGTTTATATTCAGCCTGTAGAAAAGCAGGGAAAAATTAGTGGGATTCAAATCAGGTAATAATGATAATTGAAAAAAATACGACTATGATCATACAAGTTCTGGACAAACTACAATAACTCTTACAGAAATAAATTTTCTACTATATAAAAAAGTCACTTGTCTCTAATATCTTTCCTTTATGTATAAATATGGTTGAGGCAATAATATAACTCTCCTTAACCAATGTGATACAAGCTTATTTTCTAGCAAGATTATCTGTCATTTGTATTTTCTTTGAAATTGTATAATTTACTTTGCTTTATGTCATATTCAGAAAATAGGAATCAAATATTAGAGGAATGCTAGATTATCATGGCTATAAGTATAAATTTACCATAATATATTTTATTTGGTTGGCATACACTTTTATCTTAGAGTTAGAAATACCAGCCAATATGTTTAAAGGGAGCATAGCTTCAATAATAGATACTACTAGCAGGATAAGTTGGTGAAAATTCCACACCAAAAAAAAAAAAAATTAACAAAAATCAGTAGTCCCAAAACAGTATAATTTTTTCCTTCCTGTGCAGTAAAATAATAAATCATAACTCAGGAGTTGTTTTTAATGTCTAGCCTTCTCTCTGTATTTTACATACATATCTCACTTTCATCATGAGGAAATGAATTTTCAGGTGATTATGTAATAATCATATGAGATAGTAGCCTCCTCCTTTCCTTTTAAATCACTCTTATTTCCATGTCTCATATAACTGGACTTGGTTTCTTTAGCTTTTTTTTTTTTTTTACTTTATATAAAAATAAATGTGCATAGTAAACATTTATATTACATAAAGTTCAATTTAACATAAATAATTGCATTTTATACATGTGGAACTTTTAATTTTAGAAAATTACCAGCCTTCATAAAAGCAAATAAAAATTCTGTACATAGTTCATATTTAATATTATTTTATTTTTAATATTTAAAAATTATTTGGATGATAATTGTGATGGACTTAATCTGTCCTAATTATTAGTAGTTTGTGCATATCTGTCTGTATCATTATTTTACATATATCAAGGATAGGCTCATCAAGTAAACTCCTCTACTTAAAGTAGTAAACGTTTACTTTCTCAAAAAAAAAAATTGATTCCTATTAAGAAAGTGATGGCAATAATTTTATAATGAATTTTACATTTTTTTAAATCTGTGAAACTACTGATTTCTGTGAATTTGATATTGCCTATGCTTTAGAATTTCTGATGTAGATACCTTCAATGTAAAAGGTACTGGAGTTTTACATAGAAGACAATAATCTTCCAAAAACAATTCAATTCTGAAAAACATTTGATTAATGAGAACATAGTAGCACATAGAGACTTATGGCTGTGTACTAAAAATATGAATATTTTATCATTAGTTTTTCATAGCAAAAGATTACTCATAAAATAACCTAAATCTGTTTCAGAATAAACTTTATTATTATAAATAGCATACTTTTATTTTCAACAAAATGATATTCAAATTAAGAGAAAAATATTGCTAATTTCAATTTTTATAACAGAATAATTTAATTGTGAGCTGTGTGGTCCTATACAATGAAATGATATTTGAAAGGAAAAGCCTAAATTAAAGAAACATTTATTGAAAACCCGTTAGCTATTGGCCGCAGGTGATGCTTAAATGAATAATACAGAGTCTCTCACCACAAGTTTGTTAAAATATAATGGAGAGAAAAACATGTAAAAACAAATGATTATTAAAAGATGCATCAAGTATTAAGCTAAATTATAACTGACATTCTTTAAGAACACAATAATACATCTTATATCAAGATAATAACATTTTTCATAAAGGAATTGTCATTTGTTCTTGATGTTGAAAGAGACAACTTTTATAAATCTTGCAAGTGCAAAACAACGGGGAAAGAAGTTAGATTAAGAGTGGATACAAACAGAATGCCTACAATTTCTCTTCAGCCAAAAAGGAAGTTGCCAAAGGATACATGGCATGGTAGAGCTTTTAAAACTAAGGGTATGATCAAGAATTTATTCTCAAAAGCTTTTAAAGCTGATATTAGAGAAAACATAAAAACATGGCTCAAATTTTAAATGTACACCAGAGCCAACTGCAACTAATATTACTGTGGGGACAACAAAGAAGTTATTCTAGAAAATCTGGAACAAGATGGTTAAAAAAATACTTCAGTGTTTGTGAAAGAATGTCTAAATGTCTGTGAACACATGAGAGAAAAGCCTATAAGCTGAGTGTCATTTATAATCAGTAAAGTATTCTTCCACAGAATTTTTCTCCTAAGGCCCTTGAAAATACTTGTTAAGCTACATTACACATTCATATTTTATTAATATTCAAAGACTGAGAAATAGACCCAGATAATATATGCAGTTTATTAAAAATAAGTCTATTTAAAATTTTTGATAGAGTATCTTGAAAGACTAAATTTGAGAAAATTAGGAGTTGCATTCTAAACAAGGAGAATATATTGTAATTTGAGTCCACCTCATAAAAATTTGGCCCACAATAATGAATGAACCAGTAAAAACATTAAATATAGAAGTTTTTGTTGTCACAGAGACTCAAATAAGGATCCCAGTTCTACTATTTTACTAGATGTAGCACAATTGAAAAATCAGTACAACTCTTTAATCCTCAAGTCTTCTCCTCCTCCTTCTCCTCACCCTTTTTTCTAACAACTATGATCATGTGTAATTATATACATATATGATCGTAATATATGTAATTGTATGTATAAAAGGATTAAGTTAGAATTATTAAGGGGTAACTTATTTAGAATGTACAACACCATCTAAATAGCAATGAATAAATTAGTAGATGTTATCACAGTACATATAAATATTTGTGAGTGTAGCAATTATTTATGTAAATGGAGTAGTGGTTTTGTGGTTGTAATAATTTTTATAACTATAGTGTTATTAATGGTGGTTGTAGAGATAAACCATAAGTTATTAGTTTTGCTGTGTGATTAGTGGAAATAATGTGTGCACTTTTTGGAACTAGTAGTGGTGTATTTGTTGAAGTACTAACAAGTACTTCACTGGAAGATCATTGGGAACAGGAATAATTTACATTCTTTGTCCATTTTACCTTTAAACAAATTAATGTGCATAGCCAAAGCTATTTGGTTGAAACAGTTATCTCAGTGGAAAAACACAGACTGTCAGAAATCAGAAAAAATTGACTTTATTAAGTCCTGAGACCAGAGTTCACATGTATTATAATCTTGGGCAATTTACTTAGTATCTCATGGTCTTTATTTCATCGCAGGGAATGAACATGATGGGTGGAAGGAAGGGTGTAGAATAACCAACAAAACATCTTACACTGAAGATTTTTTTTTTCTAAAAGGTAATTAAGGTTAATGTAATTTGCAACATTGCAGGGGTCATAGATTTGTTGTCATCAGGTATGAGCATCCTGTCAATCATGTATTCTATGGCTGTTAAGATGTTGGCAAGCTTAGTGTTTGGTGATTACATAAACAGTTGTCAGTCTTAAATTTCAGTTCTCTCTTGTAAGAATCAAGATATACAACTTCTCTTAAAAATTGGGATATCTGACAACACTGATCCAACATTTTTCAAAGGTAGCAATTGGAAAGGGCTGTTTTCCACGTTAAGCAGGGCATGGTCCCTAGTCCATTACACTCTTTGTACCTCTTTATGGTTTCCACAACATGATGATAAATTCAGTTGCTATTTACCATTGCACTTAATATATTTTGTCTTGATAGATCTTAGAGAAAAGTGAAATATTTTGGTACCCAATCTCTGCCAAAAGTTTAAAGTCAACATATATACCATGAGGGCTATAGTGCTGTATAAAAAGGATATAATATTTCCTTGGGGAGAGTGGAATACTCAGACATGCTTAGTTTGTGTAAAAAAAAAAAAATGCATCTATGTTAAAATAAGAAACTCTGGACATAATTATCAACTAGTCTTCATATCTTCATCCAATATCTTATTTACCTAATTCCTCTAGTTATTTGAGTTACAAATTCTGTTTTCAGAAAATACAAATACTAGCTGAAAACTCACTAATTTATGGATGAAAGGATGAAACAATGAATTTGGTTAGTATGACAAGATATGTAGAGAAAGAACTATTGACACTTTCAGTAATCATAATGAAATGTTAAATGCCATTCCCACAGTTCATAACACTTCAGCACCTCTACATATACTGATAATTCCTTTAATTCACAGTCATTTTCTTTACATTAAATGGAAAATATCTTTATATTCTACAATAAAACATTCTACATTAGTGTAGACTTTTGTTAGTAGCCTTGACCAGCCTGATATCTTTTACATATGCAAACTTTCACACATCCAAATATCTTTTACATACCCATCCTTCCTTGGCTTTGGAAACCAAATGGTGTTCATTATTCTTGGCTACCCTTTAGCAAAACAAAACAAAACAAAACAAAAAACAAAACCCACAAAAAACACCCACCAAACAAACGAACAAAAACCTCTTCAGGCATTTCTTATATTGTGATTCTTCCCTGAGAATCTAGATAAAATTACATTTTATTTTTATATAAATTGCATAGTAGGCTATTCCAAATATAAAGTGCCATACCTTTCCAACTTCTATCCTTCTATCAGTATGTGAGCTACATAATTAAAACATATTCCTTGATTTCTTTATATATTATAATTCACTCCTTTAGCAACCAGGATATTTTACGTAATAATTTAATGATCACACTACAGTAGCTAATAATTCATACCCTCTTTATATAAAAGAACAGATTATTCGATAGATGAGCAAACAACAAGGTACAACATAAGTACACTGATATATAGAAGGCAAGAACCATAACTAAAGTTAGTATAATACTCAGCATTTATTAAAATTGCATACACACACACACAATCCCCACATACGATGGAATATTATTCAGCCATGAAAAAGAATGAAATCTTGCCATTTGCAACAACATCTAGAGAGCTTAATGCTAAATAAGTCAGAGAAAGACAAATGCTGTATGATTTTTCTCATATGTGCAATTTAAGAACCTAAACACATGAACAGAGGAAAAAAAGAGACAAATCAAAACAAAACAAAAAACAGACTCTTGACTACAGAAAATAAATTGATGATTACCAGAGGGGAGGTGATGGGGACGGGTGAAAAAGGTAAAAGGATTAAGAGCACACTTAATTTGAGCACTGAGTAATGCACATAGAATTTCTGAATCACTATATTATATACCCGAAACTAATTTAACACTGTATGTTAACTGTAGTGGATTTAAAATAAAATTAATAAATAAAAATTATATGTTCTACCTCAGTACTTGTGACCCAATGTAGAAGATAAGGTAATTATTCACCTTATGTGTTTTTATGTGATTTAATACCTATAATATAGATTTTGCAACAATGAAACAGTGAAATATTAAACACTGAATAAAACTGTATATTATGGCACATCATGCTATCAAGAAAATAAAATGATGTCATTATTTAAAACAAATAATACATTCCTAAACATTTGCTGAAGATTCAAAATCTCTAATTCATATATAAATCAAAGCACAATTATTTAATAAATTCATTTACTTCTTAATGCTTATAGTGTTGGAGTCCAGACATATCAACAATCTCAAATAAAATGTTTTAACAATATAATTATGATAGTGTTTACTGTATAATAGTTCCACTTTTGAAATGATAGATTTTATCACTTAGAATTGGTACATCTGCATAAATAATTCCTAAAGTAATTTTTTCAGGATTATTTCCATTAAGATGAAAAGATGGAAACTGCATTACAACCACAATAGAGTTGATTGATAAAATCTTTAATCAACACTACCGGTTTTCACTTACAGATGATATCTTTTTTTTAATAATATTTTTTATTATATTATGCTAGTGATATCTTTTTAGAGTCCTGTATGATTTTGTGATCAAGAAAAGTTTTAATTTTTTTTAATAAAAATTTAATTTTATTTGAGAGAGACAGAGAAAGCACATGTGGGGGAGGGGCAGAAGGAGAAGCGGACTCCATGCTGACCAGGACCCCAGTGTGGGGCTAGATCTCAGGACCCTGAGATCATGACCTGAGCCAAAGGCAGACGCTTAACCTACTGAGCCACCCAAGCACCCTGAGTTTTAATTTTCTAAATAGGTAAATGGTCCTCAGTAAAATATATTTTGTATTATTTTAGAAGAAATTTCTTAAACTGATTGTCATTGGTTTCTCATTTTATTTTATTAATATACAAATTAATCAGTTTGGTTTTTCTTTCAATGGTCATCTCCCATCCATTTACTAATGAAAAAAGTTATATATTGAAGAGTCTGTTACTAGTATGTCCAGTCTTCTCATTCTTCAGATATCAATAATCTGAAAATTCTTATCTTCCTAATAACTTAAAGACAGGAAATCAAGTAAACTGCAAAATATAATGCAATAACAGTACATGGTGTGTGTATAAATTTAATGTATGTTGTGTGCATATTGTAGAGAGATTATATTCATCTTTATGCCAAAACCCTAATAAATAATAATTTTAAAAAGCATTAAATTCTATAATTTAAAAAGTTGAGTTGTGGGCAGTATGCAGTCCATTGGTGATAAGGCGGTTTCACTAAGTATTTGGGGAATCTGACTCCTTTTATTAATGTTTCTGTTCCCTAGCAGGTCACAACGCCACTTATATTCCAATAAGGTGACTCAAGTTCAGCCATCAGCCATGACATCTACATTTCTTTCAGTAAGAGGGAAGAATCAAAAAAAGGTGATGACAAGAAATAAAATAAATAAAAATTTTTAAAAAGCGATGACCTCTCTCTTCAAAGACGTCTCTAGTAGAAAGAGATAATGGGGAATAATTAACTGTCTCTGCTATATGTATGTTTATTAACCTGTATATTCATAAGTTATTTATTGAATACACATTTTCTAAACTCTAAAGATAGTTGAGTATTTATATTTAATTATTTTCTAAGAAAAATAATATAAAAATTAGAGTTAAAATGTTCAATTTAATATCAAGTGGGTGATCATATATCATTTTTAATCTATAAAATTGTCACCAAACTGCTTTGTTATGATTTGATATTCAACAATATCTTTTTAAAGATGTTTTGGGAACTTTTAAAGAAATAAGTTGTTAATAGCAAAGTTAAGTAGAGAGACCTGAGCTACCAGGTATTGAATGGCTGATTAAAACAACAAGCCAAAATGAAAGTGTCACATTTTAAATCACATACTTCAATAGTGAAAGCAAGAAGAAAAAGTGCCAGCTCCACCAACATTCAAGAAGGATGCCAAGTGAAAGTTAGATTTATCACTGCAGTTGGGGCAGGATGAGATGAGGATATTGTCTCATTTCCAAGGGAACCCAAGACAAAAGCTCCTGCCATTTTGTGTACCTGGGGGAATGGGGAGAGGGTGAGGGGAGAGGCTATGATTAGAAACAGTAATACTGAGTCCAAGGGAGAAAAGTCTGCAAAGTTTCTCCAATCCCACTGATGTGACTATCCTGGGAGAGTCACCTGAGAGAGACATTCAGACAAGAGCCCCAGATAAAGAAAACCCCAGATAGAGGTAGCTGAACTAGGAATGCAGATATACATGAGTATGACCAGTCAGAAGGATCAGAGTCCCTGACTGCAACTGTGTTCAAAGACTACAGTGCATTGGCTGTGCACCAAGTCTGGCATGGGGAAGAGTAACTTTCCTAATGCTCAAACCTTAGGTTCTTCGACCAGGTACCACAGGCTGGATGTCTTAACAGAAATTTATTTCTTATAGTTCTAGAGACCGAGAAATCTAAGATTAGACTACTTACTAAAGTTATGGACATGGTAGAGCCCTAGTAAGAACATCTTCAGTGATTATAGTCAAGTTATTTTGTGCTAGTGTTCATATCCTACCATAATTAATTGTACTTCTTCCTGTTATACTCTAGTATTGGTAATATTTCCGGGTGTGTTTTAGTTTTAAGGTAAAATTTGTAATTTTAATAGTTGCTTCTTAGTTCCTCATGACAGAAAATTTAGACCAATATAGTTTTTCATCCTCAGAACATCTAGACTAACATAAATTTTTAAGGAGCAGGATGTACATATTAGAGTTGGTCTGATTTTAATCCTATATAAATATGTGGCTTGGCCGAATTATGAAGTGTATGTAGACTTTGTTTCTCCTATGAGTAAATGAGGAAAAATATGATTTAAAATAGAATTCTAGCACAATCAACCATGTAGCGTATGAGTTCTGGAAAAGGCGTAGTATTTCTCATTCAGATCTATGGTTCGATGTAACTGGACTCTGTTTCGTATTATATAATTTGTATGCAATATTAGTTTCGACCTAAGATTTTTATATAAAATGTCTTCTATACCCAGGAGGTTATATGTCTGATTTACTTTATACTGATATTGGTATAGGGGCACCTGGGTGACTCAGTCATTTAAGCATCTGCCTTCAGCTTAGGTCATGATTTCAGGGTCCTGGGATAGAGCCCAGGGTCCAGCTCCCTGCTCAGTGGGGTGTCTGCTTGTATCTCTTTGTTTGCCCCTCCCCTCCATTTATTCTCTCTCTCTCTCCCTCTCTCTTAAATAAATAAAATCTTTAAAAAATAATTTATACTGATATTGCTATATATTACATTTCAGTTCCAATATGGCTCCCATAGATAATTGATGAATGTGTAGAATATTATACCAAAAAACTATTTTATTTCATTTCACTTATTTTGCATATTACTGGTGTTTTACTATAATATTCTATTTAATCGAAGTAGCCATCATAAAGCTAATGTACTAATTTATAATTGTGCAAGTATTGATACATATAACTATTTTGAGAGAAGCTAAATTGCGATTATGTAGAATTGCTCAAGCTAAAATTCATTTTCAATTATTTTTAATTCCAAAGATATATTATTGTAATTTAATTTAGTTTTCTAATATCTGCCACTTAAAACGGTTCACACAAATCTGCTTATTTTTCAGTTCCTGAAATAACAAAATTAAGCTGATTAATAAATAAAAACTAGCCAAATTGCCAGATCAACGGATTTCAAGTCATTAGAATTCAGTCTTCTAAGAAAAACTGACATCTAAGTTTTTATACCCTCCAGAATGAGAATGCTTGAAATAAAGCAGTACCAACAACAACAACAACAACAAACAGCAAATCAATGAAGTGGCAACAATGCTAAAATTTTTACTCAGGAATGAAATTACACCTATTGCTGAATTCAAGGATGGTAACCGAAACAATATGAACAACCACAAAGAAGAAATAATACTCGGAATCACTTTCTATATACTGCTTACTTATTACCTTAATGCAACGTTCTATATTAAATAATCAGGTACATTTCCTAGTGGACATCTTCTCAGTTGTCGGATTGTCCTCGATCCTCTTGCCTGAGAACTCCCTATCCTCATGGCGACTGATGAAATGGAGACTCAAGCAAGCTCATTAGCAGCACATACCCTTCAAGTTTATTTTGTTTGCTTCTGGTTTGCTTTGGACTAACTAACCAATCACTTCACATATTCTTCAAAGGCAAATTCAAGAGGCTTCAAAAAAGGAGGAGTTTTGCATTCCACACTCAAACAAAAAAGAGAAACTTGGAAATGGTATTAACTAGTGTGAAGAATAAGGGTTTTTAAGTGATACTTATTAAATAGGTAGAAAATTAACCATACTTTAGTAAAATTTCTTTCCTAGGTTGTTAATGATACCATGAATGGGTGTTCTGAAGAGAAAGAACTATGGAATAAGGAAGGATGTCATTACCATACCGTCAAAATGATTAATTTTCACCAAATGAACTGAAACTTATATATGAAACTATGTCCTCAAAGTACTTTTTTTCTCCCTCACATAACTGGCTCTAAACAAGCCATTTGTAACCAAAACAAGTTCAGCTGAAATTCACCGTAATAAAAAACTTCATTTTTATTCTTCTTGAAGATAACATTTAAAATGCTTGGGACACAGTCATCATTTTGAGGATTCTTAAAGTACTTGGATAGGAAAAGCCAAGGAAAAATTCACACCAAAGATTTTATTTTTGTACTGCTTGCACAGATTTAAGCATTGTAGAAACAAATGGCATTTTATATAATTAAATAATCACTGTAACACTACCCCACAAATAGGGGGTGAGCTGACATAAACTTAAAGTTGCTCATGTTTTCTGGCTGCTGCTGAGACTCACTTCCCAGTCTATTCTTGGCCAGTGGACTCTCTTCAGAGCCAGAAGGAGTTTCCTCTAGAGAATGGACAAATTATAGTCCCTATGGTGTTATGTAAGGTCCTTCTTCCATTTTCTAAAAATGTAAAGTTTTGTCTTTTGGTGTATTATTACAATTTAATCTTAATTCACTATTTATGAAGCACTTATTGGTGAATATGGTACTACCTAGTAGATGTGAACTATGCCTCAAACTAAGATTCATGTACCATTCGATTTCTTTTATACTATGCCAGAGGCTGTGTGAAGCCAAAGGATAAATATTGTTCATGTTCCTGGAGAGTTAATTTCATCAATGGAAGTAATGACATTATTATTTTTGTATTAAAATCCAAGCACGTAATTCAATAGAAACAATAAAATGAGAGACTTTATTAAGGTAAAAAATGAGAATATATTCTCAGGTATATTGACCCTTCAGTGCAGCACCTTAGACTTTAACCCACACATTTAGCACTGCACTAAGTCATTACCTAGTGAGTTCTTCGTTAAAATGAATTTGCCACCTTTGGCAGTGTCATTCAGGAGAACTTCAATGTACTATCATAAAGGATTATCAGGATTTGATAAAATAGAAGCTGTTCAGAACTGTTTAGGGGAGAAATAGCAAATGGGAGTCTATATGTTAAATCTGGCCTATTATGTACTTTGTTTAGCCAAAATTATTATTATTAATAGATTTTTTAAAAACCACAAATTTGTTAAATCCCCCAACATTTTTAAATCCTAGAAAAACAAAAACAAAGTGAATTTATAGATGCTCTTGAAAACATACAAATTCAGATAAGATTGCTACCACAGTCTTTAAAGACAACAACCAGAGTGAGCTCCCTATTGGTGAAGCGTGCACTCTCACCCTTCACCATACTCTACCTCCACTGGCTTCATTCATTTGGAGTACTAGCTTGTAATTGTGTGTCCTTAGCTTACAGACTGAAGAGTATTGACAGAGAAATGCCAAAACAGAGAAATGAGCCATGACTGGTTTCTTCTGAAGGGCCATACCACAACAATACACAAAACCATACACATACCATACATATAGCCATACCACAACCATACCACATACCATATAAATGCAAACACAGCTACCATAATAGATTGTATCAAAACTGCCATTTGGTTATAGTAAAATTAGTAAAATTATCAGGAGAAGTTTCCCACAAATTCCTTATCTGGAAAAGGAGCCCTACTTAAAAAAAGTCCAAGGCTTTTATGAGCAACTACTTAATCCATGTATAAAAAGAAGGATCCACAAAACTTAATGACTTTCTGAGATCACTGAAAAATGACACATGATTAAGATAAAATCATTTGAAATGCCTGTCCAAAAAGTCTGGATTGAAAAAAATGCATGTGATGAAATCATTATACTTCATACACACACACACACACACAGATACATTCTGACAACAGAAAAATGTGAGATAAATTTCAGTAGAATAAACTTTTAGTTTATGCCTGAGAAGATGAGATTTGATCAGTGAGGCTGTAAAAATGACATTTATTAGTAAAAGGAAAACCACTTCCTTATGTTCCATAAAACAATTTCAGTAGTTTTCAAAATCTTGCTGTAGGCAAATGAAATTTGAAACAACTCTGTGCCAATATAACTTCTGCTCCTTTGCAGTGAGCCACAACAGTTTCTTGACTTCATTAAAGAAAGTAAGAATTAGAAAAAATCACCAAATGATTTAAAAAGCATTGTTTCAATGCATGCTGTCTTTCTTTTATCTATTCTCTGCATATTTCTTTGTTTATTAGGTTTTTCCTGGTAGGAAGGTATCATTGAATGCTACTATGTCACTGTTTGCCTATTAAAGTTAGTGTTTTATGTCCCAAGCAACCCACTAGTTCATTAATCAGAGCATTCAGGGAATTTATTTTACAGTTGGGACCCTTAGGTATAAGTGTAAGAGTATATATTAATAAACAGGTCAGGACTATGATCCCTGTATCTTTTTACTTGTCATATTATACCAGCTCTTACTTCCTTTTTTTTTTTAAAGATTTTATTTATTTATTTGACAGAGAGGGAGCGCAAGCAAGGGGAGCAGGAGAGGGAGAAGCAGGCTCCTGCTGAGCAAGGAGCCAGATGTGGGCCTCCATCCCAAGACCCTGGGATCATGACCTGAGCCTAAGGCAGATGCCTAACCAACTGAGCCACCCAGGTGCCCCTCTTGGTTCCTTTTCATTGTAAAATTAACTTCTTCCTCCCAAACAGAACATAACTTAAGTCATAAAATTTCCATGTTTGGTGAGCTATTTCTAAAATAAGAAGTGGGAATATTGATGGTTGTTTCAGAAATAGTGTGACTGAGATGAGTGATACTGGAAATGTAATAAGGTCTAAATTTAATCATTTTTAGATCCAGTATTCAAACCCCGGTTACTGATGATACATTTGATCTGAATTTATTATTAAATGTTTTTTAAAACCAATATATCTTTCCAAGGAGAGGTTCTGAATACAACTATGTAAACAATTTCAGAAAAAAAAAAAATTTGTGTAATCCAAAACCAATTAGAAACATTCTCTTCTTTTTGCTTTGAAACTGACTCATGTTGTCATACAAAATAGGCTCAGATAATCAGATATCCAACATACCTTCTTTCAGAAAAACCTGGACTCTAATATTGGTTCTACATAATAATTATAAAAGAAGAGTATATTCCCCAAGCTTCATCTTATCACCATATGCTGGTTTTCCTTAAAGGAAAAAAAAAATATGCTGAAACCACAAAAACAACAACAACAACAACAAAACCCAAACTCTTGATATAATGTAGGAGATTTCTTCACTGGTCTATACTGTTATATTTGGTATCTTTAAAAGAGAATGACAGGTAATGATTTGAGACTATAGTTAGACATACAAATTTTACAAACGCTTAACATTCAAAGCGTTGTTTCATAGTAAATGAAAATTATGAATCATTCACAGATTTAAGAATACAAAGGCAGGTACATGTATGTCTTTATGGTACTATTGTCATTTATTTAAAAATGGATATATAAGGCCTACAAGAAAAAGAAATTCATAATCCAGTGAATGTAAGGTTACATATAAAAAAGTATTACACTGTTGAGTACTGTTCTGTTTTGACTTTTTTGTGTGTGTTTCTGACAAATATCATCTGAAGCTATGCTGTAGATGGATAAAAAAAAAAAAGTAGAATATATACCACCATAGATGAAAAAGTTTGTCTTGAAACCCCATAAATTAAAAATAGTTATTTGGAATAAATGTTTTCATTAGGAATGTCCTGAAATTTATTTTAATTATATCTTATACAATGTATACTATTTCTTAAGGTATTTTTTCACTTATTAAAAGTTCCAATGAACTTCTGAACTTTTTATCTAAGGACTAGCTTAATTCTAATCATATTGTATACTCTTTCCATCTATCAAATAAGACATTGGGTAACCTTCTTTAAGAAAGGCTTAAAGATCATTTATCTTCTGTCTTCATTTTATAATTTTAAATACTTTACTATTAGAGGCTACATAATAAATTAGTACTAGAAATACTCAAATATTTTAACATTGTTTGAAGGAATTTGAACATATATATTTGATCAATTTTTATGTTCAAACTAGCTCATATCATTACCTTAAATATAACTCCCGGTTATACCCTTTGGAAGTTCTAATTATTATTTTCAGAGTGTTAACAGATATGATATTTAAAAAGACAAAATCAAAGGAAAACTGAAAAAGAATGCGAGTTTGATGTTTAGACATGCTGTATTCTTTCTGGGGGTAATTTAGTATTTTCTTGATCTTTCATTGATTTGCAAATATATTGTATTTATATACTTATATTTATAATTATATATAAGTATAGTATATTATTATATCTTTTACACATATATAAATATATATATACTATATAGTATAAGCATATATATACCTCTTTTCCCTGTACTATATATATATTTCTCCCTATACTATATATATTTTTTTCTCAAATATATATATAGTGTGTATGTGTGTGTGTGTGTGTGTGTGTGT
>NW_024423344.1:33062598-33071538 GCF_017311325.1 Ursus maritimus | reverse complement strand
ATATATATGCTTTTTCTCCCTCTACCACAATAACAGGATGACCAATCAATGGCTAATTATAGGCACTATCATTGGATATAAGTGCTTATTACCATTAATTTATTTTACTGCAAAGAATGTCATTTCCTCTGAGTGTAGATAATTTAACATTCCACTCCATTCCATTCTTTTTATTTATTTATTTATTTATTTATTTATTTATTTATTTTAAAGATTTTATTTATTTATTTGACACAGAGAGAGAGTGAGAGAGAGAGAGCAGCAGAGGGAGAGGGAGAAGCAGACTCCCTGCTGAGCAGAGAGCCTGATGGGGCACTCGATCCCAGAACCCTGGGATCATGACCTGAGCCAAAGGCACACACTTAGGTGACTGAGGTACCCAGGTGTCCCTTAACATTCCATTTAAATAGCTTATTGGATAAAGTCACTTTAAAAGAGTCCATTCTCTTTAAGTAGTCACAAGTTCTTTTTTCCTTCTTTTATTGAGATATAATTCACATAACATAATATTGATCTGATCCTTTTAAAGAACACAATTCAGTGTTTTGGGGGGATTTTTGCAAAATTTTGCAATTATCACCATTATCTAGTTCAAGAATGTTTTGATTATTACATAATCACTAACAGATAAACCTCTTCTTTTCTTCCACACCTTCCCTTGGAAACTACTAATCTACTTTCTATTGGTATAGAGTTCCCTATTCTGGACATTTAATATGAATAAAATCATGCACTACATGGCCTTATATTTCTGATTTCTTTCACTTAGCATACCGGTCGCAAGGTTCATGCATTTTGTAGTAGGTGATTCCCATTTCAAAGCTTACTACAAAGACGTATGAATCAAGACTGTGTTGTTCAAGGTTCAAGGTAAATACCAATGACCAGTAATTATGTGAAGAGATACTCAATATCATTAGTTATTAGGAAAATTCAAGTGAACACTATGAGACACCACTTCACACCTATCAGGTTGGTTACAAAAAAAGAGAAAATAACAAGTATTAATAAGTATGTGGAAAATTGGAATTATCATACACTAATGGTAGAAATGTAAAATTCTTCATCTACTTGGAAAACAGTTTTGTAGTTCCACAAAAAGTTAAACATTGGGTTATCATAAGCCAGCAATTCTACTTGTAGTTTTATCTTCAAAAGATAGGAAAACATTTGTCCACACAAAAATGTATACCCAAACATCCATGGAACATTTACATTATTTATAGAAAAATGTATATTTATAACATGGAATATTATTCAGCCATATAAAAGAAGGAATTCCATTTTTAAGGAATAGTTTTGCTAAATACAGAATTCTTGGGTTTTTTTTTTTTCAATCCTTTGAATATATCGGCCTCCTATCTTCTGCCTCCATATTTTGATGAGATATTATATGTTGATCTTCCTTAGACTCTCTTGCACATAATTTGTTTCTTTCTTGCTGCTTTCAAGATTGTCTTTTGACAATTTGATTATGATATATCTAAGTGTGGATCTCTTTGAGTCTACTCTAGAATTCATTGAGCTACTTGGAAGTGTAAATTAATGTATCTCATTAAATTTGGGAATATTTGACCATTGTTTTCTTCAAATATTCTTTCTGCCTCTTCTATTTCCTACCCTTGGGACTCTCAATTTGTTAGATTGGTATGCTACTTCATTTCTCATAGGTCTCAAGGATCTTTTCACTTCACCTTTTTTTTAACCCTGTTCCTCAGATTGGAAAATCTCAAATGACCTTCATTATAATATTTGCTTATTTTATTTCCTGTCTGCTCATATTTGTTGTTGAGCTCCTATTACATTTCTCCTTTCATTTATTCTACTTTTCAACTACATAATTTCAATTTGGTTTCTTTCTATAATGTCTATCTCTTTACTGATATCCCCTATTTAATGAGATATTTTCGTACTCCCTTTATATCTCTAGACATGCTCTCCTTTGCTTCTTTGATCATATTTAAGACAGGTGATCTAATGTCTTTGTATAGTAAGTCCAATGTCTGGACTTCTTTAGGGATTTGTATAGACTTTTTAAAAAATTTTGTCCTCATATATATGCCATACATTCTCATTCCTTTGCAGGTCTTTTTTCCTTTAAAACTGTACATTTTAAATAATGTAATGTGGTACCTCTGGAGATCAGAGTATATACTCTGGACAAGAATTTTTTTTTGTTGTTTCTCTGCCATATTTTGTTTATTTATTTTATGAACTAATTCTCTAAAGTCTGTATTCTATGTCATCTGTGGTCACTAAAGTCTCTGTCCTCAGTTAGATTGGTAGTCAGCTAGTGATGGGAAGGGGTTTCATTAAATGCCTGGTACCTCTAAGTCTCTGAGAACTGAGGGGCTCAATGTGTTTGTTGAGGGACACCTTCAATATTCAGCTAGGAAATTTTCAACTCTGCCTTAGATTTACTTCCTGATTGCACAGAGGCTCAAGGTCCTCCAGAGACAAGAATTTAGGAACTTTGCAGGTTTTCCTAAACAGGAGCACAGCCCTGGTTACGAACACAGTGCTATGGCCTTCTAGATTCCCAGGAGTATTTCAGAGTTTTGACAGACCCTGATGAATATCTCATTATCTGGTATTTCCTTTAAAGCTTTTTGATTAACCTATTGTTTGCTAAATTGTTTTCTGCCACCTCAGGCATTTAGTTGGTTTGCATCAATTGCCTCTAATTATTTCCAACAAGCGCCTTTGGGTAATAAGTGAGATCTAAGTTAGTCAAACAAAAACTAACGTGTGAGGTCTTTCAGGAAACCAGTAAATGGGTCTGTTAATAATGATTCTATGGGATTGGGGTTTTGAAGGTTTTTTTTGTTTTTTTTGTTTTTTTTTTTAATTTTTTATTTGACAGAAACAGAGACAGCCAGCGAGAGAGGGAACACAAGCAGGGGGAGTGGGAGAGGAAGAAGCAGGCTCAGAGCGGAGGAGCCTGATGTGGGGCTCAATCCCACAACGCCGGGATCACGCCCTGAGCCGAAGGCAGACGCTTAACCTCTGTGCCACCCAGGCGCCCCTGAAGGAGTTTTAACTTATTCTTCCCTGTCAGTGGCAAGAAGGCTGATGGTTTTCACCATGATTGCTGTTGATTTTCAATTATTTAACTGGGGGTGAAGGGATATAATAGGGCAAGGTAAAAATGCCACAAACCTTGCTTTTCCTATTGAGGTTCAGTTGCTTTTTCTTAATAAATGCTCCCCTGATTTCAGCAACACTTTGATTAATTTCCAGAATTCTGAAAATATTGATTCTGCTATGTTTGCCATTGTTTTTGTTCCTTTTATGGAGGAGAGGATATTTGGAGTACTGTATTCTATCATCCCATAGTTTTATTATTTGATATAAACCACAGGGGAAAGAAATAGTTACACTATCCTAATATCCTTTCATGTCACTTACATTTTATTCATTAATTGATGATTCCTAGGTAATTTGTAATAGAAAATTTAGTACTCTGCAGATGATGGACAAACCCTTCTCTGTCACTTCGCTATTCCTCCATCATTGTCACCACACACACACACCCCTCTTATTTCCATTCTTACATTAATGTATTTCAACTTATTAAACCATAGTCAGATGATGTGTTTCCTCTAAATGTGCTTGCTCCACTACAGGGTATGTATTCTAGAAAGCTTTTCACATATTCTAGCATCTCTAAAATTTGAACATAGGCTAAATAGACACCCATGCCTCCCCTCGTATATAGTCATTTATGAAGTCAGTTAAAGCTCAACTTCATATTATAAGCATAATCAACCCCTAAATAACATTTAATTTACAAAAATAGAATCCTTCAGGTGAAGTATTTAAATTAAAAGTAATATCTCATTTCTGTATAGGAATTAGTACAGTGATATCTAAATAAAACATTGAGTGATATAAAAATTTCACATCTCATTCTTAAGTCTATACAATTTACTCAATATTAAAGATTAATTTAATGATCCTTGATTATCTTAACATTTGCCAATGGTTTTGAAAGAAAATATTTATATATACTTTGATTCAAAAAGTCTTTTAACATTAAGAGATATTTTATACTGATTTTATGTTATTTTGCCCTTTACAAGTGTCCTAGGAAATTATATGAAAAAAAGAGAGAACACTCTTCCAAAATCTAGGAAAACAATGATTATCTTTCCTAAGCAATGAATAGGGAAAAAAATAGGATGATAAGTATATGCAGAAAGTAAAGTATCCAGCAATTTGGCCTGGAGAAAATTTTCTAAGGTATACTTTAGATCAGTCATCTGCCGATGGTGACTTTCCCAGCCAATCTTACAAAATCATTGATTGCCCTCCAAGAGAAACTTGTAAACCTGTGAATGTGCCCCAAGCAGCACATCTCCAGTTTTGAGTCCCAACCCTCAGACTCAGAACTGAGTAAAAAAGAAATGCTTTCTTTGTGTTCATAAGTCACACTAATTCAGTGAAATAATGTGAATCTGAATGAACATAGCCTACATCTGTAAATGGAAAAGTAACTTTAATTACTGTCTATTGAATCTAACTCCAGGGAAAGGAATAGGTATGAATTTTCAAAAATCTTTTCCACTCATTCTGTTCTCCTTTTGAATGTATTTCCAAACTTTGTCTTCCCACATATTTTGTTAAACGGATTTAAAATATATGCAATGTAATTATTCAATTTAATAAACACCATTCATTCCAAGAAATAGACTTTCATCATTATCGTCAGAAGTCCCTTCTGTATGCAGGAAGGAGCATGGCTTCCTCATCCCTCAGTGGTAACCCTATCCCATTATTGTGTTTACCATCCCCTTGATTTTATCCCTCACACTACTTATATTTATGTCTCTGAAAGTATGTATTATTTAGCTTTGCTTGTTTTTGAAGTTATATCATATTAAACTTATTATCTTGCAACATGTTTTCTATTTTCTATTATGTTATTGAGACTTAGCAATACTATCAAATGCAGTGTTTTTCATTTATTTTCACAGCTTTATCATTTTCAATTGTATGACTGAAACGAGATGTATTTATATAATCTATCACTTGCATTCTTTCTTGTGTTTTGCTATTGGGAACAGCATTTATAAAACCATACTTATACAGGCTTCCTAGCGAACATATGCAAATTTATTTAGGGAATATACCAGATAAGAAATTGTTAGATCAGGGTATGTACGTTTTTAACTTTACTAGGTAGTACCAATTGTTTTTCCATAATTTACAAATTCCTATGTCTTTCTACACATCAGACAAGAAATTAAGCATACCCTCACATTCTTTGTTCTCTCCCTGCTACTGACATAGGTTGATACTTATTAGAAATTTTTTCATAGTTATTATGTCTATTTCCTATGATCTCAGTGATTTTTAATATAACAGTAAATGCTTGAAAACTATTTGATCAATTTACTTCAAACCTCTCTTGCAATATCTTTTGAATATATTACTTTTCTTGTATAAATATACTATCCAAAACTGTTTTTCAATATTTATCCATATATGTCAGATATTCTAAAACATATATGCCTGAGAATATTTTTAACGTAACCTCATTTTGAATGACAGTTCGATTAAAATTTCTTTCTCTCCTATATTTATAAAATTTGCGTTCATTTAGTTAATATCATCACAAATAATCTCATGACAGTCTGATTTTTATTTATTTTAATGGAAACAGTTTTTTCTCCTGTGAGACTTTATAATTTTAGTTTTATCATTGATATTTTAAAATACTACTGTAAGTGTCTAGATATGAAATGCTCCTTATCTCTCCTTTTTTTATTTTTTAACTTTGAAGGCATACCTGTTTATTATTTATTCTAGGACACTTAATAATATCATCCAATCAAATATTTTTGGGTCTAAATTTTCAAGATTTTCTTTTGTTCTATAATCCGATATTAATACTTCTAGATTTTTTATTTTCATTTTTCTTATATACTTTTTATTAACATATCCTTCCTTGGTATATCTGGGAGAGTTTTTCAATCAGATATTTCAGTTTTCAAATTTGTTTTTCATGGGTAAACATTCTCTAATTATCCTATCTACCGTGTTTTTTATTCTAGTTCTTTTATTTACCATATGTTTTTTGGATTTTTTTTGTTCATATATCATAGTACTAGTACATATACCTCTTTTACTGTGTTTAATATATGAAGTTTGATGATGATGATATTGTTCTTCAAAAGTATCAAAACATTTGCTTGTTACTACATCTATGTTCGATCCAGTTTGTTGATTTCTTTTGAAATAAAGGTATTCCTCAGAGAGCTTACTGATTTGTTTATAAGCTCCTATTTCTTGCAGTAGGAATTATATAGGGAACAAAGGATACATTATAGTCTGTATTAGCCCTATGGCCACAGAAAAAGAACTTGTGAAAATAACTCCTGGAAGGGAGAGCTCCAGGCATGAAAGAACAATCTTTACCCTTCCTCATCCCACAAAATAACTTCTTTGGAGGAGGATTTACTCTCATTCCTCCAGAGAAACAACATCAGGAAGAAATACTTGTTATAAGTGTGTCTCAAAACTTCGATGAATATTAGAACTATATGAGGTTTTGTTTTTTGTTTGTTTTGTTCTGAATTATGAGGAGGTTGAAATAATATGGATGACTGTATCTCCTTCAGATATTCTGATTTAATTGGTTTGGTATGTAGCTCTGTATGGAATTAGAAAAAATCCAAGTGACTCCAATGTACAATCCAAGTGTAAGAACACTGTCCACAAATAGGTTCCTCAGCCTTCTGTGTAGAGAGGGTTAGAGGTAGAAAATGGATTTTGCAAAGCTAGTCAATCCACAATCTTTTTCTTCAGTTCCCATTTTAACCAGGCTTCTCTGAGTTGTCCTGATTTTAACCTTATGTATTCTAAAAATAGAGGATTAGGATATCCCTTAAAAGGACAGGTTCTGAATATACTAAAACAAGTTAGGAGACAAACAAGAGCAGAATGAGAAGTTTCTTTACTGTATCATTCTCTCACAGGCATATCTAGTCTGGAGAAACTGCCTCTCAGTCACATTTCAAAGAAACCATTTATGTCCCAGACTTTAGTTCGGAGTTTATCCTTATTTCCATGATTTCTGTCTTTGATTGGAATAATTCTGACACAGGAAGTAAGCAGTTTATACTAGTTCTGAATCTTAAGATTCACACTATTAGACATTTAAGAACTAGGGACAGAGTATGTACATTTATATATAAGATTCACACTATTAGACATTTAAGAACTAGGGACAGAGTATGTACATTTTATATCCAAAGTACCTAATGGAGTTATTTGTTCATAGACATCAATAAACAAATATCAGTTGTATAAGTGAGTGCACTTTCTTTAACAGGAAAGCTAGTACAATTGAAGAAATTAAGAAATTTGGTGTCACATCTATATTATGTGATTTAAGGTATAATAGGAAGGACATCATATTTGCTTTTTACTCATCACACTTTCCAAATTTGTGTAGTTAAAATTCGTACATTAAGTATATTTTCAGATACATAAATATCTTCAGTATGTAGTCTCTCTTCATATACACACTACACTCTGAAACCATATCATAAACCAAAAAACACTGCCTAAATTATTTCTAAAGAGATTAATTTCTTTAGCATAAACATTATGTTCCCCTGAATGCCTCCATTCTTATTAGAATTTTTATTTATGCATGCTCATCATTTATTTTGTGGTCTTGGATAAGTCATGTCATCATGATGGACTCATTTTCCTCACTTGAAATTGAAAGCTAGACATAATGATCTCCTTGTGACTCAGTTCCAAGTGTACAAATCTTATATGATTATATATTGAAACAAATGAAATTGCCAATACTCTACTCTCTTTTGACTTATTAATATGGCAATTCCATAATATTTAACTTAATACTTTTGGCCTGCTTTTTTATGCACTTGGCCTCAGCCAGAAAATTATAAATGTATCAGGTACTTTGAAGTGCAAAAGTGTTTTTAACAACTGGAATCACTGCAAGTGGAAAGAGTGAAGGAAAAGAATGTAGAAAAACAGGCTATCAATGGGAAATAGTTCCACTTGAAAAGTTTATATATGGCTATCTCAGAACACATGGTTACTGCCAATCGTTAAGACTTATGGAAATAAATCACTTTGTGTTATTATCCAGGTCTTTTTCTGGCTTTAAGTGTTCCACATTCTTGACATAATGAAACTGGATAATTTACATAGTTACTGACAATAGAATATACCCAGCCTTGTCATCTCCATTGTTTTCAATCTTATTAATTAAGGTGGGGTTTTTTTTTTTCCTTTTGCCAAAATAACCCCTTATACATATTGTTATTTAAGTCATGCTTTGCACCCTACAACCAACATGAAGAATAGTTGGCTAAAATTCTTCATGTGTCTCTTTAAAAAAATTCTATGATGGCATTTGCCT
The DNA here is from genome assembly GCF_017311325.1 of Ursus maritimus. NCBI lineage: Eukaryota > Metazoa > Chordata > Mammalia > Carnivora > Ursidae > Ursus > Ursus maritimus. Next base: position 33,063,134 of record NW_024423344.1, on the reverse strand, counting down.
AGTTTGATCATTTGATTTATAGAAAATTTCAAATGGACTCAGTAATTTCATGCTCATATAATTATTCAAAAGAGTTTAACAATATTTTTATACACAGAATCTTAATAGCTCTTACAGTGGAGGTAATCACATACCCATTACTAACAAATAGTTGTGTGCTCTATTCTAGTGCCTGAAGGAGTTAAGGGTAGGTAATTCCCCTAAAATGGTATATTTGTCCTTGTACTACAGCAAATGTGTATAGGAAATGTATATTTTAAAGGTAATCTTCAACGTGGGCATTTAAAAAATACTCATAATCCAAATTACTGTACTTCAGATTAGTACATTTAATTATATGTTTGGCTAGGACAACCTTCTTATTGCAGGTGACTCTATACTAGGAGTGATGTGCTATTATACTCAGTGATGCAGATTTAGGAGGAGGCAATCTCTAACTTTAGAAGAGTCCTTATGTGGAGCCTTGCGAAAATGTTCCTTCAGTTACCCATGATCTGCTGTGCTACTTTCCATTTTTACAGCTATCTCTGTAAGAG
>NW_024423344.1:33056041-33062588 GCF_017311325.1 Ursus maritimus | reverse complement strand
TAAGATTCACACTATTAGACATTTAAGAACTAGGGACAGAGTATGTACATTTTATATCCAAAGTACCTAATGGAGTTATTTGTTCATAGACATCAATAAACAAATATCAGTTGTATAAGTGAGTGCACTTTCTTTAACAGGAAAGCTAGTACAATTGAAGAAATTAAGAAATTTGGTGTCACATCTATATTATGTGATTTAAGGTATAATAGGAAGGACATCATATTTGCTTTTTACTCATCACACTTTCCAAATTTGTGTAGTTAAAATTCGTACATTAAGTATATTTTCAGATACATAAATATCTTCAGTATGTAGTCTCTCTTCATATACACACTACACTCTGAAACCATATCATAAACCAAAAAACACTGCCTAAATTATTTCTAAAGAGATTAATTTCTTTAGCATAAACATTATGTTCCCCTGAATGCCTCCATTCTTATTAGAATTTTTATTTATGCATGCTCATCATTTATTTTGTGGTCTTGGATAAGTCATGTCATCATGATGGACTCATTTTCCTCACTTGAAATTGAAAGCTAGACATAATGATCTCCTTGTGACTCAGTTCCAAGTGTACAAATCTTATATGATTATATATTGAAACAAATGAAATTGCCAATACTCTACTCTCTTTTGACTTATTAATATGGCAATTCCATAATATTTAACTTAATACTTTTGGCCTGCTTTTTTATGCACTTGGCCTCAGCCAGAAAATTATAAATGTATCAGGTACTTTGAAGTGCAAAAGTGTTTTTAACAACTGGAATCACTGCAAGTGGAAAGAGTGAAGGAAAAGAATGTAGAAAAACAGGCTATCAATGGGAAATAGTTCCACTTGAAAAGTTTATATATGGCTATCTCAGAACACATGGTTACTGCCAATCGTTAAGACTTATGGAAATAAATCACTTTGTGTTATTATCCAGGTCTTTTTCTGGCTTTAAGTGTTCCACATTCTTGACATAATGAAACTGGATAATTTACATAGTTACTGACAATAGAATATACCCAGCCTTGTCATCTCCATTGTTTTCAATCTTATTAATTAAGGTGGGGTTTTTTTTTTTCCCTTTTGCCAAAATAACCCCTTATACATATTGTTATTTAAGTCATGCTTTGCACCCTACAACCAACATGAAGAATAGTTGGCTAAAATTCTTCATGTGTCTCTTTAAAAAAATTCTATGATGGCATTTGCCTAGTTTGATCATTTGATTTATAGAAAATTTCAAATGGACTCAGTAATTTCATGCTCATATAATTATTCAAAAGAGTTTAACAATATTTTTATACACAGAATCTTAATAGCTCTTACAGTGGAGGTAATCACATACCCATTACTAACAAATAGTTGTGTGCTCTATTCTAGTGCCTGAAGGAGTTAAGGGTAGGTAATTCCCCTAAAATGGTATATTTGTCCTTGTACTACAGCAAATGTGTATAGGAAATGTATATTTTAAAGGTAATCTTCAACGTGGGCATTTAAAAAATACTCATAATCCAAATTACTGTACTTCAGATTAGTACATTTAATTATATGTTTGGCTAGGACAACCTTCTTATTGCAGGTGACTCTATACTAGGAGTGATGTGCTATTATACTCAGTGATGCAGATTTAGGAGGAGGCAATCTCTAACTTTAGAAGAGTCCTTATGTGGAGCCTTGCGAAAATGTTCCTTCAGTTACCCATGATCTGCTGTGCTACTTTCCATTTTTACAGCTATCTCTGTAAGAGATGGTGATCCCCAGAAAACTAGACCCTTAGATTCACTTCTACTTTTATCTATCAGTGGGTTTTGAGTATTGTCAAGAAAGCAAGTCTTGTGATGAAGTTAGAAGAGTGTAATATTAGCAAATGAACATTTACAAGTGATGTAAATTTAAATGACCACCCATATATTTAGAGGTCCTGTGTTATAAGATTGATTAGAAAATTTCAGAGAATTGTAGACATCTCTTTCTTTTTGTTTGGGTAAATGTGATAAAATTTATAATTTTTAAAATACTCTATGTAGTATTTGTTATTAAAAGCTGCTCCACATACATGCATGTAAGAGAAAGAACAAGTGATATATTAAATATACACATAATATGTATTGTTAACATGCATTTCATAGGATATATATTTACTTTATTAAAAATTCATATTTTTTTCATTTCTTATTACAGGTTGGTGAGTAATTGACTACCCATAGGCTTTCTATAGAGGTATATCTCATAAACAGCTACATTTCCCTAGGAAATATCCAGTAAAAAACCAGACCTTACAAGTTCTACAACACTGAGGTATGATTTATAAAAATTTCATGCTCCTGGGTAGATTCTAGTATTAGACTCAAATAATCACTAAAGGGCTGTGTTACTGCAGATATGATTTTAAACAAAGCAGTATCCCTATGTCTAAGGAATTTCTTATTTCTTTTTTTTTTTTTTTCTTCTACCTAGCCACTTTCATGAATCTGCCTCTGGTGCACATAAGATGAATTTCTCTTTGATCATGACAGTGAAATTCAACAGCCTCTGAAAATACGAAGTCTCAAACATCTTCTGTTTCTTATTAGATGGATTTATCTCTTTAATCTATTTACATTTGTTTCTTTGGAGCTTACATATAATAAACATTAACTTTCTGCTATGCGAATATTTTCTTAAGACAATCTTAATTGTCATAATTTAATAATGAGGAATGGAATTTATTAAGTGACTTAATAAGGAAAATAAACAAAAATCCAATTCAATAAAGTTTATCTAACACACTTCAAGTAAAAATGCATAGCTATATAGGATCATTTTTTATTTATGATTTTTCTTTTTTGCTACCAAATTAATGTACTTTTCTGCCTCAATCATTTACTTGTTAATTGAAGGGAATTTTGGGGTTTAGGAAGGAAAGAAAATATATAGCACTAACTCCTTGGGTCAGCATTTTCTGACTTGAAAATACTTTTGAATATGGCTATATGAAGGTTTCTTCTAACAATTAGCACATTTTAAAAATAATTTGCATCCTATATCATTAAGAGATGAAATTATATATCCCTGAATTAAATTAAGCTTGAGCTAGACTAGGGTAATAGAGTGGATATTCTCCCTTTTAACATCCTTTTCCAATTTAGAGGATATAATTTAGACTAGGTCACATCTTTTTACACTTTGGGTTCCTCTAAAACAGGTGTGTAATCATACAGTCTAAGAACATGAGGGCATTCATTGTAGATGTAACAACCAAGAATATATTATGACAATTAAAATAGTATATTCCAAATTGGTCCTACTGTGCTATTGCTCATGTCTTTTTATAATTATTGATTATGTAGTCTGAATTTTTTTTTTTTCAGCTGATCCCTTAGGTTGAGCTGGATAGGTACCAGACCATCCTGAACACCCACGGAATCAGCCTGAGAGGCAGGAAGATAATCTGGATCTCTACAAATGAACATCTCCAGCACTGAGTATTGAGGTACGAAGTGGGGAGTCGTGAATCCGCACACAGATATTGGAAGATGAATGGAAGGGGGAGGGAGCCACCACGCTTGGGTGCTGGGAAGCCATAGGCACCGGCACGGGGGAGTGGGCTGACTCATGGACTAGCACCCGCGAGAGAGCTGACGGAGACCGTGAGCCAGGGAATGCGCGAGACCAGACTGAAAACCAGAGTTCCGGAGTGGGCATGAACCACACTGAAACGGAGTCCCGGAGCACGCGGGAGTGGCTGGCAGCTGGCGGTGTTAGAAAAGCAAAGGACAGAGACGTGCCAGCCCTGGAAGTGAGGGCTGGGATGCCGCGTGTGGGGCACACATCCCAGGACGCTGCAGGGTTGAGCAGCACCAACAGAATCAGAGTTAAAGTGGTCAGAGGAACTCAGTGGAGAGTGGACTGCAATCCCTCTGTTCTGAGACAGAGGCTGGGATTTGGCCACTGCTGCTTTGACCCTCAGAAAAGGCACAGCAAACCTCCAGGGAAAGCCGCCAGACAACAAAAGCCTGGAAATACCGGCTCACAGTGTGCCCATCCCCATCCCCCCTCGCAGGGGATAGGAAGACTCTACCCAAACAGGGTTGCCTGAGTATCAGCGTGGCAGGCCCCTCCTCCAGAAGACAGACTGAAAAATCAAGAAGCCCACATCCCTAAGATCCCTATGAAACAAGTGCACACTGCATGGGTCCTGGGCAATAATTTGGGCTCTGGTCAACCCCGCAATCTCTCCTCATCAGAATGACGAGAAAGAGAAATCCCCCCCAGCAAAGAAAACACAATGAGTCTGTGGCCTCTGCCACAGAACTAATGGATATGGATATAACCAAATTATCAGAAATGGAGTTCAGAGTAACAATGGTCAAGATGATGTGCAGACTTGAAAAAAATATTAACGAAAATATTAACAAGAATATAGAAGCTCTAAGGGTAGAAATGAGAGCGAATCTGGCAGAAATTAAAAATACTATCAATCAAATGCAGTCAAAACTAGAGGCTCTGACAGCCAGGGTAAACGAAGCAGAAGAACAAATCAGCGAATTGGAGGATGGGTTAGTAGAAGAGAAAGCTAAAACAGAAACTTGGCTCAAAAAAATCCAATCTCAAGAATGTAGGTTATGGGAGATTAACATTCCAAGGTCAGAATCATCGGCATCCCCAAGGGGGTGGAGAAAAACAGAGGTCTAGAAGAGATATTTGAACAAATTGTAGCTGAAAACTTCCCTAATCGAGCAAAGGAAACAAGAATTCATGTCCAACAGGCAGAGAGGACCCCTCCCAAGCTCAACCATGACAAACCTATGCCACATCACGTCATAGTGTAATTCGCAAATATTAGATCCAAGGACACAGTATTGAAAGTGGTGAGGGCAAAGAAATTTCTCATGACCCACAGCAAAGGTATCAGAATTACGTCAGACCTGTCTACACAGCTCTGGAATGAGAGAAAGGGTTGGGGGGGGGCATATTAAAGCTCTTTCAGAGAAAAACATGCAGCCAAGGATCCTTTATCCAGCAAGGCTGTCATTCAGATTGATGGAGAAATAAAGACCTTCCAGAATCGCCAGTCATTGACCAATTTCATAACCACAAAACCAGCCCTACAGGAGATATTACGTGGGGTTCTATAAAAGTAAAAAGGACCCAAGATTGAAACAGAACGGAAAGTCACAATCTATAGAAACAAAGACTTTAGAGGCAACATGGCATCATTAAAATCATCTCTCTCAATAATAAGTCTCAATGTAAATGGCCTAAATGCTCCCATAAAACACCACAGGGTTGCAGGCTGGATAAAAAGACATGACCCATCCATTTGCTGTCTACAAGAGACTCATTTTGAACCTAAAGATACATTCAGACTAAAAGTAAAGGGATGGAATACCATCTTTCTTGCTAATAGACCTCAAAAGAAAGCTGGGGAAGCAATTTTCACATCAGACAGATTGGATTTTAAACTAAAGACTATAGTTAGAGACACAGAAGGGCACTATATTATCCAACAAGTGTATATGACAATTATAAATATATATGCCCCCAAAAGGGAAGCAGCAAAATACACAAGCCAACTCTTAACCAGAATAAAGAGACATATAGATAAAAATACGTTAATAGTAGGGGACCTCAACACTCCACTCTCAGCAATAGACAGATCACCTAAGCAGAAAATCAACAAAGAAACAAGAGCTTTGAATGCCATACTAGACGAGTTGGACCTCATAGATATATATAGAACACTACACCCTAGAACCAAAGAATACTCATTCTATTCTAATGCACACGGAACATTCTCAAGAATAGACCATGCTCTGGGTCACAAAACAGGTCTCAACCGATACCAAAAGACTGAAATTATTTCCTGCATATTCTCAGACCACAATTCTTTGAAATTGGAACTCAATCACAAGGAAAAATTTGGAAGAAACTCAAACACTTGGAGACTAAGAACCATCCTGCTCAAGAATGATTCAATAAACCAGGAAATCAAAAATCAACTTAAACAATTTATGGAGACCAACAAGAATGAAAACACAATGGTCCAAAACCTATGGTACACTGCAAAGGTAGTCCTAAGGGGAAAATACATAGCCATCCAAGCCTTACTCGAAAGAACAGAAAAATCTAAAATGCAGTTTTTATATTCTCACCTCAAGAAGCTGGAACAGCAACAGAGAGACAGGCCTAATCCACGCACGAGAAAGCAGTTGACCAAGATTAGAGCAGAAATCAATGAATTAGAAACCAGGAGCACAGTAGAGCAGATAACAGAACTAGAAGCTGGTTCTTTGAAAGAATAAATAAAATACACAAGCCACTGGCAAGGCTTCTCCAAAAGAATAGAGAAAGGACCCAAATTAATAAAATTATGAATGAAAAGGGAGAGGTCACAACCAACAGCAATGAAATAGGAAGGATTATTAGAAGCTTTAATCAACAGCTTTATGCCAATAAATTAAGCAACCTGGGAGAGATGGAGGCCTTCCTGGAAACCTATAAACTACCAAGACTGAAACAGGAAGAAATTGATTTTTTAAACAGGCCAATTAATTATGAAGAGATTGA
>NW_024423344.1:33024564-33055118 GCF_017311325.1 Ursus maritimus | reverse complement strand
GGGGGCATCACAATGCCGGATTTCAAGTTGTACTACAAAGCTGTGATCAGAAAGATAGCATGGTACTGGCACAAAAACAGACACATAGACCAATGGAACAGAATAGAGAACCCAGAAATGGACCCTCGGCTCTTTGAGAAACTAATCTTTGATAAAGCAGGAAAAAACATCCGGTGGAAATAAGACAGTCTCTTTAATAAGTGGTGCTGGGAAAATTGGACAGCCACATGCAAAAGAATGAAACTTGACCACTCTCTCACACCATACACAAAGATAAACTCCAAATGGACGAAAGACCTCAATGTGAGACAGGAATCCATCAAAATCCTAGAGGAGAGCATAGGCAGCAACCTCTATGACATCGGCCACAGCAACCTTTTTCATGACATAATCCAAATGCAAGAGAAACAAAAGAAAAAATGCAGTTGTGGGACTTCATCAAGATAAAAAGCTTCTGCACAGCCAAGGAAACAGGCAAAAAAACTAAGAGGCAGCCCACGGAATGGGAGAATATATTTGCAAATGACACTACAGATAAAAGACTGGTATCCAAGATCTACAAAGAACTTCTCAAACTCAATACATGAGAATCAATTAAACAAATCATAAAATGGGCAGATGATATATTCATATCATATGAACAGACACTTTTCCAATGAAGACATACAAATGGCTAACAGACACATGAAAAAATGTTCAAAATCATTAGCCATCAGGGAAATTCAAATCAAAACCACACTGAGATACCACCTTACACCAGTTAGAATGGCAAAAATTGACAAGGCAAGAAAAAACAATTGCTGGAGAGGATGTGGAGAAAGGGGATCCCTCCTACATTGTTGGTGGGAATGCAAGTTGGTATAGCCACTCTGGAAAACAGTGTGGAGGTCCCTTTAAAAGTTAAAAATTGAGCTACCCTATGATCCAGCAATTGCACTACTGGGTATTTACCCCAAAGGTACAGATGTAGTGAAGAGAAAGGCCATATGCACCCCAATGTTCATAGCAGCATTGTCCACAATAGCTAAATTGTGGAAGGAGCCGAGATGCCCTTCAACAGATGACTGGATTAAGAAGATGTGGTCCATATATACAATGGAATATTACTCAGCTATCAGAAAGAACGATTTCTCAACATTTGCTGCAACATGGAGGGCTCTGGAGGTGATAATGCTAAGTGAAATAAGTCAAGCAGAGAAAGACAATTATCATATGGTTTCTCTCATCCATGGAAGATAAGAACTAGGATGATCAGTAGGAGAAGAAAGGGATAAAGAAAGGGGGGTAATCAGAAGGGGGAATGAAGCATGAGAGACTGTGGACTCTGAGAAAAGAACTGAGGGCTTCAGAGGGGTGGGGCGCGGGGGAATGGGATAGGCTGGTGATGGGTAGTAAGGAGGGCATGTATTGCACGGTGCAGTGGGTCATCGAACTTTACATCAAAAAGTAAGGATGTACTGTATGGTGACTAACATAATATAATAAAATATATTATTATAATAAAAAAATGGAGTCTGAAATTTAGAGACAACTTTTGATAGCATATTCATTTCAAAATAATCTTATGGAAATGGTGTACTCTTTTGCCACTTTAAAAACTTCTTCTAGTTTCTACGATAATTATTTTCATCTCTTAGATGAAACTGCCATAGGAAATGCTAGCTTTCTGGAAATTACAAAAATTTATAATCCAGAATCTCAGTGGAGACTTCAAAATTTTATTATATTTTTTGGTCAGCTGCCTCTCATACATGTCAGTAATGGTTTTACCCTGAAATTCACTCCTTGAACTTCAACCACCTCTCTCTTCTAGACCTTTATTCCCTAATTCAGCTGGGCTTAACTGCTTCAAATCCCTGCCCTTCACCCTCCCACACACACCATGTAGATCTCTCCCAAACCTCCGTTCCTTCATCCAGCCTAACCAAATATGTTCTACCTCCTCTTAGTGAGACTTAACTTCTCTGCCTCTGTGATTGATGCTGTCCTTGTTCATTTCCTCAGGACTGTATGTTGTGACCATCATACAAAATAGCAGCTTTCTGGATCCCTTAGTAATGGCCTGGAGTAGTAAACCCAAAGGAGAATATGTTGCTTACAATCACAGAGGCAGAGAAGTTTCTTGAGAAACCTCCATATTGTTTTTCATAATGACTATACTACTTTACATAACCTCCAACAATGTACAAGGGTTTCCTTTTCTCCATATCCTCATCAGCATTTGTTATCTCTTGTCCTTTCTTTTACAATTGATTGATTGATAGATTTGAGAGAGAGAGAGAGCACATGTGAGCATGGGTAGGGTCGGTGGGAGAGGGAAAAGCAAAGAAGCAGACTCCCCACTAAGTGTAGAGCCAGACGCAGGGCTTGAGCTCACAATCCTGAGTGAGAATCCTGAGCCAAAATCAAGAGTTGGACACTTAATCGACTAAGCCATGCAGGTACCCCTCTTGTCCTTTTGATAAGGGACATCCAACAGGTGTGAGATGATATCTCATTGTGGTTTTGACTTGCATTTCCCTGATGATTAGTGATGTTGAGCACTTTTTTTTTTAAGATTTTTTTATTTGAGAAAGAGAAACTGAGAGAGTGACAGCACAAGCAGGGAGGAGAGGGAGAAGCAGGCCCCCCGGTGAGCAGGGAGCCCAATGCAGGTCTCCATCCCAGGATCCTGAGCCTCAGGCAGATGCTTAACCAAAGGAGCCACCCAGGCATCCCGCGTTGAGTACCTTTCAATGTATCAGCTAGCCATTTATATGTCTTCTTTGGAAAAATATCTACTCAAGTATGTTGTCCATTTTTCAATTGAGTTAATTGTTATTCTGCTATTGAGTTGTAGGAATTCCTTATATAATTTGGGGATCAATCCCTTATTGCAGCAGTGACTGGCAACTATTTTCTCCCATTCCATAGCTGCTTTTTATTTTGTTGATGGTCTCCTTTGCTCCTTTGCACAAGATTTTTTTTTTTGTTTTTGTTTTGTTTTTGTGTTGATTTTATGTAATCCTACTTCTTTATTTTTGTTGTTGTTGTCTTTGTTTTAGTGTCAAATCTGAGAAATCCTCTTTAAGACCAATGTTAAGTAGCTCACCACCTGGTTTTTCTTCCAGGACTTTTACATGCTCAGGTCTTACATGAAATTTTTAAATCGATTTTAAGTTTATTTTTATATATGTTGTAAGATAGTGGTTCAGTTTCATTTTCCAGTATAGCTGGTATCCAGCTGATCTTTTAATCAGGATTGTATCTGCAGCCATTGCTCAGGAAATTGTTTTTATTTAAGAGAACCTAAAGTCATAGTACTGAATCATCACTTAAATAACAATGATCCTGAAGGCTATTTTTTGTGGGGTTTTTTTGTATTCCTAAATTTAATATTAACAAGCACAAGTATCTACATTGATAATAAATCCCTTGACATATCCCACTAAGTTGGGAATCTTTTAATTATATGTGCTCATGTAACTTTATTTGAATTATGAGCACTCCTTGGATAACTTTAGTACTTTAGCAAATACTCCCATTACTCTAACCATCCTAGAAAGATGTGACCCATTTAATATATTTGATATGGACCTCATATTCATGGTGAAAAACAAGACAATGTTTCTCTCAATTCTATTCTAGGGATGGCCTCAGGGGCATTTTTGAAAGAGTTTTTCTAACCAGGGCAGGGATCTCTACTACTGATTTGTTTTTTTCCAAGTACGTAAAGAAACAGTAGACACACTCTTTTGGGATTTCTTTTTTTTTTTTTTTTTAAAGATTTTATTTATTTATTTGACAGAGATAGAGACAGCCAGCGAGAGAGGGAACACAAGCAGGGGGAGTGGGAGAGGAAGAAGCAGACTCATAGTGGAGGAGCCTGATGTGGGGCTCGATCCCATAACGCCGGGATCACGCCCTGAGCCGAAGGCAGCCGCTTAACCGCTGTGCCACCCAGGCGCCCCTCTTTTGGGATTTCTTAACTATGAAACTTATTTCCCATTTCTCTAATATGCTTGGAGATCTTCACAAAAACACCATAGCCATTTCAATTTTTGTTTTTGCTCATTTTGGTCCCATGGAAGTACCAAATCACCATGTTTATTGGGCAAAGACACTTTGATTTTTTCCCCCAAAGTAAAGAAATCAGCTGCTTGTAAAGATTTTGTAAGTGCTGTGGCATCAATAAAAAAAATGTCTCAAATTTGAAGTCACTCAGACTGGCCCAGTTTAGTGAAGGCCCATCTTGGTGAAGAAGCCAGACATGACTGGCCACAGTTCACAATTCTTTTGCTTGATCTTTGGCCACCTGACTTTTCTAACTTAGAATGATTAATAGCCCCTACTTGTCACAAGAAATGTACTTTATAATCATTCTCCTACTTTCATCCACTTCATTTGACTCTATATCTTCTTAAGGACTCCACAGAGCTGTGCGGGACTGATACCAACAGCTTTGGTAACTTGTTTACTACCTCCAAACTTCCTTGCCTGAGAATATGTTTTCCGCTTGAAAATGCTGTCCCAGCATCTCTTTCTGGCATGAAAACTCACCTGCTTGAATTCTAATCTAGATCTTAAAAAAAGATCAATATGTACTAAGTTAGTCATTGACTTCTATAAACTACATCAGAGGTGATTAATTTTCTCTGAAAGTAATACATCAGAAAATCATTTAGGGCAGGCAATTAGCCTTAATATAGCTATAATATTTCTTTTATTTCTACTGGACCTACGATAAGTTTCTGTTCATATACTACAAAATGTCAGGAGACAGTTCATAAATTGTATGGCTGGTTGACTTCTGCTACAGCTGACGATTAAGACTTTTACAGAAAATTTGCAATTTCTCTAAACTCTATGAAAGAATCAACTTCCAACTTTTGAGAATTTTAATGTTCCCATTCCAATATCATCATAGAAGACAACTGGACTAAAGACCAAGAGAGAAATACCTAGCTATATAAGTCTTGGACTTCAAATACTATCATGCATAGATTTTCTGCTTCAGCTCTCATGCTATATGACTCTAAGCTGGCTATCTCCACAGTTGGGAGGTACACTAAAAGCTATGCTGGGTAAACCACTGGAGCGTCATAAAAACAAATAATTAAATCACAATTTTAAGCTTCGATTTACATGTATTTGTATGTATTTTTAAAAATGTATAATTTCTATATGTCTCAATGTACATTTAATATTGGTACAATAGAGTGTATAAAATATTTATATATACATATGTGTGTATTGGAATACATTCAAAAAATTTTTACTGGTAGGGCCAAATAATAAGGAAAATTATAGAAACTATTAGTCTAAATGACTGCTTTAACTCTGCAATTCCATAAACCTGGGAGCCTGTCCTAACCCCCCAAAATGGGATTTAAAATTGATTTGAGGTTTGGGGGGTTTTGAAAGAACTACCAAACTGTTTTCCAGAGTGGCTGTGTCAGTTTACTGATCTCGTCAGCAATGTATGAGTGATCTAGTATCTCTACATCTTCATCAGCATTTGGTGTTGTCAGTATTTCTTAAAATTTATTTTTAGCTATTCTGAAAGGTAAGTATGACATGTAAACAAGCAACTTTCATATAACCCAGCAAATTGTTTTCCTGGGAATTAATTTCAGAAAAATGAAAACTTACATTCATACAAAAACCTATATATGAATGTGTATAGCAACTTTAATTCGTAATAACAAAACACGGATGGACCCAGATATTCTTTAACATGTGAATAAACAACTCTGGTACATCTGAATCATGGAATCCAATTCAGCAATAAATACAAAAGTGCTTTAAGAGACACAAAAGCCTGCATGAATCTCTAGAGAAGTATGCTGAGTAAAAAATAAATCCTAAAATGTTATATACAGTATGATTCCACTTATATAATATTCTTGAGATGACAAAGTTATAGACATGGATAATAAGTTCGTGGTGCTAGAGGTTAAAAAGAAGGTAGGTGAGAAGAAAGAGATATGGCTATAAATGGGGAACCCAGGTGCTGATAGAAATGTTCTGTATCTTGACTATATCGATGTCAGTATCCTATTTGTGATATTGTCCTATAGTTTTGCAAGATGTCATCCTTAGGGGAAATTGATTAAAGGGTGCATGGGATTTTTCTGTATCATCTTTTGCAACTGCATGTGAATCTATAATTACCTCAAAATAAAGAGGTTGATTTAAAAAGCAATGTGTGTCTTCTTTTCCTATTTTGGGCAATCCTCCAAAAATAGAAGTTAATAATTTTATGCCCTTGTATATCCTTCACCAAAGAAATGGTGAAAGAGGAGAAAAGAAAGGGACATATAGCTAAATGAAGATCTTTGTAAAGTTCAAAACTCCTGAAGATATTTTCCATCCCATATCACCTTCACAGCTAGCAAAACATTTTCCACATTTTATAATTAATATATTCCAATTGCATTTTTCACATATCTAACCAAACTCTCAGATATCAATTGATTTTTTTCACACATCTGAATGAATTTCAAGGTGACATTAAATATAATAGTAATCAACTCTCCAGATTGACCTCTTTTCTAGACTATTTCACCTTCAAGCATTTAAATGCTTACTAAGTTGCTCTTTGAATAGTTTAGCCAAATGAGTTGATTTTTCAAATACAGCCTAATGCATGGTCTAACTGTTAGTTCTCTATTTCGTAATCTCTATTCTTGCTTCAAGGTGAACACCCTAAAAGAGTATATCTTAAATGTATCACCCTATCTCTCTCCAGAATGTCAAATCAAGCACATATCATTTATTTTCATTTGGCCTCAAATTTATATAAAAATGTATACAAAAAAATTTATAAAGATGCTTTCTTTTATTTTAGCTGAAACTGCTAGAAATATTCCTACAAATGTGCTATGGACAATAATAATGTGTCTTTCAAAAAGTGTCTTAAAATATAAGCTTAAATTCTACTCTGAAAGGATGAAATGGATGTACTTTGCTCCTATACCTTCTGTTAACTACAACTAAAATACTGGATATTTTATACAAAACTATTTCAGAAGACTCTTAAAGAGAATAAGAGCATTGAGGAAACTTGTAACCCAAGAATATACAGTGGCTACTGCCCTGGGTCTTCTTTTTGCCTCACATATCAAGGACTTAGAACCTAAAAAGATGGAAACCAACAACAACCAATAGGCGTGGTCAAGAATGATCTAGCCAAATCCTGCTCTCCCTAGGAAAAAGACCAGCAAAAAAGCAACTTAGCAAGAAAATAATTTTATTAGATGTAACAGCTCTATTCAAAGCAAACACCTCAGAAAAAAAATGACCATAACCCCACCCACATCAGCAAAGGCAAAGTGGGGAGCCTGACTTTCAACCCTAAGAGGCTATGAAAATGCACCCAACTCTGTTGCGAGAGTGGTATAGATGAGGCCACAGAGGCAAGTAGGAAGCCAAGATTTTCATTCCTGTCTGGTAGTATCAAACTACCTTCTCCCCAGATAGTATCAGTAGAGACAACATGGAAAGCCTGAACTTCCAAGCCCACCCTGAAGTAATAGGGTAGCCCTTCCACTCCCCAGTACTAATGTCAGAAGTCTAATGGAGAGTTGGGAGCACAACAGTAATATGGATACCTCCACCACAACCATTATGGAGACACCATTAAGGATTGAGAACTCCCTGCTCAAAAGGAATGAGGAAACTTCCCGAATTTGGGTGTCAATGGAAGCCAAGGAACCTATACAGTATTCCTATCTGGTATTAAGGAGAGAGGAAAACCAACCTTTTCCTAGCAAAAGCAGTGTCAGAAAAAGCCAATTAAAAGAGGTTTCCAAAAACCCAGAGACCCATAACATAATAAAAAATGTTCAGGTTTCAATTAAAAGTTACTTGTCATGCAAAAAACAGCAAGATCTCATATTTTAAGTTAAAATGTTTGCTCCAAGAAAGATACTTTGAAGAGAAGGAAAGTAAAAGATACCTGGTGAGAAAAGTATTTCAAACCACATGGATAACAAAAGACTATTATTTAGGTAATATACAGAACTCTCAAAACCCAATAATAATAATTCAGCAATCCAATTAAAAGTGACATGAATAAAAGGTATCCAAGTCAGAAAGGAAGAAGTAAAATTATCTCTGTTCAGAAACGACATGATCTGATATGTAGAAAGCCCTTAAACTTTCACATAAAATAATTGTTAGAAATAATAAACTAGGGGCGCCTGGGTGGCTCAGTCGTTAAGCTTCTGCCTTCGGCTCAGGGCGTGATCCCGGAGTTCTGGGATCGAGCCCCACGTCAGGCTCCTCTGCTGAGAGCCTGCTTCTTCCTCTCCCCCTCCCCCTGCTTGTGTTCCCTCTCTCGCTGGCTGTCCCTATCTCTGTCAAATAAATAAATAAAATCTTTAAAAAAAAAAAAAACAAAAAAGAAATAATAAACTAATTCAGTAAAGTTGCAGGATCCAAAATCAACATACAAAAATCAGTTGCAATTCTATACAGTAATAATGAACAACTTGAAAAGGAAATTAAGAAAACGATCACATCTACAATAATGACAAAAAGAATAAATCCTTAGCAATAAATTCAATCAAGGAGGTGAAACTACATGACATTGATGAAAGAAATTAAAGAAGACACAAATAAATATAAACACATCTTATGTTCACAGATTGGAAGAATTAATATTGTTAAAATGTCTAGGGGCACTGGGGTGGCTTAATCTGTTAAGCATTTGCCTTCAGCTCAGGTCGTGATCTCAGGGTCCTGAGATCAAGCCCCACGTTGGGCTCTCTGCTCAGTGGGGAGCCTGCTTCTTCCTCTCCCTCTGCCTGCCATTCCCCCTGCTTGTGCGCTCTCTCTCTCTCTCTAATAAATAAATAAAATCTTAAAAAAAATGTCTATACTACCCAAAGTGATCTACATATTCAATGAAATTCCTATCAAAATCACGACGGCAGTTTTACAGAAATAGAATAATCCTAAAATTTACATGGACCCACAAAGGACCCTCAGTAGTCAAAACTAATCTTGAAAGAGAAGAGCAAAGCTAAAGGCTTCACATTCATAATTTTAAAACGTATTACAAAACTATAGTAATTAAAACAGTATGGTGCTGGCATAAAGACAGACCTACAGACCAATGGAAAAGAATAGAGAGCCCGGAAATAAACCAAGGCAAATGTGGTCAACTCATCTTTTCCAAGGACACCAAGAATATACAATAGGGAAAAGAGTTTCTGCAACATCCGGTGTTTGAAAAACTGGATATAAACGTGTAAAAGAATGTAAAAGAATAAAATGAGTATAAAATTTCAGTTACATAAGCTAAAGTTCTAGAGATCTGCTATAGAACATTGTTCTTAGTTAATAATACTGTACTATACACTGAAAAATCTGTTACGAGGGTGGATCTCAAGAGTCTTTTCTTAACTATAAGAAAAAATAATATGAAGAAACATTTCACAAAAGAGGATCTACAGATGGAATATAGGCACAGGAAAAGATGTTCAACATAATTAGTCATCAGGAAAATGCAAATTAAAACCACAATGAGATGTCATTACACATTTATAAGAATAGGAAAAACAAAAAGTAGGACATATGCTGGCAATGATGTGAAGAGATTGAATCATTCATATATTGCTGATGGAAACATGAAAGACTAAAGCCATTCTGGAACAATTTGGCATGCAACTACCATATGACCCAACAATTGCACTCTTGGAAATTTATCCCAGAAAAGTGACGACTTAGGTTCCTCCAAAAATGTGTACACAAATTTTTATAGTAACTTTATTTTCAGGAACCGCAACATCAAAACAGCGTATGTGTCCTTTAGCAGGCAAGGAGTTAAACAAACTATGATATGTACATATCTTGGAATACTACCCAGCTATAAAAAGGAACACTCTATTGTAACATGCAACAACCCCTCTGAAGAACTTCTAGAGAATTATGCTGAGAAAAAAAAATACCCCAAAGGGTACATAATGTATGATTCAAATTATATAATATTCATGAAATGACAAAATTATGGAAAACAGATTAATGTTCTACAGAGCTGAATCAATTCTCCAGATAAAAAGATTAGTGACTCTGAGAGGTCAAGGGGAGGAGGAGAGAGGTGGGAAGGAAGTGGGTGTGGCTACTGAAGGGAAACATGAGGAATCCTCCTGGTGATGGAAATGTTCTGTATCCTGACTATATCGATGACTATATCCTGCCTGTGATATTTGTGCCACAGTTTTGCAAGATGGGAGCACTGTGGGAAACTATGTCATGGTAATTAGGGTTCTCTGTTTTATTGCTTAAAACTACATGTGGATCTATAGATACCCAAAATAAAAAGTTAAAAAAATTAAATCTAGTGTAGTTTATAAAATCATGTATTAAAGATGCAGTTACATAGGTGCAAACATCCCTCAATTTTGTTTGTATAAATAAATGAAAGAACTTACATACATACATACATACATAGATATGGAGTGTGTGTGTGTGTGTGTATATGGATATTTAAGAAAGTAATTGCTAATAAATTCATTAAAGTAACAATAGGGAAAATTATTGTCAAAATTAAGATAACTGAAATGCATTATTCTTAAAATGTATGCATTAAACTTAAAACAAGTTAAGAAATATTTGTAGTAAAATAAAAAATACCTAGTTACCTAGTTAATGTTATGCCAATGTAATTGAAATATGGTATTTTTATCAATAATTCCCTTTGAAAAATCAAAAAAATAATGAATTTTTCTTGGAATTGATATTACATGATTAGATCTGTAAGTAATTCTAAAAAATAATTTATATTTAGGTAAATGAAAGAACTGAGAAACCACAAAAATAAAGGCAAATGTTGATCATTCTAAGCACATGACTATCTTTATGAAACTTAAAATTTATAATATTGTTCAATTTAGCATCAGCATTTAAAAATACATGCAATATCACCAGGACATTCCTATTTTAATAGTAGGGTATTGCAATGCACTAGGCCACTGAGGAACATACTTTTATAATGAGTTCAAACCAGATTCATCTGAGTCATAAAAATATAATGATAATAATATAATGGTAATGATGATAAAGTGACTTGTACTAGGTCACTATAGTGAGTCGGGAGTAAATGTAGTTAGAAAACTTAGGTGATCAGCCTATTCACTAAATCATGCTGCCTTTCCAATTTTAAGCACTCAATAATAATGCGTATTCATTAAACATGTAACAGCAAAAATTAAAAAGCAATACATCCTAGCTGCCTAAAGGGGAATAAATGGTTTCCACTTCTGGTCATTTTCCATCTGCACCTATGGTATTACCTAAGATATTAATCTCCTTTATTATTTCTGGAAATTGTTGGCTTTAACTGACTGCCTATTGCCAGCAATATCTTTTGCTATGCTTAGAGGAATAGAGAAATTCAATTCAATAGCCATATCAAAGGAAAAGGCCATTGTATTAGTTTTCTAGGGCTGCCATAAAAAGTACCACAGACTGGGTTGCTTAAACAACAGAAATTTATTTCCTCAAGTTTTGGAGGCTGGAAATCCAAAATCAATGTGTTAGCAGGCTTGGTTCGTTTTGAAGGCCATAAGGGAAAGATTTGTTTCTGGCCTCTCTCTTTGGCTTATAGATGGTCATCTTCTTCCTGTATCTTTACATCATCCTCCCTCCATCAGTGTCTGTGTCTAAAGTTCCTCATCTTATAACACCACCAATTATATTGGATTAGAGACCACCCTATTGTCCTCATTTTAACTTCATCGCTCATGTAAGGATCCTGTCTTTAAATATGGTCACATTCTGAGGTACTAGAGGTGAGGGCTTCAACATTCAAAATTTGGAGGATACACAGTTCAGCCCATAATGCCTTAAATTTTGTTTCAGCTAAGGTACGAGAGTGACAAGAAGAAACTAAATGCAGGGATTTATGACTTTCCTTTAAAAATACTATCAAATATTATATTTAAATGACAACCTTTGTAAAGACAAGAAGTTAGGGTTGTATTTAACTTTGGTAGTCACTGACATATCTTGCGGAACTTCAAAGAAACATCAGCAAGCTATTAAAAGGATCATTCTATGTATAGTAAAAATCGATAATTGAATTATATAATTTTATTAAGACTGACTAGGTAAAAATTAAAAGCATTTTGGGCAATTAATTATTGCCCTTAAAATATAATTGAGTTGTAGTTATCTCTATCCACAAAATTAAAAAAAAAAAACATATACCCACAAATGTTTTCTGATGTATCACAACTTGGGAGATGGAATAGTCATGCAAGTAGTTGACTCATATGCTTCCCTTGTCAAGGATTTTTTTTTTAGAATTATCATCATCAGTAGGGCATCAATGCTACTGTATGTCAATTATTAATAATATCAAATATTAAAAATGTTTGAAATAAAAATGTACTGGCCGTTCATCATCATTTTCTACTATTTTATAGGAAAGACATGACAATCCTCTGTATCGGACGATCATTTAGTTTTCTTCCAAATACTTAAGGGTCCATAAATTTAAATAGTTAACGTTGATTAACTTGATAGAGATTCAGACTGAGGGATTAGATATAAAGGCAATATGGCTAAGGTATCAGACTGACTTCACTGATCTTGCCAGTGAAGTAGAAGCCCCATTTTGCTTTAACATAGAAATTTGTTTTGGAGTGTATTTGTTAGAAGATTAAAAACACTCAAAAGCAGAAAAAAAAATCTTCTTTACTTAAGGTACATACATGCGTGTAGGTACACACACAGGAGAGTGAGAGAAAAGAAAAATAATCTTAACAGAAGGCAAAAATAGCAGTCTATGCCCAATATCATTAAGGTTAGAATTCAGTTTTACTGTTGAACACAAGGTATTGTAGAATGTGTGTACTTTACATACAAAATACTTCAAAGGTCAGAATCAATCAGCTGTATTTTATTTGTCATGCCTGCTGGGCTTAACCAATATAACGAATACTGTTCTGTATTTTAGTTTTGTCCCAGCCTGATTGATTCTCTATAAACCCATTATGAAGGTCAGTATATTATGGGTCAAAGGCTGCTGTGAAATGAAAAAAAAAAAAAAGGAGAATAAGCACACACAACTTGTGGAGATAAAGATTTAATCAACCCTATAGGTAACAAAGTGGTAGCAATACAGTAGTTCCTAAGAGCCTTGTAAAAATGTTTATGTGTCAGAATTTTATAATATGAAGAAAACTTTCCTCTATCAACTTTTTTTGTAGCCTGAGGACTAAAATAGTTATTTACAGGTTTCAGTATTTGGGACATATAAATACGCTAAACTGAAAGAACAAAAAGAAGTTCTGATATAATATGCCAATCATGACCAATTTCCAGTATCATAACAATATATTAAAAAATCTGAGTATGCAAAATAGCGTTTGTTGTATACAATATAAAAAGACAAGAACTAGTCACTGCTTTTGTCACTGTTTATATCTTTATAAGATATAAAATAGGGACTAAATGTATCATGATATTATAAAACTTTTATAGAGTATGAATACAATGTGTATGGGATAATTGCTAGAATCACATTAAATTCTACTATAGTCTCTGGTCCTCTATTTGGGGTACAGGTTTAAAGGAATAAATGATCCTTTATTCAGCACTAGCTTGCATTTATGAATAAGGACAATTATTTATGGGGAAATGATTAAAAATGCTTTATGATGATTTTAGAGTAGCCTCTTGGCAACAATGCTTTAACTGAAAGCTGCACAATTAATTCGGATTCGGTTGGCTCTTTAAAACTCTGAATGTACTTTTATATACGTTATCCCAGTTGACTGCTTTTTCCTAGAGAGAAAAAGGCTGTGTAAGTCTTACCACAGGTCCATGACTTTTCTTTTTAAGATTTGATATTTATTTGAGAGAAAGAGAATGAGAGAGAGAGCACAAGTGGGAGGGGCAGAGGGAGAGGGAGAGAAAATTCCCCACTGAGTGCAGAGCCGGACAGGAGGCTCAATCTCACAACCCTGAGATCACGACCCAAGCCAAAACCAAGAGTTGGATGCCCAACTGACTATGCCACCCAGGTGCCCCAGGGTCCATAACTACTTAAACACAATACCGAAATACAAAAATCTCCTAAAATTTAAATTTTTCTCACCACCTTCTAGGTAGCAAAACTGACCTGAATTGATGTGGGAAAACCTATAGACCAGTCTGAAAATACATTTCATTAAAAGATAGAGATATGTTTGCTCCTACAGATCATGCTGGGGCCATTTCATATATCTAACATAGGGAACAAGCAAAATAAGATTGAATTCTAAAACATATGTAACCCCAAGGGTTTGGGATAAAAGATCACCTACCTGTTTTCCATAGAAATGAGGAGAGAGAAAGGCTGGTAAAATTTGAGTTGCTCAAGGTTATATAATCTACCTCAACTGTATAAAGTAATTATTACTATTCCCATTGACCTATTGTGAAAAAATTAAGACCAAGAGTTTCAGTAATTTGTCAAATGAACCACAATTAAAGATTGTCTGGACTGACAATAGTATCTCTCTGTCACTAGCAAATGACATTCTTAATCATATACTATCTTGCTTCCTAACACTTTTGGCTTTTATTGTTTATTTGCTTGCCTATGTTTTTGTTATTTCCAGAAATTATTTTGTGGCTCCATTACAACTGCTATACAAATGTCAACTCTGACGTGGTTAAAATAGATTTTACCATTTAGCTAAGGTTAAAGTAAATCTACTAATCCACTGACAGAAACTTGGTTTCTGTGAATCAAATATACATCTTTTAAAATGTCTTCTGTGTTCCTTACTGTATCATACTTTTCTATTATGCCCTCATAAATCCTCAGACATTCCCTTTTAAACTACTTCTTGATTTCTCTAGAGCCTCTTTCCCTGCCTGTGCTACATAGCACACTCTCAATGTATCATTGTGCATCAAAGTTATCTCATCTGAAAGGGCTCCCCTAAAATAGCCCTCCCCCATCATTACTCTCTCTCCTTTTCCTTTATTCTTTTTTCCTTTTCCTTTATTCCTTTCCATGGGAGTAATTTTCCTAATTTACACTGTAATTTTATTTATTTATTAGTTGTTTATCAGTTTTCTCCTGTTAGAATGTAAGTTCCATGAAGGACTGACTTCCATGTACTTCCTCCCATCCTAGTATCATATACTAAAAGGACAGCATGGTGGACACAGGAGTTCAGAGAATAAATAATCCATTCTATCACTAAGGTCAAGAATTCTTCACCAACAACTTGCCTATTGCAATTAACTTGCTCACCATATCTTTGGATCTCTTAGTGACTCCCTCACTGCAGCTTGTTTTCTACTTCGCATCTAGCTTATTTAAAAAAATAAATTTAAAAGTAAACTTATTTAAATCTGTTTATTTTTCCTCCCAGTACTCATCTGCAAAAGCTTAAAGCACTTGAGTGACTTCTTGTTGCTCTGAATCCATAAGATGCTCCAGAACATTCTCCACAGACTGATCCCTGACTACTTCTTCAACAAATTTGTTCTCATTTGTTTTTACTTATTTCCTTCTGCTGTAACTTCAGTAATCTTTCAGATCCTATGCTAACTCTCCCCTTGCTTCCTCCATGTAGGCCTTCTGTCAGAGTGGCTTCTCTGCTTAGAATCCTTTCCTTTCCTTTCTACCACATATACCTTCTCTTAGATACCTCTCTTTGTTTGCTTCAGATCTAAATTTTCAGACCAATTTCCTTAATGCACCTTTCTGTGATCCTCTGAAAATGTCAGTCTTTCTAAACATGTTTCCAGAGCATCAAAATTTCTTCTCCTTTGTGTGGTTACCACAGTTGTAGTTTCACATGTGTATGCCCGTACACACATGTGAGGATATTGGCCAAATGCCTATCTCATTCATTAAGCTATAAATCTCACAAGGGTGGGTGCCTGGTTTTTCCTTAGCCATTGCTATGGACTGAATATTTGGAGCCATTCATATGTTAAACCCTAATTTCCAAGTATTTGAATGTGATGACTTTGGAAGTAATTGGATTTGGATGAAGTCATAAGGGATGAAGTCCCCATGATGGAATTAGTGCTCATATAAGGGAATGAAGAGACATGAGATCTAACATTGAGGATATGCAAGGTGGCGGCCATCCACAAACCAGAAAGAGGGCCTCTGCGAAGAACCTAATGAAGCTGGCATTCAGCCTCCACAAATGTGAGAATTAAATGTTTGCTATTTAAATCACCTAACCTATAGAATTTTTGTTATAGTAACCTGAACTAAGAGTCTCATCATGTATCACCAGTTCCTCACACAATGCCTAACATAATAGGAATTCAAATACTATTTAGAGAGTGAAGAAATGGCTGAATAAATGAATGGTATACTAGACCTTAAGATATCCACTCTACCCTAAAGGAAGAAGCTGCCATGCTACAATACAGCTCCGACTTCTCTTTTAAGTGACAACAAGAGTATGAATAGGAATTTGAACTTAATGACATGAATTTATTTTCTTTCCATGTAATATCTTTGCTTTATATATTTTTCAATCCATTCTATCTTTTCACTGAGGTTATACAAATATTTTGTTAAAATAACATTTCCCTGGTGGTTGGAGGCATTTTGTGCATCTTTGGTGGGGGTGGAGGAGTCTTGCTATTAATGATGAGCATCTAAGGCAATAGTATTAAGATAAATCATAAACAAATACAGATAAGTATCTTGGTGGGGACAGGAAAGCATAATCAGTAAGAAGTCTAGCTAATATAATTAGTGTCTTGGTGTATACAATTATACGATGATGTGTTCCAATATAATTCAAAGGGAGAAGACTAATTAGCTTATCTCTTTAATGGACAGAGCAGAAACATAACTTGCAAAGGCATAAAAAAAACAGTTTGAAACCAATAATATCTCAGAAAGTAGAACACGTTTATGATTCTCTTTCATACAAACACATGATACATACATTTGCGTATTTGTATATATAAAATTAAAATATTTAAATAATTTGCATAAAAAGAAACCACCAAATTACTTGCCAATCACTGCTGTAAAATAAAAAATTGATTTTTTTCTAATAGGATATTAAATGATTTAGTTCTTCTGAGCCAGCATTAATTAAATAATTAAGATATATATGGTTGCCTGCTTTTTAACCTACAATATGAGTCACGAAAATATTAAATATGACAAAATGAATCAAATTATATCTATGTCACCTGGGTCAACTGATTTTTAATATGATCTATAATAAGAGGGAGAAAAATACAACACAATCAACAAAATTATCTGATTAATGAATTACTTTAAAACACAAATATGAGCTTCCTGCTTTTTCCCCATTTTTCTAATGAAGATTTAAGGTATTTACCTAAGTGTACTCAATTTAGTAGCTGCACTCTAAGGACAGAAAATCTAACCATACAGTTGCTGATAATGGCATTTAAAGTATTTTATAACAATAATTTACTTGAACTCCACAATGTCTGTCTAGGGAAGACAAGACAGATTCAAAGGTAATGAATCAGACAAAATAAATGCACAGGTTTTAGTATTCACAAACTCCCAGCAGTGCTAACCAAGATTCCAGATATTTTAATTTCTATGTCACTTTTTATTTTATATGCTCTTCTTATATAGCGTATCTATAGAAGATGACAAATACGAATTTGAGGAAATAAGGGGATACAGAGAGTAGAAGTACAAAGCATGTGCTTTGGAGTCAAGTATGCTTGGATTACATTCTGGCTTCTACCACTTACTGTGCTACCTCAAGACAATTAATTAGAAAACGCTGAAAATATTAATACTTACTCTAGATTGCAAGCATTAAATATTTCATGTGAAACACATAACATGTCAATAAAGGGAAATAATGTTAGCTCACAGCGCTATAATTTTTAAATAAAAGGTGCAATTAATTAAATCATTAATTTTAATTCAATTGAGTATAGTAGGCATTATTTTTCTCTGCACTAAATTGTTTAGCTTGAATCCTTTTTTTCTTCCCTTTGTGCCCACAGACACCGACTCGAGCCTGGTGTGATCCTCTGTTGGATAGGCCGCGGGGTGTTTGTTGTTACTCAGTATGGCTGAATATGGCCATTCAAAGTGAGCTTTTGATAAATTGTTTATAGATCAAAAACTATTGGCAAATACACCTATGTACGTCATATATTACTAAATGTATATATATGACCAAGTTTATGCAGCGTGGTAAAAGACTAAGTGCATTTGACACAGCCGATTCCAATGGGAGCATTATGTGGACAAACAAAATTTCTTTATGGAGTAATTTCAGACAGTTTCAGGAGTTCCACTAGAACCCCTTATCTCCTATCTGTTGCCTGAAATTATTTTTATCAGTAAGAAAGAATTCTATAACTAGACACAATGCTACAGATTTACGTCTACAGCATACAATAATTTGAATTACTTCCTTTTGGTCTGATGCCTTATTACTCCCACACATCTGTCTCACCCGAGTCAATAGCATCAGTCTCACCTCAGATCTTGAGGAAACACAGTTTCAGGTCCTGCCTCATACTTACTGATCAGGACTCTGTATTATAATAATCTTCTGACCTGATTTGCATGCACATTAAGGTTTGTGAATAAGGGATCTTTTTTTTTTTTTAAGATTATTTATTTATTTATTTGACAGAGAGACAGCCGGCAAGAGAGATAGGGAACACAAGCAGGGGGAGTGGGAGAGGAAGAAGCAGGCTCCCAGCAGAGGAGTGCAATGTGGCGCTCCATCCCATAACGGGATCATGCCCTGAGCCCAAGGCAGGCAGATGCTTAACGACTGAGCCACCCAGTCGTCCCTGAGAATAAGGGATCTTAAAGGTAAATGACAAACAGCAGGACCTCTACATAAAACCTAAGTGGATGAGAATAAGAAATAAGAGGTCAGAAGTATTCTGGAGTTATGAAGAAAAAAAAAAGACGGATGCCATAAACACAAACTAAATGAAAGATAAGTCCAAAAAGAGTGCTGGATTGATATGATTGATAATATGTTTGTATCCCATTTTTCTCCCTCTCAGAAAATATAAATGCCATCATCTCAGATAATCAGATCACAAATCCAGGACTTAACTGTTAATCATTCCATTTTGTTCACATCCTAAATCAAATCTATCAAGTATGCTAACTCCATCCCTAACTTTTACACTTCTCCTTATCTCTACTTTCAGCTGAGTCCACACTGGTCAAGGCAGACCTGACATGAAGACTGATATTTATATTCCGTTTTGTTCCTATTCAAAAAGTCCCCGTTACCTAGAAGACTCTGTCGCACAAAATTTCACCTTCAACATTCCCCTATATATAAGGTATAGAGAATGTATGGAGCAAAATCTAGTTAATGAAACTTTTCTAGACGTTACCTGAAAGAAGAAAAATGATAAAGTATGATTTTTTTATGCCAATCCATTAGTGGGGTGGGGAAAAGACAGAAAATAATTCATTGAAGGTATTTAGTTTAACATACTCAATAACTCATAAGATAATTGTTAGTTCAATTTTTTGAACTCAGTTTTAGAAAATGAGTTTTGTTTTGTTTGTTTGTTTTTGGAAAATGAGATTTTCAATTGATATTTACCAAATGAATGTGTACAGTTGCTGGGCAGGCAGGGTTGTAGGGCTTAGAGTATCCTATGCACAGGAAATTGTATTCATATTTTCTGAGACCGTTCTGAATGACAAAGAGCTTTGTGGTCCATGTATATTAAAACTTTGGATTTTATCCTGAAGGCAACAGGAAATCATCACAAGTTTCCTTATAAAAGATTTCACTTTGCACAATTACCTTTAAAAAAATAACAACAAACTAATCTTTTCCTGGTAAACATTTTGCAATGTATGTGTATCAAATCCTCACACTGTATACCTTAATCTTATAGAATGTTATCTCTCAATGAAGCTGGAAAAATAATAAGAAAATGAATGGATGAATGAATAAACACATGATTTCACACTCCAGTTTCACACTACAAAATTTTTCTTTCCCCTCACAATGTGGTCAATAATTTTGTTGGTAAGACTGTTGAGAAAGAGAATACTTAAGGCACTGTTTAGCAGGATGGGTGCAACCTGACGAGCCCCTAGGCTAAATACTAACAAGTGGGGATGCAGAGAAGTGTAATTAAAATATAATTAAGAAAGTAGAATTGACAGAGTTTATAATTTTGGATGTACTGTCAGGGGTGATTCTCAAATTTATGGTTTCTGGACATGGTGAATGATGAAACATATTACTGAGAAAAAGAATATAAGATCAGAAATGTGGTTGTAGGTATCCTTAGGCAGTAATTGCAAGAGGAAGAAATAGTGTCCATTACCAGCATCATACAAAACCACTCTCAAAACTAAGATGAAAAGCTTTTGTAAACAGTAAAGCTGTTGCTGTATTTATATGAATTTAATGAGTTAGATTCTATAAAGAAAATATGCAATATAATATTGTCAATGCTTGAGACATACTCTATGTCAGACATTACATTAAGTACTCTAATATATTATCTCTTTTAAACCTTTAAGGAATCCCATGAGGTAGGTTCTATCATAATTTCTATCTAATAGATGAGGAAATGGAATTTCAGAATGATTATATAATTTACCCAATTATACACCTGGTTATTGAATAAGCCAATATTAAACCAGAGCTACCTGAAGTCTGTATATCACCTGTGTCAGCAAGAATTCCTCTTGAAAACAGATGGTGAAATCAAATCTGCTAATGGTAGAAGTTTATGAGGGGACTGATCAAAGATGTGTGAGAAAGACCAGGGAGAACTAGCAAGGGATGGTCATGCAACTTTACCTCCCACAGGCCAGAAGGGACAGGATGACAGTGACGATTGTAACCCAGAAGCAGGCAAAGAGCCAAGTAAATACCATACTTCTTTTAAAAATGGGAATTTATCCCAACACAATTGATGTAACAAGGAACATTTGTGCATAAGAAGAATTTTGCATTCACTTATGTGAGAATTTATTTGCAAGGAACACTACGTAACCACAGAAAACTGTACCTAGCTGAACAGAGCAGTGTAGGGATATGAAAACAAACATGAACAAACATCTCACGTATCTACCAGCTATGCTAGTTCATTGTCTGCGATAGAAGCCATGCCATCTACATCTGGTGTTAAAATTTTCTTTCCCGTTTTGGATCATTCTCTTTTTCTGGCTTTAGAAATCTACATCTCTTCCACACCCACTTTCATAAGCAAACGTTGGAACTCTTTCAATAGAAAGGGCTGTATTTATTGTAGAATTTATGCATTTCTTAACCATTGAACATGTGGAAAACAGGGCTACTATCTTCATTAGACTTCTGGTTTTTTTAATGTAGGTTTTAAATGTATCACTAGAGAAGCTTTTGAGTGGTATACCCATTTTTGCCATTAGCACGATGGTTTTAATTGCATAATTTTATATAAAGCAGTATTAATTAGGAAGATATATATATCACGTTTTAGCGGAACTGACTGTAAATTCCTCTCCGAACTCAAGTAAAATCCACAGAACAAAGGAACCAACAAAGTCCTTAAATTCAGCTCCCTAGGGCCACAAATACTAAGAATGCAGAGTGGACATGGAGAAGCAAACAAAAAATATTTACCATAAACCTCTATGCTGTGCTGCTTTCCATATAGAAATAAACATGTTCTTCAAGATCCACAATTGAGATTAAAAATTATTATAACCAAAAGAGAGGATATAAATGTCAGAAAATTTATGTCTAAAGAGGCCACATGACATAAATACACAAGTTACTTATATATTTAGAAGATATAATAGTTAGTGGCAAATCCAGAAAAATAAGGAATATGAAGGACTGAAAATATTCAAATACCTAATAAAAATACTTTCGAAGTTAAAGATGGAATGAAGCATAAAATTCAAAAGTCTTCAGTGAATTTCAGGAAACAATACATTTAAACTAATTGTATAACATGTAGGGAAAACAAAACAAAGTCAATATAAAAAAGAGCAAGTTATTTGTAAATTAGTTGGAAAGAAAGGACTCAAGTTCTCCTACATATTATCAAGTGCCAAAAGGCAATATCAAAAATTTCAGAAATATGCACCCAACAAATTCTACACCAAATTATGTCATTGTGCAGAGCCATGGTAATAGAATGGGCACTCTTAGATATGAAGGCATTCGTATTCTTTACGAGTGACATAGTCTTTTTTGGAATAATACTCAGAACAATATTGCGTAGGAGTGAGCAATTAACCAAAAGTGAATATCCAAATACATAGGGCATTCTAAAATACAGAAACGAGTAGTAAGGGCACAATTTGTCTAACCCACTGCTGTAACACTATCTCATATTATTATTTATGTGCCACCAAATTAAGCCCAAATTTATCAGCATAAAGGAGAATAAAATATGAAAACCACCAGCAGAGATGAAAATAAGGTAACCAAATCGCATAAATTATATAAAAGAATTTATGATAGAGTTAACTGGACCAGATTGAAAAATAATACATACAAGGACCTGACACAAGGATAGGGGAGGACAAAAAACAAAACATCTTTCTGAGAAAATGTTGGAGACTTAGAGATAGTAAATAGAAGAAATCCCAAATAGATCTCCACTCTGGTGGTTTTAAAAACATATTCACAAATTCTTTGAAACGTCATCAAAATATAAAATCTGATTTCCTTTCCTTTGAATGTGGGCCAGCTTTAATAACAAGCTTCTGAAAAATAGAATATGGTGAGATTGATGTTGCATGACACTGAGGCTAGGTTATAAAATAGTATAAACCTTCCACATGTCTCTTTGTCTCTTGGGATGCTCACCCTGGGTCAATTTGCCATGTAGTGAGAAAATACGAAGAGGTCATGTGTAAATGTTCCAGCTGACATTCCTGGCTAAGGTCCCAATGATGGTCAGCATGAACCACTAGACATATGAGTGAACTAAAATTCAGAAAAATTTCTCCCGTATCATCTTTGGGCCAACCCAGCTGATGCCAAATGGAGCATAGCTGATCTGTCACCATGGAACCTTGCTCAAATTACAGATTCATTTATTACAAAAGGATATTGTTGTTTAAGGTACTAAGATTTTTGTGGCTTAAGAAGCATAAGATAAATGGGATAGGACTATAATTTTAAAAGACAAGAACAAGTGGTGAGGTTGGCTATTCAAGACATTTGTAGAAATTATTTTTCAAGGAAAAATCACGTGTATTTATAATAAATCAACTGTTCAAGAAGGCCCCAGAATAAAGACATAGCTAATGATTGTGGAGGCATTGAATTAGCCCAGAAACAGTTCACTGTTTCCATATTCTGGTTCAAGACAGAAGTCAAAAACCAGCCATCTCAGGTACCAGGAGATGAAAACAAATCAGAGAGAAAATTGTGACGGAAATCTGTCACTACCAAAGTTACTTCAGCATCAGAAAGAAACTCTTTTATAGGGTTCTGGGTAAGTCTGGGGTCATAAAGTACAAGAAAATGAGCATTTTGGGGTTTTCAAATAATTTGTTTACTCTTATAGCTGACTAGATTTTCATATTAGAAAGAACTAAATGTTCATACCTATTGCAGAAGCCTAATATGTGTTACATTTTAGAATCTGAACCACATGACTTAATCATCTATACATACTTCAGCTATGCATCTAATTATTACCTTACATCCCACTGTATACAAATGGGTATAAACAGTGAGCTTTAGGTTTCTTTTAGAAGAAACCTATATAAATATAACCAATATTGTTCAGTATAGTTTTGGAAATCCTGGCAAGCACCATAGAACAATTAAAAGATAGGAAAAGTATAATTATTCATAAGTTTTGTCTTAGATGATTCTATGATACGATCAATAATCATAAAATATCAGAACTCACAAGAAAGTTTAACATAGATGCCAAACATAAAGTTGTTTTACAAAATTCAGTAGCTTTCTTCTACATCAGTAATAACCAAATGGAAAATATTAAAGGACATATTCCATTAACAACAACAATGTAAAATATAGTTCACTGTTACTTACTTCTTTACACAAAAATGTATTTCTCACTTTTTAACCAAATTTGTCCAAAAATCTGAAGTATAACTTTAACTTTATGTAATTATTGATTTAAAAATATAAATATACAAATTTTATGTACATCTTTTTGGTTAGTAAATATTGTACTTTATATAAATCAAATAATATAAACTATTATAACTATATATTACATATTATATTTACTCTAAATACTACAAATATGTTTTTAAATATATATTAAATTTTTAGAAAGTAAGACATATAAAAGTCAAGTGGTGGAACGTCTAGAGAAAAAAGAAAAGTATTGCAGAAGCAGATTATAATTATAGCAGAAGTTACAACTTTGGCTAGAAAACTACAGTATGCTAGCCACTGAAAATTACGGAGTTTCTAATACTGATGAGTTGACTAATGAATATTCTTCAAGCTGTGAGGAAAAAAAATAAAAGATAATGCTAAAAATTTCAGCCTCAGTGAACATCAGTAAGAAAATAAGCTGCTGTTTAAAACACCTTTTAATAATCCTCCTCCATGAAAATTAGGTTTAGTAAAAAAAGTGATTTTAACAGAATATGGAGCCAATCATGGACAAGATGCAGATTTTGGAATTTTTATTTCACATGACAGCCAAATTTTTTTCAAAAAATTATTTAATAAAAAGTTCTAATGGTGAGTTGATTCACCATAATCCATTCTTTTATTTGAAAGAAACCTTGCATTTGTTTTGCTTTGCAGGTATTCTTTTTAGAATAATAGTATAAAATATTTGCAATTCAAAATAAGTTTCAAAGATTGGAAGAAATTATTATGACCACAAAAATTCCAATTTACATTATGCTTTTTAAAAATGGAAATGCCGGGGCGCCTGGGTGGCACAGCGGTTAAGCATCTGCCTTCGGCTCAGGGCGTGATCCCGGCATTATGGGATCGAGCCCCACATCAGGCTCTTCCGCTATGAGCCTGCTTCTTCCTCTCCCACTCCCCCTGCTTGTGTTCCCTCTCTCGCTGGCTGTCTCTATCTCTGTCGAATAAATAAATAAAATCTTTAAAAAAAAATGTAAATGCCTTTAAAAATATTCAAACTAATATTTTAATACTTGACACCTTGTAGAGGTTGAATACATAAGATAAACAAAAACGGCAGAATATCTTGAGAGTGATTTTAAATGTTGCTGTTGTGTACAAAAATTAATTTACATCTTAGAAGATCAGAAGAATTTATTTAAGTCCAAATGCCAGAAAATTTCTAAATTTAGTTGAACTTACAGATCGTTATAATGCCGATATGGCTAATCATAACAAAGATCTCTTACTTAGCTAATAAAAATAAAAAGTAATTTATAATAACAGTGAAATATCATGTTATATAGGAACTACTATGAATATACTAAAATAAGCAAAATGTTTCCCTTGTAATGAAATATAATACAACACTGAGATGCATAATCAATTTATTTGGCCATGTGGTTATGCTTCCAAATTAAAATAAATGGTACTATCTTATCATGAAATCGAGGTTGGAACTAAACCACATTTAAGTGGTGCCTCTGAACATATTAAGTTATATACAAGGATTCTAATTTATATGCATTCCCACAGTGATCACTGACTCTCAGCCAGGTAGATGACCTAGTCACCATACTTTACTCTGAAGTCCAGCGGCCTAAGGCAACAAGTTTAGTTTTTTACTCATACTACATATCTAAAGCAGGCCAGAGGGGAACTTAGCTTCATATATATGCTCAAGGACTCAGGCATAAGGCAACTGGAAGATCTCTGAATGACACAGGAGAAAGGAAAGATGAAAAGCCACGTTATCTCTTAAATATTTCAACTGCAAGCAGCATATACTCCCATTTCATTGACTAGAACACATAACATGGTCACACTTTATTCTAAGGAGACAATGAAGTAAAACTCTCTTTAATTTTCAGAAAAGTAGAAAGGAACTTTATATTAATGCACAGTTATAATATTGCCCCAGCACTCCCCAAATACACATTTATTTGTATATATTTACATCTATATGCATCTATATCTATTTGCTTTATATTCTCCATGAGATAGCTTAAGAACATTTCCATAATGTATTTCCACATATTACCTCAGCAATTAACAAATTCTTGTGAAAATATATGGAGTCATTATCTTCGTGTATTTGTAAATGACAGAATTAGTATCATAATCCAAGTATTCAGGTTCCGAATTTTCTGTTCTTTTTTATATGAGTTAGAATATAACTTCAGTTAAGTCGTAAGTGCTATATCAGATATTTACTCATAACACTGAACCAAATCACCAATGACCTCAAATATATCTGGGAATAGATACTGTAAGCAAGAACCTTTTACCTGGATTCCATTCAGAATTAGATAATAAGTCATAAATTCTTCAAAAATTAGGAAAGCATTATCTTCCATATTATTTTTTAATGTCTGCATTTCTGTCATCTAACTATTGCTACACAGTTAACTTCCTTTAAAGGGTGTGGCCTAATATACAATGATCTGTTTTTCCCTCCTGATTCTATGGGTTGGCTGGATGATTTCCCTACTCTCTTGTCAGGCTTCACTCCTGTGGTTGCATCCATCTGGTGGGTCAGCTGTCTGACAAGGCCTCTCTCTTGTCTAGTAGATAGTGCTGGTGGTTAACAGGGTTGCCTCGCTTCTCCTTCATGTTGCTTTCTTACTCGAGTTAGTAGGCAATATCAACCTCTATATTCAAAGCATCCTTCCAAGCTTTTGAAGATGAAAGTTGCAAAACCTCTTGAGGCCAAGCACCATAACTCACCTGTCACTTCCATCAAATTCTTTTAATCAAAGCCACAAGGGCAGCCCAGATTCAAGTGGTGGAAATAGTTCCACTCTGCATGTGAAGAAGTACAGAAAAACTTTTGGCTATATTTAATCAACTGGAGAGTTTATTATTCTGATTTTGTAGACAAGGAATTAGATAAATTATCTAGAATAACAGTTATCACAAAATGTTTCTGAAACTATTAATAAGTAAAGTCTCTTCAATAGCAAGTCATACAAATTAGAGGACATAGGACCAGAAAAATATTAGAGTAAAATGCATGTGAGTGCTGTGTGTGTCAACAGGTTATGGGGAAGTGGAAGAGGGATGGTTTTTTCCTTTATGTTTCAGGCCATTTCTTCATATTTTTTTTTACCAATATATAACAATAGGATTTATTTTAAAATTGAGCTTCCATTCATGAATACAGGGCTTTTGGGGGTTGCTTGTTTGCAATTAGATGATTTAACAAAGCAACACAGCAGCTGTTTGAATGTTCTATTGTCTTCTGTGAAAAATGCCATATTAAGGCCAAATGAGGCATGTAGCTGTAAAAGTCGCTACCATCAGTAAATGATAGGATGCATTTATAAAAGCTAGGTGATCTGAAATATATTAGAGATCTTTTGACAAAATGCTCTAGACTTAATTTTCAGAACAATGCCACAGGTGGAGGACTTTACAAAAAGGGAAAGATAAAATGCTGATTGAAAATTAGCAGACAAGAATCACAAACTGCTTATACCCAAGTGTCCTAGCAAATGATTTAGATTGACAGATATCTTGGAGAGTTGCTAAAATGGGACCATATGTCTGATAATTTCCAGGGTGATGACAGTTGAGAAAAGTGAACATTGCCTTGATTGGGTTATAGAACTTGTGAATATCAGAATCTCTGTCAGAAACTTGAGAGGCACAGGCACATACTCCTCCACACCAGTCAGAGGCAGAACACAGCATTCAGTTGCACAGCTCATGTAACAACTCCATGACACCCTCAACCTTTTTCATGTCTTTTTGTTTTTTTGACTAGACAGAATCACCCACTCCACCATCTGATCATAAGGGATGAAATTTTCTTTTATTAGCACTTTGGATTGACATGCCTAAAATCAGAATTTTAAAAGTATAAATAGGAAATGGAGGAAACAATTTATTTTGTATTTTTCTCAAAGCTTTAAGTAGTACTTATTACCAAATGGCTCTAACACAAATATTTTAATAAATATGAGTGTTAAATGAGTAATTTTTAAAGCTTGCGAAATATTGCAAATGTGGGGAAACAAAAATACCAGATTCCATATTAGTTTACTATGCATAGAAACAAACCACAAAAGATAAATCTCAAACTGTCTTCATTTCCAGTAAAGATAAAACTTTAATTAAATATAAATAACATTTTAAATCCAAGGTTCTCATGAAAAATATACTAGAAATATTTAAGCAGATATCTTCTCTATGACAGTGAGAGAGTGTTAGGGTACAGTTCATCTCCTGTATACATAGAAGCTACTAAATTATTGAAATTTAGAGCATAAAGAATGTGATATTATCTTTAATAGGGAACAGAAGATGAAGATCATGTTTCAAATTAGATGAGATTTTTTGTTTGCTTGTTTTGTTTTGTTTAGATATACTTAAGATATCTGTGAGGCCTTCACATGGAAGGAAGTCAGTTGGAAATGTGTGCCTGCAACTCAGGCTAAAATGCAGAATTAGAATTAAAGACATTCCATGGGTGAGGAGAGAGAGAGAGGAGAGGCAAAACCCTTCAGAAGAAAAACATCAGTGAACTTGGTGACAGCAATAGAAATTATACAACATGAACAGAGAAAACTCATACTTCAAAAAAAAAAAAAAAGAAAAAGAAAAGAAAAGAAAAAAGAAACATGTTATCAGGGACCTGTGGGGCTATACCTAAATATCTAATGCTTGTGTCACATGAGTCCTGGAAGGAAAAGATGAGAAGGTGATCAGGTTGAAGCCAAAAAAGTGCAGAGAGAAATAAGCAAACTTCCCAAATTGGACAAAAGACAGAATTTTATAGATTCACGAACCTGATTGAACTCTACGGAGGATGATTTCATTATAGTCAAACTTCTGACAACTAAAGGGAAAGAAAACATCTTGAAATCAGCAAGAAAGAAATCACATTTTACCTATAAGGGAGAACATGGAGGTTCAAGAAAGCGATGTAACATCCTTCAAGAGTTTAAATAGATCTGTCAACCAGAATTTTAAATCCAACAAAAATATCTTTCAGCATCAGCAGAAATCTAGAAATTCCCAGATGAAGGGAAACCTGAGAATTTGATACCTACCCTAAAAGGATGCTAAAGGAATTTCTCTAAACAGAAAGAATGTGGTACATAGAGAAATTTTGGAATATTAGGAAGGAAGAAAAATACAGAGAAAAAGCAAAAATATGGATAAACACATTTCCCTTATCTTCTTGATACACAGAACGACCTAGATAAATATCCAAATAACCATGCTATTGGGAAAAAAAAAAGCCAATTACAAAATATTGCATTCTGTGTGAGTCCATTTATATAACATTTTTGAAATGGTAAAATTGTAGAAATGAAGAACAAATTAGTGGTAAAATTGTAGAAATGAAGAACAAATTAGTGGCATCCAGTGCAGGATGAGGGAGATGGGTGTGTCTATAAAAGGGCAATCTGAGGCATTCCTGTGATTATGGGGATGTTCTGCATCTTGATGTATTATTTTCAATATCTTGGGTTTTTTTTTAAAGGTTTTATTTATTTATTTGACAGAAAGAGAGAGCACAAGTAGGCAGAGTAGCGGGCAGAGGGAGAAGCAGGGTCCCCACTGAGCAGAGAGCTCAATGTGGGGTTGGATCCCAGGACCCTGGGATCATGACCTGAGCCAAAGGCAGATGCTTAAGTGACTGAGCACCCAGATGCCCCCAGTATCTTGGTTTTGATACTGAATTACAGTTTTGCAAGATATTATCATCAGAGGACAGTAGGTAAAGAGTACAGGGCATCCCTGGTATTTCTCACAACTGCATATGAATCTACAATTAATCTCCAAATAGAAAGCTTAATTAAAATATTTAATGGTGATAATGATAACACGAGAGAAAAAAACTGTGATCTTTAAATTTTATTAAGTGTCTAGGCCCTTCTATAAGAAATTGAGAAAGCATTTCCTAGATTATTTCAATAATGGACTCCAGTCTAAGTATATACCAGCCATATTTGCACTGCCACATATATAGATGAAGATTTTCATCTTCTTAGTTGCTATATGGCAACCAGTCTAGTGTTCAATAGCATAGGATTTAGAAACTTACATGCAACACTGGCAGTAAAGCAAAATAAGGCATGGAAAATAGAGAGAAGCGGCTGGCTCTTGATAACTTTATCTGAACAATCTAAAGTATTAGCCTACCGATAATGTAAATAAATAATTTTCACATTTCGTAATTCATAAAGTGTTTCTTTTAATATTTTTACTGTTACTAATTATAGAAGTAATTAGCACAATTGTAGACTAATATAGGTGGGGCAAGGGACCTAATTCTTTTAAACCTTAGTTTTATCACTTGAAATAGACTACATAAACTACCTCAGAATATTATTTTGAGTTATAAGTGAATATAATATATATGAGAAACATTCATGAAATGCCAAAATTACAGAAATGAACAGATTACTGGTTTCCAGGCATTATGGGTGAATGATGGATAGGTCCATAAAAAGGCAGTATGGGGCCCTTATCTTTTACATATATTTCTATATACACACAAATTACTTGTGT
>NW_024423344.1:32772882-33024554 GCF_017311325.1 Ursus maritimus | reverse complement strand
AGATCTGTCAACCAGAATTTTAAATCCAACAAAAATATCTTTCAGCATCAGCAGAAATCTAGAAATTCCCAGATGAAGGGAAACCTGAGAATTTGATACCTACCCTAAAAGGATGCTAAAGGAATTTCTCTAAACAGAAAGAATGTGGTACATAGAGAAATTTTGGAATATTAGGAAGGAAGAAAAATACAGAGAAAAAGCAAAAATATGGATAAACACATTTCCCTTATCTTCTTGATACACAGAACGACCTAGATAAATATCCAAATAACCATGCTATTGGGAAAAAAAAAAGCCAATTACAAAATATTGCATTCTGTGTGAGTCCATTTATATAACATTTTTGAAATGGTAAAATTGTAGAAATGAAGAACAAATTAGTGGTAAAATTGTAGAAATGAAGAACAAATTAGTGGCATCCAGTGCAGGATGAGGGAGATGGGTGTGTCTATAAAAGGGCAATCTGAGGCATTCCTGTGATTATGGGGATGTTCTGCATCTTGATGTATTATTTTCAATATCTTGGGTTTTTTTTTAAAGGTTTTATTTATTTATTTGACAGAAAGAGAGAGCACAAGTAGGCAGAGTAGCGGGCAGAGGGAGAAGCAGGGTCCCCACTGAGCAGAGAGCTCAATGTGGGGTTGGATCCCAGGACCCTGGGATCATGACCTGAGCCAAAGGCAGATGCTTAAGTGACTGAGCACCCAGATGCCCCCAGTATCTTGGTTTTGATACTGAATTACAGTTTTGCAAGATATTATCATCAGAGGACAGTAGGTAAAGAGTACAGGGCATCCCTGGTATTTCTCACAACTGCATATGAATCTACAATTAATCTCCAAATAGAAAGCTTAATTAAAATATTTAATGGTGATAATGATAACACGAGAGAAAAAAACTGTGATCTTTAAATTTTATTAAGTGTCTAGGCCCTTCTATAAGAAATTGAGAAAGCATTTCCTAGATTATTTCAATAATGGACTCCAGTCTAAGTATATACCAGCCATATTTGCACTGCCACATATATAGATGAAGATTTTCATCTTCTTAGTTGCTATATGGCAACCAGTCTAGTGTTCAATAGCATAGGATTTAGAAACTTACATGCAACACTGGCAGTAAAGCAAAATAAGGCATGGAAAATAGAGAGAAGCGGCTGGCTCTTGATAACTTTATCTGAACAATCTAAAGTATTAGCCTACCGATAATGTAAATAAATAATTTTCACATTTCGTAATTCATAAAGTGTTTCTTTTAATATTTTTACTGTTACTAATTATAGAAGTAATTAGCACAATTGTAGACTAATATAGGTGGGGCAAGGGACCTAATTCTTTTAAACCTTAGTTTTATCACTTGAAATAGACTACATAAACTACCTCAGAATATTATTTTGAGTTATAAGTGAATATAATATATATGAGAAACATTCATGAAATGCCAAAATTACAGAAATGAACAGATTACTGGTTTCCAGGCATTATGGGTGAATGATGGATAGGTCCATAAAAAGGCAGTATGGGGCCCTTATCTTTTACATATATTTCTATATACACACAAATTACTTGTGTGTATGTGTGTATATACACACACACATGCACATCTAAGTACTTAATCTAGATTCTGATACGCACTAGATGGTTGATATATAGTAGCCATTGTTTTCAATAACTGTTATTATTCTCAATAATATGTTTGAGATGAAAAATGATTATGTTAATAGAAAAATACTGAGAGAATAAAAAGTAGTAGTAACACAGTCATGCTTTGAAGAATAAGCATCATTTTCAGAAGCAGAGAAAAGAGTGAAAAATAATTTCAATCCAGATCAATTTACTGTCATCTAGTGCAGTTCCATAAACATTAGCAATATCCCGGAAACAGAACAAAAGGATCAGTGATCATACAGAGCTGCACAGAGAATTACAGCAGAGTTCCAGCACGACACCAACACAGAGCTCTCCATCACTAGTATTGAATTTGCTTCATATTGAAAAAGTCATCCATGACATCCTCAATCACATTGATTCAAAAAAGATAGTAAACAGGCTTTTAACTAAAATAACTTATTATCCTAAATTGTCAGCCTTGAAAATCACTAAAAACAGAGAGAAGCAGAAAGGAAATGAGATATGTTACGAGATATGAGCAAATAATACAGTGTGATTCATTTTTAAAATAAAGAGGCTATTATGCCCAATGACAGAGTATCTATGACAGATATATTTAATATAAGTGGAATCTTAAAAACAAAGCTGAAAAATATACTGAAATATCAAGGAGCTACAAATCAGATTTAAATTTACAGTTCAGTAATATAAGGTTAAAAGGTCAATACAATAGCAGTGTAAAAATCCAAGATCATATATTGAGAGACATAGGCACTTTTTTCCTGATGTACTTGCACCTAACCAGAAAATGTCCATGTTCCAAATAACAATGTTACTGTGTTCCAAACTTTGAATTAATGGAAGAATGTATTACAATCTATTGTTTATATTATGCAATATCTATTCTGTATTATACAATCTATATATGCTCTATCTATATTATGTATATCTATGTAATGTCAATTATGTAATATCTATCCCAATCCATTGTACCTCCCCTGTTTCTTAGGCAGTTTTTGAGGTTTTTTAAATTTATAAAGTCTTCTCATCTCAAACTTCCCATTTCTGTATTCCCATCCTCATCTATAATCAAGGAGAATGCCTGTAAGAGACACTCATTATCTTGACCCAAGGTCAGGTTGCTATTTTTTCCATTATGGAACGATATGTATTAATAAGGAAAAGGTATGTTCTATACCTTCAAAAAGAGATGAATGCGCATTTATACACTGTATTGCAAATTTGCACCTGTTTACCCTCCAAATGCAAACTTCTTTATATATCATTCACTCATTCACAAAGCCAATTTCTGAATAATTCCCATATGCCAGATATTTCACTAGATAGCATCATCTGCTCCAGTTCCAAAAGAGCCTGCCTAAGGTTAAAGTTATTAACCACACTTATATGTGAGATAGAAGTAACAATATAAATCATACATATTGTCTAGGTGATCAAACAGATAATGTGTGAAAAGTGTCTCATGTGGACAAGTTTAGAAAATGCATGCTTTATTTATAAGATATTATAATAGAGGGGTGTCTGGGTGGCTCAGTTGTTAAGCATCTGCCTTTGGCTCAAGTCATGATCCCAGGGTCCTGGGATTGAGCCCCACACTGGGCTCCTTGCTCAGCAGGAGGCCTGCTTTTCCCTCTCCCACTCTCCCTGCTTGTGTTCCCTCTCACTGTGTCTCTCTCTGTCAAATACATAAAATCTCTTTAAAAAAAGATATAATAGAAAACATAATA
The DNA here is from genome assembly GCF_017311325.1 of Ursus maritimus. NCBI lineage: Eukaryota > Metazoa > Chordata > Mammalia > Carnivora > Ursidae > Ursus > Ursus maritimus. The sequence goes on along the minus strand of NW_024423344.1, from coordinate 33,021,196 downwards.
AATTGGAATTCTGGGAAGTACTAAATAGATACTAAAGGAAAAAAATAAGTTTTCTTTTCTTATATGCTGTTTTCAAGTCTCAAATGTAGTCATTTTTGTTATATCAGTATTCAGTTTTTAGTATTCTAAAACTACCCTACCCAACACAGTAGCCACTAGCTACATATAGCTATTTAAACTCACATTAATTCAAATTCATTTTGTTAAAATTCAACTTCTTAGTCACAATAGACTTATTTCAAGTGCTCACTAGCCATATGTGGCAAGCAGCTATCCAACTGGAAAGCCAGCAATAAAACATTTCCATCATCACAGAATGCCTTAAACAATACACTTAATATAGTGGTATTGTTAGAATCTTGAGGAAAGTGTTAAGCCATCCTAGATTAAAGTTTCATATAGTCAAAATCGTTCTTGCAACTCTCTGGAGTAATCAACATTTAAGAGGCCATAATTAAAATTCTTAGATATTTCATAATGGCTTTTCTTGTCTCCCTCTGCTTTGGAAAATACTGGTTTCCCTGGAAAACGCAACATATAAAGTAGGTGGTTTTTATCTGGATTCCATTTATTTTAATTAAAAATTACATCTCCTATAAATATTGGACTCACAAAGGATAGGGAGACACAAGAGAGTCACAAGGGAACTGACACTGAGAGAGAAACAATTTTTCTGTCTGGCTTTAAATACTCACTTGGGGAAGTACTTTTTAGTACTATGCACTATTTATGGATTGACAGTAAATTCTCTTCCTCACTCTCTTTCTCTTTCTCCTAATTACTTAGAGGTAAGTTCCACTTTGTTAAATAAATTTCTGAAGTGATTCTACCTCCAACTCTTGATTTAGCTCCCAGTGACAGTAAACACGGACTCTCTAGAAAAGAGATGTAGAAATTTGGAATTGAATTTATAGTCACATCCCCCTTTTCTTTTTGACATTTCCACCACTTTTAGACCTAGCACTTCTAAGACAAATTATGCAATCTATTCAGAAAGCACCTTTCTTTCTTCTTTTTTTTTTCTTTCTTTCTTAGCTTAAATGCAAATAGTCTTGTAAATGGCCTTTGTTAGTGGGCAGATAAGCCACGTAGGGACGGAGTTAATTGAATCAGGTTTCCCATCAAGCGTCCTTGATTAATAATTCTCCCAAAACTTGTCTATAAACTCCAAGCTTGAAGAATTCCCATTCTTCCACCTGGCAGAATAAGCTACACATTTTTTTTTGTCTTTTTCAGTACATATTTGGAATTCAACTCAGGTGTATATTTAACGAAAAATCTACCAGCTTGCTGTATTCCAGAAAATTATTAAAAATTCTACTTAACCAATAGCCCATCCTCTTAGCCTTTGTATCACTATAAATTTGTCACATGTACTCTTTTGCTGTCAAAGTAATAGAAATTTAAGAGGGGGAAAAATATATATGTAAGGTCAGTCTCTTACCTGAACCTGAAAGCTGAATACAATTTTGAAGTATTTTTTATTATATGGGATTCTGCTATATGGAAATAACATTTGGGCCAGCAACTAGTATCTAGTGTTAGATTTTACCCTAAAATCTGTTCAATCTCTTATGAAAAGAAATAAAAGTGCTAGGAGTTTTATGTTCATTCCTCCACTGAACAGGAGAGTACAAAGCCCAGCTCTTTGCTTTGATGTATAAGGAAAATTTATTCTCCAGGGCTCCTTGCAGGATCAGGCTGTGTCTGGGATCTAACTTGAAATTACAGGCTTGCTTGGCCTCCTCTCCTTCCCTATTCAATTCCCCCCAGTCTCCAACTGGTTTCTCCTGAGAACACTTCCTTAATATATCACTCACACCATAATCTTTGGTTTGGCATCTGCTCTATGAAAACCTCACCTAAGACATTTGGTATTAGAAATGGTCCTGGGAAGCAAGCTCTAAAACAGTAATTGGATCACTTGTCATCCAGATGTTAATGAGGACTCATCTCTGGTATTAGGTGAAGTGGTGAAAAGCCTGGTATGCATCCAATTTTAATTATAAAATAGCATTTTACATATAATCTGAAATACATTTCATTTTGGATTTTTTCCCTAAAGGAATGGGTAGGTATATGCTTTGCATCTGGTGACTAAAAGCTCATTGCTCAGATCTTTCCCAGAATAAAGAGAAGTGTAGTCTGAAGACTAATTATGTTTTCCAATACAGAACATAGAAAGTGGTTATAATGTCCCATTGGCAGAATACCAATTTTAGAGAGTATGAGATCATACCTGCACTAAGCACTTTATTCCCTTTTCTTCCTGACTTCTTTGCTTATGACACTTCTGTGTCCTGGAATGCCATCAACTATCACCCTTTTCTGCCTGCAAAATCTGTAAGGACCACCATCAATGTCACAGAGACAGTGAATCTCTCTAATCTTCCTTTCTAAAGGAGAACTCCCATTATTCTTAACTCGTACAGTTTCATTACAAGTTCATACTATAAAGTCCCAGATCACTTGTTCTATAAGACTCTGAATAAAGAAGCCGCTACCTAATTCTCCACTCTCAGCTCAAGCCAGTCTTCTTGCTTATATATACCAACTTTACCGGCCTGCTTTCAGTTCTTTAGATCCTCTAGCTACCTTTCCCTTAAGACCTCTGTTCATGTTGTTCATGTTCCTTCCTTCACTGAATTAACTCTGGCACTTCCTCCAGGGTTCTGAGAGGCCCTGCGCAGTTCCGCAATAATTAGTCCAGTTATGTAGTCTTGTATTAGGCTCACTTTCATTTTTCCACTTATACCATGACTACAAATTTAATAATTTTTGCATTTGTTATAAGCATTGTTGTAATCTGATCAACTAATACAGTTCTTGTACTATTGCATATGTTCAATAAATATTTATGGAATAAATGGGTCAATGAATAAATACTTCATCCTATTTAATATATGCTCTTTTGTTACATAGATCTATTTCAGTTGTAATTGCATCTCTGAAGTTAAAGTGTTTATTTTTTTATTATTTTTTTAAAGATTTTATTTATTTTTTTGACAGAGAGAGAGACAGCCAGTGAGAGAGGGAACACAAGCAGGGGGAGTGGGAGAGGAAGAAGCAGGCTCCTAGTGGAGGAGCCTGATGTGGGGCTTGATCCCAGAACGCCGGGATCACGCCCTGAGCCAAAGGCGGATGCTTAACGACTGTGCCACCCAGGCGCCCCTGAAGTTGAAGTGTTTAAATCCTAGAGTAGAAATCTTTTCAAGAAAAAGTTTTTGTGCTTTGAAGTACTTCAGTAGAGTTAAGCAAATGCAGAACCAAAACATGCATAATATTTATTTAAAGACAGATATGTTGTAGATGATATTGGTTAGAGAGGTCTTGGTCTAGTGGTGGGGGTAGAAACTTCACTGAAGTGGGTTGAGGACTAGATGAGAAGTCAAAGGGAGGGTAAAAGGCACTAGCTCAAAAGTATGTGAAGTCATGAGATACTGTGTGTGTATATGTGTTTACATACATGGAGGATATTCATTTTCAGGTGGAAAAGATGTGTGTGTTTAATGTTATGGAACTGTCAGTAGGGAATTTAGAGCCATGGAGGATAGCCAAAATTACAGATGCATGTCCCTGGAAAAGAGAAACGAATTGGGATCCATTTTTGGGGGAAGGATTAGCCTTAGTCTGTGATATGTCTTTTCATTGTGATACAAGGGAAGAAGAAATGTGTAGGTAGGGTTGCAAGTTTAGTGACAAGATACTGAGGGGTTTCTTTTTTGATAACAGTTAGGATAGAGGTAGGGAAGTAGAATTAGAGGATAATGGAGAAATATTGCAATCTATGCTATATTAAATTAAAGCATGGACTATCAATGGATATATGGAATTTCTGGGTAATATTGGTGGCTACATTAAGTTAACAGACCAAAATTTCTAATGTTCTCAATCTTCAGATATATATATATATATATATATATATATATATATATATGTATATATATATTTTTTTTCTAAATAGTGTTTAGAAGTTCAAGGATAAGTTTAGTCAAAACGGCAAGAAAGCTGATATTGACAAGAGAATGATTAAAGTTTTAAACTATGTGGGATGAAAAAATAAGCAAGGAATTGAGCATTTTAGAGATAAAAATAGGCTAAATGAGTGTTTTATGTCAGAGTTTTAATTCATTCACTAATGATCTTCCAAAGTAAGTTTCGTTCTTAGAGTGGCATTTGTTATGATTCCTTAAGGTTATGGCTATTGTTTCCATTGCTGACTAGCTGTACATGCAAGGAACGACTGTTTTTTACCGTTCATCTTTAAAGATGAAAAACAGAGGGATGTCAGGAGGACTATTTTATTTCAGTATTCAAATATTTTATGCAAATAGGTAAGAAATAAGATGAGTTTCCATTCCATGTAATTTTATTTATGAAAAGGTTTATGTTTGAGTTCCTCATGGAGAATGGGGGGGGGCGGGAATACATGGTGAGAAACTGTATTGGTTTGCTTGTTTCTATTTTACCTGATGTTTTAAATGTGGATACCACTAGATGAAGTTCTTTAAATCATATTTCTGTTCTGCTGCTGAAAACTGGAAGGGGTCTGTGTGAGGGCAGAACTACAAGGAAAGAAAAAAAATGGGAACAAATTTCTATGGAAATTGTGAATTGTCTGGGAAATTCTGAATAGTATGTTTATTTTTTCTGTTTGTTCTATGGACCAAGATTAGTTGGTTTATTGTATTCTAAAGCAATAATAATATAACCACCTTTAATAAAGAAAATACTATTTACTAAATACTAATTTTGGTCTGGCCATTGTGCTAAAAGCCTTGTGAAGATTATCTCAATTATAACTGTAGCCTTAGCTGCAGGGAGTATTTTTATCAACACGTAATAGATGAAGACAGAAAAAACTTGAGAACTTACGTAACTTCCCCAATGTTACAGTTAGTAAAATTCAGAGAGGGATTCAAGTGCAGGAAGCAGCCTATTCCATAGTTTATACTCTCTTTTCAGAAGTGTGTAGCAACCACATTTCTATATTACTCAGAGTGACCTTTGCCAGGTGAAGCAAGAATCATTGCCGGCTCCTGTGTGTCAGAGAGAAATGGCTCCTTAAGTGTGGTTTCCAGGCCCGTAGCAGTGCCATCACCTGGGAATTTGTTAGGAATACCAGTTCTCACACTACCACCTCAGACCAACTGAAACAGAAGCTCAGATTGCCGGTTGAGGCAATCTAACACAATTCTGACACGTGCCATGATCTGAGGACTACTAATGTAGAGTGCGGTCACAGTTTCTGAAGTCATTTGATTTTCTTCACTGACTGTCCATGACAGGGTTACTCGCATTGAATTCTATGCTTAGGCATTTTCATTTCCTGAGCAAGAACCTCCTATTCCTGTACTGTTGGAAAGTAAGATCAATACTTAATCTGATCCCATTTTCACTGAGTCATTTAGACATTTTAAAATTTTTCTGAACTGTGGGTAATATTCTTCTCATCTTTTATCTGATACTAGTGGTCAAATTTGCCTGGCTTTAGTGAATGTCCTTTGTCATTTCAATAGATGGAGATGTTAAGCGATAATTTTAAGTTCTCTAGTAATTCAAACATTCTTTTTCTCCCTTTTCCATGGCACCATAATCGTTCTGCAACATCCCTCTGACGCTCCTCATCTGACCTTACTTTATAAGAAGAATTTTCTACAGGATTTTGTATTTGATTTTCTCTAAACAGAATTTACAGGTTGAACTGAAATCTAAGCTTTGGGAACCACTTAAGTCAATATCTAATACGCTAAGATTACTATTTTAAGAGTCATGAAAACATTTGACTTCTATCCTGAATAGATAATCCCTGTGTCTTTCACACATTCCTGTGGGCGGGTCAAGCTGGGACACTTTTGAGATCCATTTAGATTCATCAGCGCTCAGGATATTTACATTTTAGAAGACTAATAGTTTTAAAGGCTGAAAGGTCAAAGATTATTTCCTCCTTTAGGAAATAATTTTTTTCTTGAAAAATCTGCCTGTTATTTATAATCAGTTGAAAGAAACTAGAAACAAATACCATCTTAGACTCTCATTTTCATAGTATGTGTCCTTTGTTTTCTATGTTTACTATTCTTCTTTTAAAAAATCAGCGCGTTGGGGCACCAGGACATTCGTTGAATGTCCAACCCTTGATTTTGGCTCAGGTCATGATCTCAGGGTCATGAGATCAAGCCCCACATCAGGCTCTATGCTCCGCACAGAGTCTGCTTGTCCCTCACCCTCTGCTCCTCCCCTCGCTTGTGCAGTCTCTCTCTCTTAAATAAACAAATAAATAATCTAAAAATCGGCAGGTCATCTTTGGAAATATGAATCAATGAAAAATGTTTCAAATACTTTGTCTTAACCACAAATGCATCCTAATATTTTTGCTTGTTTCTATAGCAAGCTTTGCTTTGTTTGTAAATATACATAGGTTACCTTAAGTAGACTGCCACACATTTATCAACAAACTGATAAACACCAAATTTATGTGTATGTTCTGTTAACACTACATCTCAATACATTTTACATTGCTCCTATCCATGTTACTAGTATTTTAAAAACACTTTAAAGCAATCAGGGGACTATATAATGAATGGTAACTGTATTCTGGTGTCTAAAGAATGTTTATAAAGATGGATATAACATTGCTGGTGGGGAAATCTTTGCTTGCTGAGTAAATCACAAACATCAGTAATGGAGTTTTGGCTTTGATATGCTGGGGAATTCATTCTCAGAGCACTCTTCATCCTACAAATAACTCATCAATAAATCATTTCAAATAAGTTGGCATATTCTTCCTTTACAACATAACTGGTTAAATACAACGTGAAAATTTTGTTCCTGCTATAGTTAGTGCAAAAAAAAAAAAAGTGTCCTATGCTATGATGATCATATTAACATTAGAATTCAGTGAGAATTTTTACATAACAGGAAAAGACCCATTAGGTATGAATTCAAACTTTTTGTATTGATTCAACAGCATATTTCAATTAAGTATTGGCTATGTTAGACTGAAAACATTTTTTGGAAGCACATTTTCAGATATCAGTTCAGGAAATCCCTCTTGTTTGAAGTTAGTATCCTATTAAACACATCTTTTAATACATCAAAACACCTACAGGCTTTGATACTCTTGTACATTTTCTTCTTTTCTATAAATGAATCAGTTGATAAATACAATTTACTTTTCACTGTTCTGGTCACACACAGCATTATCTGAGTTCTAGGTGTTTCCATTTAAGAGTTGTTGCAACAAACTGGAATTATTACATAAGAGAACACAGGAAGGTAATTTTGGGTAAAGAGCTTTTAGGATGAGACTTAGGTCAGGGACTTGCACAGAGAGTCTGTCTACCATCAATTCCTTCATCCAGCACCTAACAGCATAAACATTGATCCATGAGCTAACATCTTCCCTCCTATGTCATACGCAGAATGTAGAATCAATGGTATTTCCAAACTAGCATCACTGTAATCGAATTCGACAGGAAAAAAAAAAATCTTCAGATGAATAAAAGTATACATTCATGAAAAGTACCTCAAAACACATACTTTACTTTTTTATTCTTATTCCTCACTTTGAGGAAGGAAGTGAGATAAATCAACTTCAGTATCAGTAAGATCTCAAAGAGGTACTTATTTCTTAACTTTCATAAAAATTTGCCTAATTGTCATTTACCAGTACTTTCTCTATGACTCCAAAATATAAAAATTGTATTTTCTGAGATCCACATATTTCAATGTGTAGCACTCTGCTTCTCTTAATACTTTAAGAGGCATTGTAATGTTGATGCAGTATATTGTATTTAGTGTCAATCCTTCCATTTCTAACCAATACAGTATTCTATATCCCCCCTTTCCTTTATTATTATATAGTTTTCTTCTAAAGCTCTACCTCCGAAGGCATATGTTACTTTTTGATAGCTACATTTTACAATTTGTCTCAAAGAGAATTTCCTTTTCCCTCAGGTTGGGACACCATAAAAGTTTTGACAGATGAATAATGTGACTTACAATGCTTTTACATTCATAGTTTCCTAAACTTAGCATTGCGATTTTTCTCATTTTAACACCCTATTTATAAGAGAAAAAAAAATAAAGATTGCAATATCGCTTTTGAGAAATCATTCCCTTCCACGTTGCTTTTCTCTTTTGCTTCCCCACTTTGCACAACAGGCTCATTCTTACTTTGCTGTGAGCTTTTTGCACATTACGAGGCAGAGAACTCACATCAAGTCAAGTGAGGAAGACAGGTGAATGACAAACTGGAAAAGAAAGCATCAGTGTAGCATTCCAGTTATGTACTCATTACTTCTTAATAAAATGTCTTTAGGAAAACCACCATTACCCTAGTAACCTGGATACATGCAACCTTTACTCGCCTCCCTGAACCAATTTCATTTTAAAGTGATGATATATCAAAACCATATTTCATCGTAATGAAATCACTATGAGGCAAACAGCATTTGAAAAAGTAGGCTACTAAAACCTTTTCTCTACTTTTCTCCCCCATTTAAACACAAAGAAATACACATAAAAATTGTGTAACTGGGCAGGCTCTTACTCCTCTGATAATAAAGCTTCGCATGTCAAAAACAAAGACATAGGGTCTTAGATAATAAGTTACTCATGCAAGATTGTTCTTTGCTGATATTCCAAAAGTAACACGACATCCATCTAACTGCTCCGGTTTGGGGCCTTCTTCCCTTTAGGATTGTTCCTCACCCTTTTCTGTTTATTCTGGACTGGAGTGCTGTTCACTGCAGGTAAATCATCAAGGCTTCCACATCAGTTAAGTAAGCAGAGTCACTGCAGCATGCTGGAGTAGCCTAGTTGTTTGGTTCTCTCTCTTTGTCCTGGCAGAATCTTCAGTAATAAACTGAGTCTTCTGCCAGGGACCCTTGTTCCTGATCTCAACACCACTTCCTCTGGCCTAGAAGAATATTTTTTTTCTTTCTCTTGCTGCTTTCTAGGCTTGCTCATTACATCCAGTTTGAATTTTCAGCTCTTTCATCAATTATGTAACTAATTCCCTGCATGAAGTTCCCTATGCTTAAATGTTTAAGTGTACTTCCAATTGCTTGGTTGTTCCCTGATACACTGCTTACAAAATAAAGGGTTATAAAGAAGATCTCTATTATATACCATATGGCATTCAGCCAATAAATATTTTTCCATAAAACCTCAAAATTTCAGTGTTACAATGGATCTTAATATCCAGGTATTATGTAACTATCATCCTGAATATGGTTCCTAGCAAGGTCTTTGTTATTTCCAGTATTTGTTAGATCTAAGCATGATTTTGCCTGTTAACTTATAACACACACACACACACACACACACACACACACACACAAATTCTTTCTTCCTGTCAAATTGGAATCTGACCTATTTGGCTTAGATCTATTACTCTTTCAGGCCTTAGACTGTGAGTTTAAAGAGCCTACATATGGTACTATATCACCTTATTTACTTCATCTGAAAATATAGCCTCAAAGCTTTTGCTGAAATAACTAAATGAGATGAGGAATGTTAAACCATTTGTTTGCCAGAAGTATCAATTCTTTCCCTCCTTTCTTCCTCTATTCCCAATTCTCCTACTTCTCATATGACAGCTTCTTGGATATTTTAAGAACATCTCCCAAGTTTTTCTTATCCAGTTCAAGAAGCCCAGACTACTCAAGCATTCCTTGTAGTATGTATCATCTTTTTCTTTCAGACTATCATTCATTGATCTCTTATGTAATAATCCCAGTTTGTTGCAATAACTCTTAAACACCTAGGTGGCTCACCTGTTAACTCTTAAACAACTGGGTGGCTCAGTCTGTTAAGCATCTGCCTTCAGCTCAGGTCATGACCCTGGGGTCATGGGATCAAGTCCTGCGGCAGACTCCCTGCTCAATGGCGAGTCTGCTTCTCTCTCTCCCGCTGCCTATACCCCCTACTCCTGTTCTCTCTCTCTCTCTCTCTCTCTCTCAAATGAATAAATAAAATCATTAAAAAAACAAAACACCAAGAACTCAGATAATTCTGTGTATGTCCAGAACAACACAAAGTTGTATATATCAATTCGTTCATACATAAATGAAGAAAATATACAAGATTATATGAGAAAGTGAGAAGCAGAGGAGGAGGAGTTAAGATGGCGGAGGAGTAGGGGACCGCTTTTCAGCTGGTCCCCTGAGTCAAGCTGGATAGGTACCAGACCATCCTGAACATCCACGGAATCAGCCTGAGACGCAGGAAGATACATCTGGATCTCTACAAATGAACATCTCCAGCGCTGAGTATTGACTACGAAGAGGGGAGCTGTGAAACCGCGCACAGATATCGGAAGATAAACGGAAGGGGGAGGGAGCCGCCGCGTTCGGGCGCCGGGAAGTGGTAGCCACCTGCACGGGGAAGCGGGAGGACTCGCGGACCGGCACCCACGAGAGAGCAGCCTGAGACCATGAGCCGGGGAACGCGAGTGACCAGACTGTAATGGGAGCTCCAGAGCACGTGCGGGAGCAGCTGGCGGTGATAGAAACACAAAGGACAGAGATGTGCCGGCCCTGGAAGTGAGGGCTGGAACGCTGGGTGTGGGGCGCACATCCCTGGATGCTGCAGGGTTGAGCAGCACCAACAGAAACAGCGTTAGAGTGGCCAGAACGTCAGTGGAGAATGGTCCACAATCCCTCTGTTCTGAGACAGAGGCTGAGATTCGGCCACTGCTGCTGACTCTCAAAAGAGGCTCAGCAAACCGCCAGGGAAAGCGGCCAGGCAACAAAAGCCTGGAAATACTGGCTCACAGTGTGCCCACCCCCATCCCCCCTTGCAGGGGACACGGAAAATCTACCCAAACAGGGTTGCCTGAGTATCAGCGTGGCAGGCCCCTCCCCCAGAAGGCAGACTGAAAAATAAAGAAGCCCACATCCCTAAGATCCCTATAAAACAAGTGCGTACGGCCTGGGTCCTGGTCAATAATCTGGGCTCTGGACAACCCCGCAACCTCTCCTCATCAGAATGACAAGAAGGAGAAATACCCCCCAGCAAAGAAAAGACAATGAGTCTGGGGCCTCTGCCATAGAACTAATGGATATGGATATAACCAAATTATCAGAAATGGAGTTCAGAGTAAAAATGGTCAAGATGATGTGTAGACTTGAAAAAAGTATTCACGAAAATGTTAATGAGAATATAGAATCTCTAAGGGCAGAAATGAGAGCGAATCTGGCAGAAATTAAAAATTCTATGAACCAAATGCAGTCAAAACTAGAGGTTCTGACGGCCAGGGTGAATGAGGGAGAAGAATGAATCAGTGATTTGGAGGATGGGTTACTAGAAGAGAAAGCTAAAATAGAAAATGGCTCAAAAAAATCCAATCTCAAGAATGTAGGTTACGGGAGATTACAGACTCAATGAAATGTTCCAATGTCAGAATCATCTGCATCCCCGAGGGGATGGAGAAAAACAGAGGTCTAGAAGAGATATTTGAACAAATTGTAGCTGAAAACTTCCCTAATCTAGAAAAGGAAATAGGCATTTGTGTCCAAGAGGCAGAGAGGAAACCTCCCAAGCTCAACCACGACAAACCTACACCACGTCAAGTCATAGCGTAATTCGCAAATATTAGATCCAAGGATACAGTATTGAAAGCGGCCAGGGCAAAGAAATTTCTCACGTACAAAGGCAAAGGTATCAGAATTACGTCAGACCTTTCTACACAGACCTAGAATGAGAGAAAGGGTCGGGGGGGGGGCATATTAAAGCTCTTTCAGAGAAAAACATGCAGCCAAGGATCCTTTATCCAACAAGGCTGTCATTCAGAATTGATGGAGAAATAAAGACCTTCCAGAATCATCAGTCACTGAACAATTTCGTAATCACAAAACCAGCCCTACAGCAGATATTAAGGGGGGTTCTTTAAAAACAAAAAGGCCCCAAAGTGATACAGAACAGAAAGTCACAATCTATAGACGCAAAGACTTTACTGGCAACATGGCATCATTAAAATCATCTCTCTCAATAATCACTAACAATGTAAATGGTTAAATTCTCCCATAAAATACCACAGGGTAGCAGATTGGATAAAAATACATGACCCATCCATTTGCTGTCTACAAGAGACTCATTTTGAACCTAAAGATACATTCAGACTGAAAGTAAAGGGATGGAATACCATCTTTCACGCCAATGACCTCAAAAGAAAGCTGGGGTAGCAATTCTCATATCAGAGAGATTGGATTTTAAACTAAAGACTACAGTTAGAGACACAGAAGGGCACTGTATTATTCTTAAAGGATGTATCCATCAAGTGTATATGACAATTATAAATATCTATGCCCCCAACAGGGGAGCAGCAAGATACAAAAGCCAACTCTTAACCACAATAAAGAGACATATAGATAAAAATACACTCATAGTAGGAGACCTCAACACTCCAGTATCAGCAATAGAACACCGGAGCAGAAAACCAACAAAGAAACAAGAGCTTTGAATGCCATACTCGACAAGTTGGACCTCATAGATATATATAGCACAGTACACCCCAGAACCAAAGAATACTCATTCTATTCTAATGCCCATGGAACATTCTCAAGAATAGACCATGTTCTGGGTCACAAAACAGGTCTCAACCAATACCAAAAGACTGAAATTATTCCCTACATATTTTCGGACCACAATGCTTTGAAATTGGAACTCAACCACAAGGAAAAACTTGGAAGAAACTCAAACACTTGGACACTAAAGAACCATCCTGCTCAGGAATGACTCGATAAACCAAGAAATCAAAAATCAATTTTAACAATTTATGGAGACCAACGAGAATGAAAACACAATGGTCCAAAACCTATGGGATACTGCAAAGGCAGTCCTAAGGGGGAAATACATAGCCATCCAAGCCTCACTCAAAAGAACAGAAAATCTAAAATGCAGTTTTTATATTCTCACCTCAAGAAGCTGGAACAGCAACAGAGGGACAGGCCTAATCCATGCACGAGGAAGCAGTTCACCAAGTTTAGAGCAGAAATCAATGAATTAGAAACCAGGAGTACAGTAGAGCAGATCAACAGAACTAGAAGCTGGTTCTTTGAGAGAATCAATAAAATTGACAAACCACCGGCATGACTTAACCAAAAGAATAGAGAAAGGACCCAAATTAATAAAATCATGAATGAAGAAGGAGAGGTCACAACCAACACCAATGAAATAGGAAGGATTATTAGAAACTTTAATCAACAGCTTTATGCCAATAAATTAAGCAATCTAGAAGAGATGGAGGCCTTCCTGGAAACCTATAAACTACCAAGACTGAAAGAGGAAGAAATTAATTTTTTAAACAGGCCAATTTATTATGAAGAGATTGAAACAGTGTTAAAAAACTTTCCAAAAAAACAAAACACCAGGACCGGATGGTTTTCGCGGGGAAATCTACCAACATTCAAAGAAGAAATAATACCTATTCTCTTAAAGCTATTTCAAAAAAAAACACAAAAAACAGAAGGAAAGCTGCCAAACTCATTCTATGAGGCCAATATTACCTTGATCCCCAAACCAGGCAAAGACGCCACCAAAAAGGAGAATTACAGACTGATTTCCCTAATGAATATGGACGCCAAAATTCTCAACAAGATCCTGGCTAATAGAATCCAACAGTACATTAAAAGGATTATCCATCATGACCAAGTGAGATTCATGTCTGGGATGCAAGGGTGGTTCAACGTTCACAAATCGATCAGTGTCATACATTTTATCCAGAAGGAAAAATCCAAAAATCATATGATTCTCTCAACAGATGCAGAAAAAGCATTTGACAAAAATACAGCATCCTTTACTGATTAAAACCCTTCAGAGTGTAGGGATAGAGGGTACATTCCTCAATCTCATAAAAACCATCTATGAAAAGCCTACAGCAAATATCATTCTCAATGGGGGAAAGCTGGAAGCCTTTCCCTTAAGATCAGGAACACGACAAGGATGCCCACTCTCACCACTATTATTCAACATATACTGAAGTCCCTCAACAGCAATTAGACAACAAAGGGATCAAAGGTATCCAAATCAGGGCGCCTGTTCACAGCTGCTGAGCATCTGCTCAGCTCAGGGCGGATCAGCGCAGGATCGAGCCCACATCAGCTCCTCCGCTGAGCCTTCTTCTTCTTCTCCCACTCCCCCTGCTTGTGTTCCCTCTCTCACTGCCTGTCTCTGTCTCTGTCAAATAAATAAATAAAATCTTAAAAAAAAAAAAAAGGTATCCAAATGGGCAAAGAAGAAGTCAAACTGTCTCTCTTCGCAGATGACATGATACTCAATATGGAAAACCCAAAAGAATCCACTCCCAAAGTATTAGAAGTTATAGAGCAATTCAGTAATGTGGTGGGATACAAAATCAATGCTCAGAAATCAGTTGCATTTCTATACACGAATAATAAGACTGAAGAAAGAGAAATGAGGGAATCCATCCCATTTACCATAGCACCAAAAATCATGCGTTACCTTGGAATTAACTTAACCAGAGACGTAAAGGACCTATATTCTAGAAACTACAAATCACTCTTGAAAGACATTGAGGAAGACACAAATTATGGAAAATTATTCCATGCTCATGGATCAGAAGAATTAACATAGTTAAAATGTCCATGCTACCCAGAGCAATCTACACTTTCAATGCTATCCCGATCAAAATACCGATGACAGTTTTCAAAGAACTGGAACAAAGAGTCCTTAAATTTGTATGAACCAGAAAAGGCCCTCAATCACCAAGGCACTGTTGAAAAGGAAAAACAGAGCTGGGGGCATCACAATGCCGGATTTCAAGTTGTACTACAAAGCTGTGATCACAAAGATAGCATGGTACTGGCACAAAAACAGACACATAGACCAATGGAACAGAATAGAGAACCCAGAAATGGACCCTCGGCTCTTTGAGCAACTAATCTTTGATAAAGCAGGAAAAAAAATCCGGTGGAAAAAAGACAGTCTCGTCAATAAATGGTGCTGGGAAAACTGGACAGCTACATGCAAAAGAATGAAACTTGACCACTCTCTCACACCATACACAAAGATAAACTCCAAATGGATGAAAGACCTCGATGTGAGACAGGAATTCATCAAAATCCTAGAGGAGAACATAGGCAGCAACCTCTACGACATTGGCCACAGCAACCTTGTTCATGACACATCTCCAAAGGGAAGAGAAACAAAAGATAAAATGAACTTGTGGGGCTTCATCAAGATAAAAAGCTTCTCCACAGCCAAGGAAACAGTCAAAAAAACTAAGAGGCAGCCCACGGAATGGGAGAAGATATTTGCAAAGGACACTATAGATAAAAGACTGGTATCCAAGATCTACAAAGAACTTCTCAAACTCAATACACAAGAAACAAATAAATCATAAAATGGGCAGAAGATATGAACAGACACTTTTCCAATGAAGACATACAAATGGCTAACAGACACATGAAAAAATGTTCAAAATCATTAGCCATCAGGGAAATTCAAATCAAAACCACACTGAGATACCACCTTACGCCAGTTAGAATGGCAAAAATTGACAAGGCAAGAAACAACAATTGTTGGAGAGGATGTGGAGAAAGGGGATCCCTCCTACATTGTTGGTGGGAATGCAAGTTGGTACAGCCACTCTGGAAAACAGTGTGGAGGTCCCTTAAAAAGTTAAAAATTGAGCTACACTATGATCCAGCCATTGCACTACTGGGTGTCTACCCCAAAGATACAGACGTAGTGAAGAGAAGGGCCATATGCACCCAATGTTCATAGCAGCTCTGTCCACGATAGCTAAATCGTGGAAGGAGCCGAGATGCCCTTCAACAGATGACTGGATTAAGAAGATGTGGTCCATATATACAATGGAATATTATTCAGCTATCAAAAAGAATGATTTCTCAACATTTGCTGCAACATGGATGGCACTGGAGGAGATAATGCTTAGTGAAATAAGTCAAGCAGAGAAAGACAATTATCATATGGTTTCTCTCATCTATGGAACATAAGAACTACGATGATCGGTAGGGGAAGAAAGGGATAAAGAAAGGGGTCAATCAGAAGGAGGAATGAAGCATGAGAAACTATAGACTCTGAGAAACGAACTGAGGGCTTCAGAGGGGAGGGGGGTGGGGGAATGGGATAGGCTGGTGATGGGTAGTAAGGAGGGCACGTATTGCACGGTGCAGTGGGTGTTATACGCAAGTAATGAATCATCGAACTTTACATCAAAACCAGGGATGTACTGTATGGTGACTAACATAATTAAAAAATATTAAAAAGAAAAAGAGTACATGAGAGAGTATAATCAAACAAACTGATGTTGTCATTAAGTTGAAAATTTCAGTGATCATTAGACATACTCTGACTTTAGATGTGCTAAAATGTGGCAGAAAAAATGACCAATACCACTATAAGATATCATCAGGTGTAAGATTCAGCCTGAATTCAGAAATGGAAAAATGTGAAAAAATGGCTATCTGTGTCATGCTGCAGATGTTCCATATTTCAAAACACAAATTCAGGTAAAAATAGTGTGTTTTAGATTTATCAAAACCATTCTGCAATATAGGTAATGTTGCATGGCAAATTTTTACCTACATATTTCCTATTTTTGGTGTTTTTACAAATGGTATTTGTAAAACTTACACTTCCTGATACCGTTTCAAGTATAGATACTAGCCATATCTTGTTCATCCTGCTGGATCAGCATGACACCATCAATAAAACAGATCAATGTTTTGATCTGTGGGATAATGTAATGGTCTAAATCTCTTCTGACTATATTATGACAAAAGTTAGAGAATTAACATAACATGGGACAAAATTATAAATATTTTTGACTGTTCAAGTGAATGCAAACTGTCTATTTTTCCGGATAAGAATAGAAAAGCAATCATCAAATCTAGAGCCACACAGCTTGTACCTGAAGACTTATGCTCTAATAATGCATACACATGCAGCACAGCAGCTGCAATGGTGGACACTAACTACTTAAGCTTGTGGTAACATACAGTCATTCTCTGGTTTTTGCAGGGACCAGATTAACAAATTAAGCAGGGTGATTATGTGAACCACCACCAATCTTCTTCTGTGATTGCACATATTAAGGAGTACCTTCATTATCTGTCCGTTAATTTGGGCCCTACTGATGTCATGCTCCGTTAACAATCTCTACAAATTAAATGTGTCAAATTCCCTTGGTGTTCTACCCTTCCAGTTGTCTCTGTAATTAGGGCCTGCTGCTACCGTCAGGTAAGTTCCACTACCTAGCTTCTATTACCGTGGGATCTCATCATCTACAAGGCTATTAACAAGACTAACTGAACTACTACTTCAGCTATAAGCCCTGATAGGGAAAGAAGAGCCACCACTAAACTTCTTGGTGATGTCAGAGCCCCATTCACTGGCACATTTCTAATGGATTCCTTGATTAAGCGCTTTCAAATCCAATCTCAGAGGTCATCTATGAGCTCCTGCTGGTATATTCTAGATAATCCTTTTAGCTCATTCAGGCTGGAATCTCTTTCCTCCCTCATCAGGACACAGATTATGCTTAGAATTATCCCTAGTAATGATACTGTTGTCCACGAGAAAAGGGATTTGTTGCCTTGAAAGTAGTGGTCTCTGAAATATCTTTCCTCATCGACCAAGGGCTAGTTCCTAATAGGGAAGAGGGTAGATGCAAGATCTTTGAAGGAATCAACCCAGATGTCTCCATCCTGTGTTTCAGAGATTTTCCCAGTAAAAATTTTGATCTTAGTATAATAAATCTACCTTGACTGAACATTTGGCCTCTCTACTACTGAGACTTTATTGGACTCTGTTGGGAGTAATCCAATACACACAAGTGAGTCAGCTCTTTAGCTTGTCCGCTTTTCCACTAAAAGTTATAAACACCTTTTTGTAATCTACCAAAAATGAAAAAAAATATACCCACTAGTTCTCACATTTAGCCTTTAACTATCTGTTTATTGCCCTCGATGTCTTACCAATCTTCACAGGTGTCAATACAACTTAGTAGTAACCAGCCAACTTGGCTGACCTTGTAGGCACTGTTAAACCCATATATCTGTAATGCCTAAACAATTACACTGGCGAACAGAATGTTTTGCCAGATTATTACTGGTGAAATCTTCACCAGCTGTGTGTTACCTTCTACACGGGAAGAGTTCTTCCTTGCGGTGTTGTGGGTGATCTAGTTATTAAGGCCTATTTTACTGTATGTTTTTGTTGACCACTCATAGTTACCAACTCTGTCAATTCTGGTCATCTGAGAAACAGACACCACAATGGAATATGATGTGTGAGAGAATTGTGGGAGAAACACTTGTAAAGGTTAAAGGGCAGAGAGGACAAAAGGAGATAGGAAGACTCTTAAGACTGCAATGCAAGTGTCACACTGGTGACAGAAAACGGGAAGAAAAGGGATGGTGTAGAGAAGTTTAGACTGCTGTTTAGCTCTGAGAAATCTTGGCAAAGCTAATAGTAAGTTCTGGCAGAAAAGTAGGTCATTAGTGGAGTCCCTCATCAGACAGCAATAGCCTGGGTCTAGTACCACCATCATCACAGTTGTTGTCTGAGAGATGCTCAAGACAGGGTGGTCCCATTGGGAATGCTGTGGTGGGTATGAAGGTGCATCAGGTAGATGTGTATGGTCACTGGTGCTCTCTGCAGCATTCTCTCTTTGTTAGATAATGTGAACAGAACTCTTCTATGGCTGCCATCTGTACCAAGGAAGAATGGGTGTGAGTGGACCATCTGTGTGCAGGCAACAGGAGGTGCCCTATGTGTATGCAATTTAAAAACAATCATAGACTAAACATCTGTCTTCTTTTTTTATTATCTATGTATATCAGTAATTCTAAATGATGTCAAAGATAAAATACCCCTCCTCACTGGGCCGGACCTCTGCCTCACTACTCCCTCCCATGGGTATGCCATTGCTGCATAAAATACTTTTTCATTTCTGAATTTCTGAATTTGCTACTTTCTGTGAAGTGCTAGGACACAGAACCTTGAAGAGAAGATGCCTAGTTGTGAGAATTATCCCTATTTGTCACAAAAGGCTAATACACTATTCTTCGTAACAAAAACACTTGGAACCCAGATGGTATTCACTATGATAGAATTTGCCCTATGTTACAACAAATTTTCTGAATATTTTCTCTCTAGTAAATGTGGAATACATATTTACAGCTTTAAGATTGTTACTGTTCTCTCGAATCAATCTCTTTATTCTCTCTCTTACAGAACTAAATATCTACTATATTTCCAGAAAGCACATTTGAGAATTCTGTGCCCTTGACCAGGAGGAACAGAAATTGATTTATTATGTATTTACTGAACATGTATTTAAAAACATTTAACACTGAGTGAAACAACAGAAAGTTCCTGTGGGGAAGTAAATATAATAACTGGAGTTAGAAAATTTATATATAATTTACAAAATGCATATTATTTATAGTTTGCTGAATTTGAGCAATAGTCCAACATATAAGCATTTAAACTTAAGACGAATCCACTTGCATTTTAGGAAAAATCTTTAGCTATTCTGTTAATATTTTAAATAATCAGGCATTTTTAGAGAACTGTAATACCAAAAGCAAATTAAAATTATTATAAGAAAGAAAATGATGCAAGGGCTTCTATTAATGCCTAGCACAGAGCCACCGTCTACTTTGACAAAATAAAACAAAAATCCTTGGTAGGAAAAGAAATATCACTCTACCTATTTATTTAGACTTGATCATTAAAGTTAAAATGCTGGGCAATGATTATAGGGGAAATTATTCAGAATGATTAGCAAAATACGTGGCACAATCACAGTTATTACAGCTAAATGAACTAATATGTTCTACGGCCAATGCAATTTTTTGCTTATGTAACTGCTTATTTATAGGGCAATATATAAAAGTATTTTTTTGGAAACTTTAGAAATATATCCTACTGGAAATAAATTCATTTCTTAAGAATAATTTGGCCATATATCTTGTAAGATTATATTACATGTGGATACTGATTTACCCTTAACTTTTTGAAAAGGGAGGAAGCACTTTATATATCTGTATCTATCCATCTGTGCACTAATATAGAGGCTTCATGCTTCTTTGGGAGTGCCAGTTTACTGATATATTACAGAGCGCACAAAGGATAGCACAGAGATTCTAATGGGACTGACCACCAAAAACAACATAAAACTAGAAAGGTAGCTTAGACTTCACATTAAAGGCCCCTTGCAAGAAATAAGCCACCCACTTTATTCTAATTATGTGTTGGGTTTTCCAAAAGTACTCACTGAGATGAAGTTTTGACTGCAAAATGTTTGTTAGGGAATGAGTAGTATGATGGGAAGGAGGAAGAGGTAAAATCAGGCAGATGGATAAGCTGAGCTGAGATTCAGGCCAATCAAACTTCAGCCATCCCTCTAAGAAATTCTGCAGCAAATATTGTCCATCAAAATTGTCCCACATTGAGCCAAATGGCTGGGGTTTTATATTCCCATCTTGCTCGGTCATGGAATATAGGGTCTTTCTGTAAGGATATGAACACAGGCAGCTAAGGCAAATTCTAAAGCAACTGACAGGTGGAGACTATTGGCTGACCACACTCTCAGTAAGAAGACAGCAAGCCTTTGCTTAAAGGAGAGTCAGGGCAGCCCATCTCTTTGTCTTCAACAATTTGAAAAACATTTTTGGAATCTTACTCCTTTTCATGACAAAGACTCTATACCCTGACATAGACTAAGTAAATAAAAATACTATGGTAACCCTAAGTATTATTAATCCTAGAAACCGCAAGTAA
Source organism: Ursus maritimus (assembly GCF_017311325.1). Taxonomy (NCBI): domain Eukaryota; kingdom Metazoa; phylum Chordata; class Mammalia; order Carnivora; family Ursidae; genus Ursus; species Ursus maritimus. Next base: position 33,000,418 of record NW_024423344.1, on the reverse strand, counting down.
AAGATTACATTTTGATATAATTTTCATAATTCATGTCTTCATTGTAAATTATTTTTTGAAGCCTTTTATATATGTTCATATGATGCCACACACACACACACACACACACACACACACACACACACACACACACAGTTGGCTGAATTTAAGCAATAGTCCAACATATAAGCATTTAAACATACATACATATATATCTTAGAAACTAATGGCATGCATTTAAATTTTACCTTAGGAACAAAACTTCTTTTCTGTTTAAGCTTACTATTAAAAAATAGGTTATCATAGAATTCCGAGTTGTACAGACAAAAATAAATAAATGATGAAACAAAAATAGAAGGATCTTTTGGGTTAAAAATGGGCTTTTTTACTTTATTTTAAACCAAGAAAAATAGGTTTAAAAATAGAAACATGGAAAAACATTGTATCAAACATAATTAACTACAACTATAATAGATTTTCTACGGTTAACTGAGAAGCTCTGTATCATACTTACTCTTCTATTCATTGCTTGTGATCAATTTGACTTTAGAATTGACTACAGGGTCCAGATAGTAAACATTTTACTGGAAACAGCATCCTTCTCTCTTTTGATTATCTCCACATATACACTAAACTGATGATTTTATTTGTAAAAGAATGAGCGCTATTGTAATCCCTTGGGTCGTTTTTCATTCAAGCTCTGATCAGTCACCCAATATATTTGGCATGTTGCTTTAAGGGTTTTCTGTTTGAGAAGACCTTGATTTAACTCATTTTCTGTCTTTAAATGGATTTTTTAAAATTTATTTCTCACAATAATGATGGATAATTGAATCATAGTTGAGAATGGATTGTGGATGAAAAAATCAATCAAAGCACATTAAATGTTAATTGAATGGGGGAAAAGGGAGAAGCAAAAGACAAACACCAAAGAAACATTAGAGCAACAACTAAAAGTACTCAGTATAAGAAATAATGCAAATCTTTAATGATGAGCAAGGTAAAAATAGCCTATGTCATTTTTCTCCCTCCAACAGAGAATGACTTAAGGAACAACACAATAAAGAAGATTATATAGAACTACTAGAAGATTAGGAGTCTCAAGAGTTGATTTCACATAGACTGTAAGTTATAGGATAACTTGTATTTTAGATAGTTTTTAGATATTCTCAACTCTTTCTGTGATTCAAATGAAATGACTCTTCTGAGAATCACTGCTTATGTGTATAACATTACGCTTTCCATTCTCCAGTTAGAAATCGGAAATTGTCATTCCATTCCACCCTCTTCCAATCACTTCCATCTGTCTCTTTGGTTATAGCCTGTCCAGTGGCAAATGGTTACGACTCTGGGAATAAGTCAACAGAGAGAACTTTAGTACTCTGAAGTAAGAAATTTCCCTCAGAAATCATTATTCATTACCTTGGAAATATATGTCATCAACATCATTGTACTTCACAGCAATTCACATTTCCAGAATTCAGGGTGACTGACATTTTGAGTATGGGTATGTTCGTGTGTGTGGGTGTGTGTGTGTAAATTTTGACAATCCACAATTTAGAGTATGATGGCTATGTGAAGAAGCCCATATTCATTTACCAAAATAAACTGATGTTTGCAATAAAAAACTTATTAGGTAAAAGCAAAAAAAAAGATGCTTGAGGATGACTTTTCAATGAAATTACTTGATATTATCCTCGAAGGTAAAAAAAAAATTATTCTACTAATACGATTATGTAAATGAGCAATCCTCTTTGATTGTGCTTTACAATGTAGATAAATGTAAATATATAATAGGGGAGAAGGACCATAAAGTTTAGATAACCTAAAAGAAAAAAAATGATTTTGCACATCCTAATACAGGAAAAATACTATATCAAGGAGATAGTGGATGTCTCAAAAAATGTATTAAAAGTAATCCACTTTAAAGTAATGATTACACCATTGTATTTGCTTGATTTTTAATTTTAGTGGTTAATAAAAAGGATTCTGGAGTCACACAAACACTAATTTAAATACTGTTTCGTCTTGAAGACTTTCAGTAACCTACCTAACTTGAGCTAATTAACACCTCTGTGTATCCTGAGCATTTCCAAGATCTCTAGGCCTCTGGAACTGAATTACCCTTTAAGACTGAAGTAAAATTCTTGAACTCAAATCTCATGTGACTCTAGGAAATACAGTTTCCTTCACAGTACTTCTAGTGAGTCCTGAAGTTGTGTAAACCAGGGGATATTTGTGTGCTCCTGCGATTGTCTGTCTCTCTCTGCTTGCTGACACACTAATGTAGCCTGTACTTTAAAAAGTGAGCTCTGGAGGACAGGGATTTCATTACGGTAGAGGAGGAGCTTGACAAATCCTATTACTAAAAAGAATTGCAACTGGATAAAATTTTCAAAAATAGTCATTTCAGGAGTTAAGATGGTGGAGGAGTAGGGGACCCCTTTTGCAGCCGGTCCCCTGAGTCAAGCTGGATAGGTACCAGACCATCCTGAACATCCACGGAATCAGCCTGAGACGCAGGAAGATACATCTGGATCTCTACAAATGAACATCTCCAGCGCTGAGTATTGAGGTACAAAGTGGGGAGCCGTGAAACCGCGCACAGATATCGGAAGATAAATGAAAGGGGGAGGGAGCCGCCGTGTTCGGGCACCAGGAAGTGGCAGCCACCTGCACGGGGGAGCGGGAGGACTCGCGGACCGGCACCCACGAGAGAGCAGCCTGAGACCGTGAGCCGGGGAACGCGAGTGACCAGACTGAAATGGGAGCTCCAGAGCACGCGCAGGAGCAGCTGGCGGTGATAGAAACACAAAGGACAGAGACTTGCCGGCCCTGGAAGTGAGGGCTGGAACGCTGGGTGTGGGGCACACTGGAAGTGAGGGCTGGAACGCTGGGTGTGGGGCGCACATCCCTGGATGCTGCAGGGTTGAGCAGCACCAACAGAAACAGCGTTAGAGTGGCCAGAACGTCAGTGGAGAATGGTCCACAATCCCTCTGTTCTGAGACAGAGGCTGAGATTCGGCCACTGCTGCTGACTCTCAAAAGAGGCTCAGCAAACCGCCAGGGAAAGCGGCCAGGCAACAAAAGCCTGGAAATACTGGCTCACAGTGTGCCCACCCCCATCCCCCCTTGCAGGGGACACGGAAAATCTACCCAAACAGGGTTGCCTGAGTATCAGCGTGGCAGGCCCCTCCCCCAGAAGGCAGACTGAAAAATAAAGAAGCCCACATCCCTAAGATCCCTATAAAACAAGTGCGTACGGCCTGGGTCCTGGTCAATAATCTGGGCTCTGGACAACCCCGCAACCTCTCCTCATCAGAATGACAAGAAGGAGAAATACCCCCCAGCAAAGAAAAGACAATGAGTCTGGGGCCTCTGCCATAGAACTAATGGATATGGATATAACCAAATTATCAGAAATGGAGTTCAGAGTAAAAATGGTCAAGATGATGTGTAGACTTGAAAAAAGTATTCACAAAAATGTTAATGAGAATATAGAATCTCTAAGGGCGGAAATGAGAGCGAATCTGGCAGAAATTAAAAATTCTATGAACCAAATGCAGTCAAAACTAGAGGCTCTGACAGCCAGGGTGAATGAGGGAGAAGAACGTATCAGCGAATTGGAGGATGGGTTAGTAGAAGAAAAAGCTAAAAGAGAATCTGGACTCAAATAAATCCACACTCAGGAATGTAGGTTATGGGAGATTACTGACTCAATGAAATGTTCCAATGTCAGTATCATCTGCATCCCCGAGGGGGTGGAGAAAAACAGAGGTCTAGAAGAGATATTTGAACAAATTGTAGCTGAAAACTTTCCTAATCTAAGCAAGAAAAAAAACATTCGTGACCAAGAGGCAGAGAGGAAACCTCCCAAGCTCAACCACGACAAACCTACGCCACGTCACGTCATAGTGCATTTCGCAAATATTAGATCCAAGGGTAAAGTATTGAAAGTGGCCAGGGCAAATAAATTTCTCATGTACCAAGGCAAAGGTATCAGAATTATGTCAGACCTGTCTACACAGACCTGGAATGAGAGAAAGGGTTGGGGGAGCATATTTAAAGCTCTTTCAGAGAAAAACATGCAGCCAAGGATCCTTTAACCAGCAAGGCTGTCATTCAGAATTGATGGAGAAATAAAGACCTTCCAGAATCGCCAGTCATTGACCAATTTCATAACCATAAAACCAGCCCTACAGGAGATATTAAGTGGGGTTCTATAAAAGTAAAAAGGCCCCAAGATTGAAACAGAATGGAAAGTCACAATCTATAGAAACAAAGACTTTACAGGCAACATGGCATCATTAAAATCATCTCTCTCAATAATCAGTCTCAATGTAAATGGCCTAAATGCTCCCATAAAACACCACAGGGTTACAGATTGGATAAAAAGACATGACCCATCCATTTGCTGTCTACAAGAGACTCATTTTGAACCTGAAGATACATTCAGACTGAAAGTAAAGGGATGGAATACCATCTTACACGCCAATGGACCTCAAAAGAAAGATGGGGTAGCAATTCTCATATCAGAGAGATTGGATTTTAAACTAAAGACTACAGTTAGAGACACAGAAGGGCACTGTATTATTCTTAAAGGATGTATCCAACAAGTGGATATGACAATTATAAATATATATGCCCCCAACAGGGGAGCAGCAAGATACACAAGCCAACTCTTAACCAGAATAAAGAGACATATAAATAAAAATACATTAATAGTAGGGGACCTCAACACTCCACTATCAGAAATAGACAGAACACCCTGGCAAAAACTAAGCAAAGAATCAAAGGCTTTGAATGCCATACTCGACGAGTTGGACCTCATAGATATATATAGAACACTACACCCCAGAACCAAAGAATACTCATTCTATTCTAATGCCCATGGAACATTCTCAAGAATAGACCATGTTCTGGGACACAAAACAGGTCTCAACCGATACCAAAAGATTGAAATTATCCCCTGCATATTCTCAGACCACAACGCTCTGAAATTGGAACTCAACCACAAGGAAAAATTTGGAAGAAACTCAAACACTTGGAGACTAAGAACCATCCTGCTCAGGAATGACTCGATAAACCAGGAAATCAAAAATCAAATTAAACAATTTATGGAGACCAATGAGAATGAAAATACAACAGTCCAAAACCTATGGGATACTGCAAAGGCAGTCCTAAGGGGGAAATACATAGCCATCCAAGCCTCACTCAAAAGAATAGAAAAATCTAAAATGCAGTTTTTATATTCTCACCTCAAGAAGCTGGAACAGCAACAGAGGGACAGGCCTAATCCACGCACGAGGAAGCAGTTGACCAAAATTAGAGCTGAAATCAATCAAGCAGAAACCAGAAGTACAGTAGAGCAGATCAACAGGACTAGAAGCTGGTTCTTTGAGAGAATCAATAAAATTGACAGACCACTGGCAAGACTTATCCAAAAGAAAAGAGAAAGGACCCAGATTATTAAAATTATGAATGAAAAAGGAGAGGTCACGACGAACACCATTGAAATTGGAAGGATTATTAGAAATTTTTATCAACAGCTATATGCCAATAAACTAAGCAATCTGGAAGAGATGGAATCCTTCCTGGAAACCTATAAACTACCAAGATTGAAACCGGAAGAAATTGATTCCTTAAACAGGCCAATTAATTATGAAGAAATTGAGTCAGTGATAAACAACCTTCCAAATAACAAAACTCCAGGCCCGGACGGTTTTCCTGGGGAATTCTACCAAACATTCAAAGAAGAAATAATACCTATTCTCCTAAAGCTATTTCAAAAAATAGAAACAGAAGGAAAGCTACCAAACTCATTCTATGAGGCCAATATTACCTTGATCCCCAAACCAGGCAAAGACCCCATCAAAAAGGAGAATTACAGACCGATTTCCCTAATGAATATGGACGCCAAAATCCTCAACAAGATACTTGCTAATAGAATCCAACAGTACATTAAAAGGATTATCCATCACGATCAAGTGGGATTCATACCTGGGATGCAAGCGTGGTTCAATATTCGCAAATCAATCAGCGTGATACATCATATCAACAAGAAAAGACTCAGGAACCATATGATCCTCTCAATCGATGCCGAAAAAGCATTTGACAAAATACAGCATCCTTTCCTGATTAAAACCCTTCAGAGTGTAGGAATAGAAGGTACATTTCTCAATCTCATAAAAGCCATCTATGAAAAGCCTACTGCAAATATTATTCTCAATGGGGAAAAGCTGGAAGCCTTTCCCTTAAGATCAGGAACTCGACAAGGATGCCCACTCTCGCCACTATTATTCAACATAGTACTAGAAGTCCTTGCAACAGCAATCAGACGACAAAAAGGGATCAAAGGTATTCAAATTGGCAAAGAAGAAGTCAAAATGTCTCTCTTCGCAGATGACATGATACTCTATATGGAAAACCCAAAAGAAGCCACTCCCAAACTATTAGAAGTTATAGAGCAATTCAGTAATGTGGCGGGATACAAAATCAATGCTCAGAAATCAGTTGCATTTCTATACACGAATAATGAGACTGAAGAAAGAGAAATTAGGGAATCCATCCCATTTACAATAGCACCAAAAATCATACGTTACCTTGGAATTAACTTAACCAGAGACGTAAAGGACCTATATTCTAGAAACTACAAATCACTCTTGAAAGACATTGAGGAAGACACAAATTATGGAAAATTATTCCATGCTCATGGATCAGAAGAATTAACATAGTTAAAATGTCCATGCTACCCAGAGCAATCTACACTTTCAATGCTATCCCGATCAAAATACCGATGACAGTTTTCAAAGAACTGGAACAAAGAGTCCTTAAATTTGTATGAACCAGAAAAGGCCCTCAATCACCAAGGCACTGTTGAAAAGGAAAACAAAGCTGGGGGCATCACACTGCCAGATTTCAAGTTGTACTACATAGCTGTGATCAAAAAGATAGCATGGTACTGGCACAAAAACAGACACATAGACCAATGGAACAGAATAGAGAACCCAGAAATGGACCCTCGGCTCTTTGAGCAACTAATCTTTGATAAAGCAGGAAAAAAAATCCGTTTCTCCACCTCCATACATCCGTCTCCTATTCAACTCCAAATATCCTAACCTTCTTCAACATCAGTAATCGGAGACACCATTGACAGGACAGATCCCACGATGGGAATATTGTTTCATTTCAGTTCCACAATCCTCCTGCAAAGTGAGGTGGAATTCCTAGTTTTATAGATGGGTCAATGATAGCTAGATCAATAGTTAAGTAAATTATACATAAATAGAAGAGCTAGCAGTTAAATTAAATATTTCTTTCTCCCCCCAAACCTTATTTTTCTAAAATACTAGATTATATGATTTTCTACTAGTTTAATGTTTTCAACATTATTATTTGAAAATAACAGTGAATCAGACACATTTGGGGAAACATAACTCAAGCTGAGGCTAACGTGCCTTAATTTGCTTTCCAACGGTAGGGAAAACCTTAACCCAGAGAAATGGGCATTGGATTGTTAGAATTTACTTTGGCAGGCATACCAGGGAGAAATTATGGTGACTCAGTCTTCCAACCAGAAGTCTAGCTTTGCTCTAGAAATTGTGATTATCCACAGTGGACCATGGTCTCAACTCATAAGGAAGCTTTTATTAGAAAGATACAGACGTAGTGAAGAGAAGGGCCATATGCTCATAGCAGCATTGTTCATAGCAGCATTGTCCACAATAGCTAAATCGTGGAAGGAGCCGAGATGCCCTTCAACAGATGACTGGATTAAGAAGATGTGGTCCATATATACAATGGAATATTATTCAGCTATCAAAAAGAACGATTTCTCAACATTTCCTGCTACATGGACGGCACTGGAGGAGATAATGCTTAGTGAAATAAAGTCAAGCAGAGAAAGACAATTATCATATGGTTTCTCTCAACCATGGAACATAAGAACTAGAAGATCGGTAGGAGAAGAAAGGGATAAAGAAAGGGGAGGTAATCAGAAGGGGGAATGAAGCATGAGAGTCTATGGACTCTGAGAAATGAACTGAGGGCTTCGGGGGGGGTGGGGGAATGGGATAGGCTGGTGATGGGTAGTAAGGAGGGCACGTATTGCATGGTGCACTGGGTGTTATATGCAACTAATGAATCATTGAACTTTACATCAGAAACCAGGGATGTACTGTATGGTGACTAACATAATATCATAAAAAAACATTAAAATAAAAAAAATAGCCATTTCAGGGCTATGAAAATCAACCAAGGAAGGCAGAATACTGGAAGAATTTATTCATAATAAATAGCTGCCCTTTAGGTAAAAACAGTATGAGGCAGTGAATTTATCATATGAGGCTGTCCGCCCCCCTCCTTATACCAATGGGTTAGTCAACACTGACTGAGAGCCAAACAAGCTATAAAAACCACAAGTTTTCCTGCCTGAAGATGCCCACTTGTTTTAAAGTGGACCTCAAAAACTCTATATACCCTGCAGCATGTTCAGTAATAATGGTAATCTGGGGTAGGAAATGACAGAGAAGGTCAGAGCCTCAGAGAGGCTGAATATGCAGTCCTAATCAGGAGATGCAAAGGACTAACAGAATAGGCAGAAATATAACATGAAGATCTGGGCAATGAGACAGTTATGGGGCATTGAGAACACCCACATATGTCTGGTTGACTGAAAATCTATATGCATGTACTAAAACTTAAATAAAATTGTACACTAGGCTATAATAATGGGGCTCATACTTAGAGCTAAAATTTATGAAATAACAAAATCCCTTTACTGTAGTGGGTCTCAATAAGTACATACACTGGTTCTTCGAGAAGAATAATTATATTAATAAACCTAGGTCAGACTGATTAAAATAAGAGCTACCAATGTCATGGAAGAAAAAGTAACCCAAGAAAGATCATATTTAAAAAGATAAAAAAGAGCCATAAAGTTTTATGTGAAAAAATTAAAATAAAAATAAACTAGTTACAGTTATCCAAAATGATTAAATTATAGATATCTGCAATACAACACAGTGTCTACAGTTAACAGTATGGTGTTATCAACTAAAAATTTATTAAGATATTTCATATTAAGAGTTTTTACCGCACATATACATAAAATAAAACCAAAGAGACACAAAGAAACTTTTGGAGATCATGAATATGTTTATCACTTTGATCATAATGATGCACACATCTGTACATATGTCAAAACTCATCAGATTAAACCCTAAATATGCTCAGGGTTTTTTGGGGGGGGAGGTATGTCAATTATACCTTAATAAAACTGTAAAAATAACAGAAAAGAAAAAGAAAAAATCTAAAATGGCAAAATTCTTTGAAAAATACTACTAAAAACTGACACAAGAAGAAACAGAAAAGCCTAATAATTATGTATCTATTTCATAAACTGAATGAATGCTTATATAAAAACTTTCCATAAAGGAATGCGAGGCCTAGATATCATTAATGTTTAATTTTCTCGATATATAAAGATGGGAATACAAACCAAATTGTGCTAAGTCACAAAATATAATTTTAATATATGTTTTTAATATTATTATACTATAAACCCAGAATTTATAATTTGTAGAAATGATTAAGTTTTTTCTCTGACATTTAATATAATTCCTACTTTATCTAGGAAAAAGTGAGAGTTTTTTCTTGGTCTCCTTCTGCAAGTAGTTACCTGTTAGGCTTCTTTGCACATATAAATATTTTTAAATTAATACATTTTAATGCATACTACTAGACACAGAAAGATTCATGCATATTTTTCTAATTTTTTATCAATATTCATGTTTCATTGTATTTAAGAAAAAAAACCTCTGAATTTCCAATCACGTTTTTACTACTATTACACTATGAAGAACACCCTGATCTAGTTTACCAGTGACTTCCAGGCTCATAAATACCATTGGTCAATTTTCAGTCTTTACCTTCTTTAATGTATCAGCAGCATGTGACACAGTTGGCCACTCCCTCCTCTTTGACATGTTTTCTATACTTGAACTCAATCTCCTACTTTTAATTCTACCTCACTAGTAACTTATTCTCAGGACCTGTTGCATGTTATTTTTCTTCTCATAAATTTCTTAGTGTAGGAGCATCTTTAGAGTTTCTATCTTGTTACTTTTTATTCTGTTGTTATTACTGCCATTGTAGTGTCTATTATATTTCTGGCTTTAAATCACTTTAATACCCACAATTCCAAAACAGACTTTCTAACATTTAATAGAATAGTATAAAAAGTTCCCAGGGAGGCTCACATAACATTTGCCTATTTTAAGTTATAGTATTATTAGACTTATTAATATAATAAACTCAAATGAAATTCATTATAATAGCATACTTTAATATATATACGAAAAACATGAATGACCAAATTTGAGTTTAAAATTCTTGGAGTGATTCACTGTAGTAATATGGGGATTTGGGGAATGGCCCTGCACTAAAAAGGTCCCACATATATGTGATAAGATATACCCGGATGGAAATATAAACTCTATCTATACCCCTGCAGAGTCATTGCTTGTCTATCCTTTGGAGGCTAGATTCAAGAAAGGTCCTACTACACAGGCACTGTAAGTGTTCTTGGAACATTTTGGTAGAATTCCGGCATCCTAAACATTTGAAACGGGGTTTAGAAAGGGTTGTGGGGATTCCAGGTGGGCATGTGCCTTTACTGAACAAACTACATGTGCTAAGGGGAGTTGAATAGTCAGACAAGGACTAATTCATGGTCCTCTAAGTCTTGAAGCCCAGGACAGAAATTATCTTTGTAGTATCTAAGAACAATATTACCTCAAATTGAAATCATCATGTCAGACCTCTCTCCCACACATGAGGCTTATTTATCCAACTGACGGTTTTGCATCTGTCCCTGGATGGCCAATACTCAGCTCCAGCTCAAAACTCCAGTCTCCCATCATTTCTTAGATAATAAAAGTCAAGGTCCTGAAAATGGCCTAGAAAACCCACAATGACTTGGCTCCTATGGCATCTCTACTTATATTGCTTCTCTCTCTCCTCACTCACTGACTTGCATGCATTCTGGTCTTTTTGATGCTCCTGAATACACCAGGCATATTTTTCATATTATCTTTGCTTCACCTGTTTACTATGCCTCAATTATAAGAAACAAAGGAAAGTAAAAAACAAAAACAAAACAAAACAAAACCCCTTAAGCCATTATCAAAAGATAAAGTAATTAATAGAATCAAATTCAGAAATGTCCCCAAAGTTAGGGTTATGAGGTAGAAACTTTAATTATTAGTAGTCTGTTTAAGAAACTTGTCAATGAAGTGGATAATATATAAAAACAACTGAAAGAATTTAGGAGAATAAACAGAATTTTTTAAAAGGTCAAATGCTAGAATTTTAAAAATACACGATATTGAACATTATAAATTATTTCTTTGGATGTAATAGAAGATTGGACACAGCTTAGAAAGGTAAGTGAGCTGAAAAACAGGCCCATGACAATTACTCAAAAGCAAAAAGATAGAAAAGTTTGATGCATACCATACAAGAGCTATTGAATGATACTAAATGATCTAGTACACATATAATAGAAAATTGGAAAGGATAAGAAACAGAGAAGACAACATTTTTATTTCATTAAAAAATAGATAGGAATGTTCTAAAATTATTGAAAGACGAAAGAAAAAAGACATATTCAAAAGCTCTGAGATCCCCAAACACAGTAAAATGCACATTCAGGGACATTCTAGTCAAAATTAATTTTGAAACTCTGAATTATTTTTCTAAAGCTTCCCATTTGACATTAGATTCACCTGAGTTAGTTATTCTGTTTGTTTCAGGATGTATTTACTGACCAAGAAAGGTAAAACAAACATGTATGTTAAAATACATCATTATCTTTTAATTTTCTACTAGGAAAAGATGAATACAAATTATCAAAACAGTATTTGCAGTCATTCTTCTAATAAATTATTTTTTAATATTTATAATACTAATGGAATCTAAATAACTTCACAAGAAACATAAAACCTTATTATTTTTTAATTATGAAAAAACTGAAGCATTCATATGTGGTCCTGTTATTTGATGAGAAATTTGGGGTGTAATTTTTATAGCCTATTACATAAACCACAACTATTTTATGCCATATTATCAACTATAAGAAAAGAAAAATGCATGCAGGATAAAGTTACCATCAAAAAAGAATCTCTGTATTGAATACTTTTCAGAACAGTATATGCCATTCATTTTTCTTTCAATATGCTGTAATTGGTAGGTGACATAACATTGACACTGAGTGCTTTAAAATTATCTACCATATTTAGATCTTCTATACTAACATGATGGACAATCTAATATTAAATACTTTCTCAAAACAAAATTAGACACCAAAGTAGCAGTTTTCTGTCAATGTATACTTCTAGATATGACAGTTTTAATCTTTTTCAGTGTCTGCTGATAATGAATGTTCAGAGATTCTGTCACAGAAAATGACCTCCACAACTCAGTTTTTTAAAGCAGTAAAGACATTAAAACAAGAAAAACTTATCAAACACTAGGTAATAAGGAAAATTAAATAATTAGGTCAGTATTTTAAGTATAGATATTTTTTCATTCAACTTCAATAAAACTATGTTTTCAATATGGTTATTAGACACTTAAATGTTAATATTTTAAAATATTATATTTATTAAACTATATTTCAATAAATGAAGATGAGTTTTGAGTAATTTTACTTAAATAATAATGGACATTTTGAAACAAATAAATTCCTTGCTATAAAATGGGTATACTTAAAAATTTCTAATAAAATTTTGTATTATTGGTTTTAAAGGTAGATTGTTTATAACCATATTTTAAAAACCCTGATGTGAGAGCCAAATTTGTTTAGTGCCCGAGCCATATTCTATTTTGTTTTAATTTAGCCTTTTAAAAATTCTTTATTAACATTTCAGTCAACCTTAGTAAATTATCAAATACTCCTAAACTACCCCAAAATTAACCTCTTAGTAGAATGTCTAATTTACAACTAAAGGGCAGCTTAGATTATTGGAAATGATTGGTTAATCATAAAACTCATAAGCTTACTTGTGATTAATACTTTATTTCCAAAGAGATTCTTTTGGCAATGAAGAAAGCACATATTGAAAACTATACAGTAGTTTCATTTAAAGAATATATTTAATTATTGTTGGGAGTTCAACCTACTCAGTATTGTAAATAGAAGAAATGCTCTTGATGTCATCTTAAATGTTGATATTAATATCAATATGCACATAAGCCAAATATTTCTTCCTTTATATTATGGTATATTTTACATTTTTAGCACATTCTTGGAAGCATTTCCTTTTGAATTTTCTCTTTGGCATTTATATTAAGACCTCTTTCTACTTTTCATAGAATTAATTCTCAGTTGCTTTTTTATTAGTTGGCCAAAAAAAACAAAAACAAAACCCCACAAATAATACACAATATTATTTGATAATATCTTACTTATTCATTCTCAAAATATTTATTTTCAATGGAAAGAAATAATATATTTCAAGGATATTATAGCTGACATACAGAATTAGATTCAAATTAACAGGTTATGGTTAATTGATGGGGAATATAGTGGTTTAAACTGAAATTATTATGCTCAGTTGAATTGCTGGTGAATTCTTTTAATCAGAAGCCTAGTTTTTTTCTTTTATTTGCATGAATCTATTTCAGTTTTAATCCTAAGGTATGGCCCTTAATCTAGGCTGTGCCCCTTATTTTTAAAGTATATCTCTTCTTCAGACTCAACTAAATGCTTGAGATGCTCAGCAAGCATCTCTTGACTGTCCTGAAACACAATGTCCCCCAAGGAGGCACAACTCTGGTAGCTTCCTTCATCTCTCAGCTGTCCTACTTGAGGAGTCTTGTAGGCACTCCCCAGACATTAGCCAACAATACACTGTCACACGGGAAAGTCTGCTCAGTTTTCTGAGCCTCTCTTCCTTTTACACCATAGGCCTTTCTGATCCCCTGCCCAGCCAATTCTAACCACTTCAGCAGCCCTGACTATAACTCGTCTTCACACTCAGTGAGAACCCCTTGTGCCCCCTTCTTTACTGCTGCTGAGAAGGTATTCCAGGATTAAAGCTGAGTATACTGTAAAAGTAAACTCATGTGTTTTTTCTTCCCAAGGATCACAGTGATTCAAGGCCTGAAAACACTTAACTCAACATATGGTTTTCATGGTGGAGAATAAGTCTGATTCTTCTGATAAGCGGAAGTGGAACAAAAACTATGTTATCTTCACTAAACCTAAATAGATAGGGGTCTGCTCGCCTCCTCCTGGCCCATGCACAATCAAAATTCCATGTATAACTTGACTCCCTTAAAACTTAACTATTAATAGCCTGCTGCTGATCTTACCAATACCATAATCAATTAACAATATTTTTATGTTACATATATTACATACTGTATTCTTACAATAAAGTAAGCTAGAGAAAAGAAATCTAAGTCTATGTCTTTCTTATAACCAAACTAATCCAAAGACTTGTCATTTCACTTTGAATACAAGCCAAGTCTTCATAGTGGTGTACAAGTCTACATATTTTCTGGAATCCCTCCTCTCTATACCCCACTGTCATTATTTCTTTGACCTTAAGTCTTCAATGTCTTCAATGTCAGGATTCAAACACAGATCTGCGCAATACTGAAGTCTGTGATGTAAAGCCTCTGAATGCCTTATATTTATATGTATACATGCACAAGTGTATTCATTATTTGATAGCATAATTTACAGAGTAAAATTTTTTAAAAGTACCTTTTTTGATTTTCTAGTAGAAGAAATATAATGGATTAAGTATAAAAAATGAAATAAGCACATTACATTGTGCATGTTTATATACAACTTCAGGGATGAGTTTAAGTAAATGTTAATGTTTTTACTAGAGCATTCAAGTTGTTTCTCTAGTAGGTATTCTATATGTGCAAAAATGTATTTTAAAAATCTGTTACTTTTGGGGTGCCTGGGTGGCTCAGTCATTAAACGTCTGCCTTTGGCTCAGGGCGTGATCCCAGGGTCCTGTATTGAGCCCCACATTGGGCTCCCTGCTCTGCTGGGAGCCTGCTTCTTCTTCTCCCTCTCCCCCCTACTTGTGCTCCCTCTCTCGCTGGCTGTCTCTCTCTCTGTCAAATAAATAAATAAAATCTTTAAAAACAAATAAATAAAATAAAAATCTGTTACTTTTTCATTTTTGAGGATAATTTTTGTACTGTAGTATAATATTGACAGTAATAAAACAAGTGGAACTAAAATTCATAATAAAATTATTAATTTATAATGATATATGTTATTTTATATATATATATATATATATATATATATATATATATATATTTACTTGCTCAGGCTTATTGGCAGCAATGAATATGCATTAGTTTGTGAGTATAATGTATGCTAATACCTAACCCACCTTAGGGATGTAATAAGTCAGCTACTATAAATCATTTTTAATCACTCTTTCTGTGGTCTTTACTCAATACAGAGGTAAAAAGCTAGTTTACCAGAACTCAAGTGACAGCAAAAAAGCAATAATCAGTCATGGACTATTCCCTCCTTTCATGGAAGACACTGCTATAGCTTTCAAGACTTATCATAATTATTATTTCCTCTTTGAAATCTTTTTTAAACACACTAAATATTCAGGCAATGAGATTGTGATCCTTTTTTTTTCTTGTACATTCAAAATCTTTTACTCATACACTTCTTACAGAGCTTACCACATTATGTTGTAAAAATTTAAATCTTTGCATGTTTCATCCCTTCTCAGACATTAAACATCATGGCAACTATAATTACATGTTTACACTTTTGCATCTTCAGAAGCAAGTGCAGACTCGTACAAAATGGGTGTCAAAAGATGTGTTCAGTACAAATGACTAGCCATGAAAGAAAACTGGACACCAGATTCATGTACAAATTTTATGAATCCTGTGTTTATTGGTGGTATGGAAGTGAAATGAATATCCTTAAGTTGTCAATTTTAAGATCAAATCATTATTATTTGGAAATATAAAGACTGAGCCCTATCCAGAGAAATAATACTTTATATTCTAGCTTCTTATGTATTTCTTCTATAGAATTAGAAATAGGCATAGCAATAGAAACTATACAAAATAAAACACAGAAAGAAAAGAGAATCAAAACAATAATCAATGAACTATAGGACAATTTCATGCGGCTTGAAACCCAGGTAAATGAAATCCTAAAAAGAGAAAATAGAGGAAGGATCGTACAAAAATGACTCAAGAAATAATATCTAAAATCTTTCCACACAAGGAAAATTATAAACTCACAAATATAAGAAATTCAATGAAATCCTAAGACAATAGATGTGAAGGAAACCATACCAAGGCATAGCATAACTGAATTTCTCAAGGCCAGTAATAAAGAGAAAATCTTAAAAGCAACCAGAATTGGGTGGATAGATAGGCAGTGCATTATTTACAGAGGAACAAAGAAAAGGAAGAGAGCATATTTCTCTCAAACAATCTGGGCATGAAGATGTGAATCAACATGTTTAAAGTAATAAAAGGAAAACAAAATAAAACAAAAAACATTGCAACCCAGAATTCTATACCAACCAGAAATACTAATTTAAAAAAATGAGGTGAAATGTTCTCTATTTAAAAAACAAAAACAAAGTAAAATATAGATTTTTTTTTTGCAGACATACAGAAATTGAAATAATTCACTACCAGCAGACCCATTACATGAAATGTTAAAGGAAGTCCTTCAGACAGAAAGGAAATGATACCAGATGGACATGTAAATCTACACAAAAGAATAAGCAGAGACAATGCAGTTAATTATAAATGATACTAAACATAAGCTATGAAGGAGATTTTGGAATAAGTGAAGCAACCTTAGTTTTTCTTATCAAATTCAATTTTACAGAATTCAATAGTAAATGCAACTGCGAACACCAAATATTTAAGCTCAGGTTACCAACAATTAATTTATCTAAACAAGAGAAGACAAAAATAATTGTGGTTAAGTTTTGAGTATATATTCACCAGGATGGAAAGGTCACAGTGAAGACATATAAATGTCTTCTAGTTTTATTTATAAACAGATTCTCTGTGTGTGCATGTGCATGTGTGTGTGTGTCTGTGCAAAAATCCATGGAACTATACAGTTAAAATATATGCCTTGTAGTATATATAAGTTTTATCTGAATGAAATAATTAAAAACTAAACATGAAGCACAAGTCCACTTGACCAAGTAATTCATTATTCAATTGAAAGATGGCAATCCAACTCAAAATGTTTGGAAAACAAACTGTTGTGGTGAGAGATATTTCTGATAAACTAGGCTGGAGCTAAATTATGAAAATTCATAATTTGGAATCTGGAAATTATCCTGTGGGCAGAGGGGATATTTCCATGGATGACTACCATTTAAACTGTTTTAAGAACAATACAAAATAGAAGTCATGATGACTGAAGTTGAAGTTCCTTCAACTTTATCCTACTTTTACATGGCTTAATGCAGTTATATAGTCTCTCTCCCTAAACCCAATAAAGGAAAATATCAAGGATAGCTACTTTAGGAAACTCACTGTATAATCTAGTTTTGCCCATTTGTCAACAATGCTACACTGAAATTAATACTTTTACCCTTTCCACCAACTTCTTTGGAATCAACACTATTTTTCAACTTAGCAATGTCAGCATACGACTTATTACTCTGCCTCATAGGAAAATCATATCTCTCAGGCTAAGGTGAGCAAGACGTCTGTGTAGAACAAAAAGGATGTTGGTATTATCATAGGGTTCAATATTATCTGGATGCCCAAGCAAATAAAAACAATATAAATACTAACTACTTTATTATAGGGGCCAAGTTTTCATTCGAGCCAATGGCTGCTTAATGTCCCAACTACTATAACACAAATGGGTTTCTCTTTAATAAGTTCAATAATGTTTTTATTCATTTTCCCAAATACATTTCCAGAATTTCAAGGTGTAGATTTACATAACTTTTTAAAAAATACATGCATCAAAAACATGTGGAGTGTACCTGCTGTGATGAGCACTGGGTGTTGTATAGAATTGTTGAATCACTATACCATACACCTGAAACTAATATTACACTGTATGTTTACTAGAATTTAAATAAAAACTTAAAAAAAAAAAGAGAGAGAGAGCAGGATGGAATATAAGAAATGAGAATGTTTTCTTAGTTGTATTTCTAAATAGCTGTATGAAACACTGAGGTCCTTTTTTTATGAAGATAATACTATTATTATGAGTATTCTATCACATGTTTACTAGTAAAAACATACTTAGTGATGTACAGAAAACTACTCTGGAAGTTTCAAGAATTTTTAAATTATTTAATGTCCTACACCATTATTATATATTTTTCTGTGGAAAATGTCAACTGAAATTGAGAATATGTTAGCAATTTTCATGTAAAGACCCTTAAATTTTAATAGAAGAGTTTCATACATTTGATTAATAGATATATCTTTGAAACTATAATTAAATCTTATTTTTTGTAACATGTGGCCTTAAAATAATTTACTAAATATTTTGTGTGATATTCTAGAAAGTTACGATAGTGAGATAATTACCATTTGTGGAGTTTTGGCCATTTTCCAAAGTTACTACATATAGTCTCTCAAATATCTCATATATACTATATATATTAATTGTATTAGGAAAAAAAAACAAACCTTAACCTTTCCTCACTAGAAAATCTATTGATGACAATATAAAGTTAAATTAACTTCCTAGAGTTCACTATTAAATTAATGCTGCCTGAAATACTAGGTGGAACAAATCAAAACAAAAACTACAAATTTAGAATAAATAGATTCTTATCATTTAGAGATAAACTGATGAACTTCTCAGAAAGCTGGTGCCAGGGACAGCAAAAGAGATTGATTGACTGATTGATTGATCAATCCATCTGAGGCACAGACCAAGACCATACTTTCCAGCTTCTCTTTTAATTAGGTTATATCCATCTGAATGGGTTTTGACCAATGGACTCTGAAACAAAGAGGCAGGTACCCCTATCTAGAACACTAATATTACTTCTTACCCTCACTCTTCCAAATCGATCCCCTACCGACTGATAGCAGAACTGACCTTGGATCTACATACTGAACATCTACACCACACCATTAATACTTTATGTGAGATTTAAATTTAAACCCAGATGGCTAATATTCCATAGTTAATCTGTTGTAGTAGCTGAAATTAATATATACAGAATTTTTACTTTGAAATGAGATTCTTTCAAAGAGTAACTTTAAAACATGTGGTATCAAGTTAGGAATTGCAAGGCAAGAATCCTGATACCAGCTAGAAGATCTTACATATGCACTGCCACAACATTTGGGACAACTGCTTCTTACGATAAGTTGAAAGGCAGACAATGTGTCTATTAATACTGTAGCTTTTGAAAAGTGGCTGGAAAACAGACTGTTAGTAGTGGGTGTGGATTTTTATCAGATTGTTAAGGAAGTTATTAAATAGAAGAAATTATGTCAGGCAAGAAATGGCTGGTTTTCTAGCAGAAATACAAAGGAAAAACCCATTACTACAACACCAAATACACATGGAGAGTCTATTAGGACTCAACTTTGGAGGAAAGATTAAATTAAGAATGAGTTCTTAAAACCCAACCCTAATAGCTTCAGGGTAGTTTATTTAATCTGAGACAAAGAGGCATTAGAATATATAAGCAAAGAATTAAGTTAGGCTTAAGAATTATGTTTTGCTAAGAAGATTGTAGCTTACCAAGGCAAAGAAATGATTGAAAGTAACTAGATCTGAGGCTTACAGAGTCAAATTGTATTTCTGTTTATGCTACGTATTAATTCCACCCTCATATAAGCTTATTATGGATTCTAACCCATTGCCCTGTGACTTTCAGTGCCTTGCTGTATTGTGTACATATCTCGACTCCCATAACATTGGGTTTGCTTGCCCAGTGGAATGTGAATGGATAAGGCATATGTCACATTGGATCAAAAGCTTTAAAAGCTATTGCATATTCCAATCAACTCTCTTGCTATTCCACCATGAGGATGGCATATCCAAAACTGGGGCTACTACAATAATCTGGACCCAGAATGAAGAAAAGTGGATGGAGAATGAAGAAAAGTGAAGCTGACATGAAGCCTATTTGTAACCTGGAAGAAAATCAAAGATGCTAATGACTCATGTCCAAAATGCAATATGATCAGGAAATAAACCTTGTTGTTAAAAGTCACTGATATTTTCGAGGCTATTTTGCATCACAGCAAAATCAAGCAAAAGTGAGTAATATAGCTTGTACATTTTAGTAAAATTTTTTGGTCAAAGAAATAATCCTTTTTGTCTTTCTGAGCACTAAAACAAAACATCACCCTTCAACTAGCATGGTGATAAGTGACATGGGAAAAGTATACAGCCCCCAAAGACAGCAACTCCCAATCACCCTCATCAATTATGGCCAATAGATTCATCAGGTTTCTTCAGAGAAACAGAACCAATGGGGACTTATTACAGAAATTGATTCACATAACAGTGGAGGCTAAGGAGTCTCACAACTTGCCATCAGCAAGTCAGAGAACCAGGAGAGCCGGTGGTGTAATAGAGTCCAACTTCAAAGGCCTGAGAACCTGTGTAACTATTGGTGCAAGTCAAATTCCAGTTCAAGTGCAAAAGCCTAAGAACTGTGGGGCTAGTGTTGTAAGTCCTGGTCAGAGTCTGAAGGCCTGAGAACCAGGAGAGCTCATGTCCAAGAGCAGAGAAGACGGATATTCCAAAACAAGCAAATAGCAAATTCACCCTTTCTCTATCCTTCTATTCAATTCAGGCTTTAAAGGGATAAGATAATGCCAGCTCACACTGATGAGGGCAAACTCCCTTACTCAGTCTACCCATTCAAATGTTAATCTCTTCTGGAAATACTCTCATAGACTTATAGAAATAGTGTTTCACCTACCTGGGCATCCCTTAACCAATAAAGCTGACACATAAAATTAACAATCAGAGTCAAGTAGCTTAATACAGAAGGAAGGACCTACAAGAGTGCAGAGTAAGTGAACAAATGGATAAGAACATTCTTCACAAAAAACTAACTCAAAGTCAAATCCATGAATTCTCCTAACTGCCAAGGCAAATGGTTGTCAAACTTCCTGCCAATGATAAATATCCCATTTTTCTTTAGTTTTAATGAGTTTTATTTATTTTGTGTGTGTGCAGGATTATGGGGGAATGGTTATCTCCTCTCTACCATAATATATTGGGTAGAAAAATAACTTTTTCTTTAGAATTGGCATTGACAAGCTTTTTGTTATAGGGCTAAATAGTAAATATTTTGGTCTATATATTTTTAAGATTTATTTATTTATTTGAGGGTGGACAGAGGGAGAGGGAGAGAATCTCAAAAAGACTCCCTGCCAAGCGCAGAGCGCAATGTGGGGCTTGGTCTCAGGACCTTAAGATCATTACCTGAGCCAAAACCAAGAGTTGGATGCTTAACTGACTGAGCCATCCAGGCAATCCTATTTTAGTCTACATCAAAATTATTCAGTCCTGCTCGGATCTGTCACTGTAGCATTGAAGTCGTCACAGTCAACATGTAAACAAATGAATACGTCTGTGTTCCAATAAAACATTATTTTAATAAAACAGGCAGCTGGACCATAGGCCATATTTTGAAGACCCCTGCTTTAGAACGGTGGAGTATGTGAATCACATATAGAACTGATGGAAAGGACTGCACTTTATGTGGAAATACTGGACAAGCGTGGGTGAAGCCAGAAGCCGATTGTTAGTGTTACTATTAGATAAAAAAGGGTAGAGTATGGTTTTTGTTTGAGAGGGAAGAATAACCAGAAGAACAAAATTTGGTAAAGATTGCCTGGATATCTATAATTCCATTTCCTTTATTTACAGGGCATACAACTAGATTTTCTTCCTTATTCTTTTTGCAATTTGATGTAACCATGTAACTGAGTTCTTGACAATGCTGTATGGGAGAAGATAATGTTCATTTCTTTTAAGCTTGCCACATAAGAAGAATCTTTAGGGAGTTCTCATTATCTTCCCCCATCTTTTTAAAGATCTTGACACCAAGGTCAATGTCGGTTATGGAAGCCACACGCTGGAAGCCACAGACGGTGAAATTTTAGTCATCCCATGTTCCTGAATAACAGTGTGGATTTTTTATTAGGAAGACCCATTCTGACTGTGATTTAAGTTTATCAGTTCAGAAATGAATGTTATCTTAGCTGATTCAAGAACATTTTTATTACTTATGCCTTCAAATGAATATCATCTATGTCACTGTAATAGTATCAATCATAATTAAGTATTTGAGCAGTACATTTTGTTTATAAGTATATTCTTTTTTTTTTTTAAAGATTTTATTTATTGGGCAGAGAGAAACACAGCGAGAGAGGGAACACCAGCAGGGGGAGTGGGAGAGGGAGAAGCATGCTTTCCGACGAGCAGGGAGCCTGATGCGGGGCTCGATCCCAGGATCCTGGGATCACGACCCAAGCCAAAGGCAGACGCTTAATGACTGAGCCACCCAGGAGCCCCTATAAGTATATTCTTAAGATAATCTTGTGCCAATCTTCCAGATAATAGAAATACATTGAGTAGGAAGATAAAATTGTGAAAAATCCAGAAAACTATTTTCACTTATATCCATGTTTGTTTTGAGCCAAGAAGTGATATTTGAATGTACTGAAGCACATAGTGACTCTATTCTGAGGTAAGTTTTTTTCTAGAAGTACTAATTGCACAAAGATATTTTCAGTTTAGAAAATAAAGACATTTCCATAGCTAGTTTGTTAACTGTTTTCCCTAAGATCTAAGTTTGGTTCTATATGGTTCTATAATCCTTAATTAGGCTCATGTATTTCCCTAGTAAAATTATGAGTTTTAATGCCTAGATTTTACATAAGAAAAAGTATATCATATATAGTACATGTTAACCCAGGAAAAATTTGTGTAATAAAAAAATGTGAACTTCAAAATGTAACGTTTTCCTCATGATGCTATTTTATTGACAGGGTAATCTCAATATTTTGACTTAGGATGTTTGGATATTCAAAAAATTTCTTGAATGATGTCCAAAGTGGATGCATTATGTACTTGATATTCTGATTAAAAAACTTATTTGACCAAAAGGAATGTTCTGTAGGCTATGGAAGCTTTATCTACTTGCTTGGTTAATAATCTGTGGATTTCCCAAGCTAATATTTTTATATTTCTAACTAAGCCTATATAATAGTTGATTTGGGGGTTATTCCTTCAGTTTGCACATGCCACTACAACCTGAGCTATTGAGAATCATACCACTTAGCTGGAAGGCAACATCTTCAAAACTGGATTTCAAATTCCATGAATTGTTAATAATTACATTCTTTATACATTCTTTGGAATAGAATTTTGTGAATAAAATATTTAAAAAGGTCTTTAAGAATAAAATATTAGGTGAGATTAGTGTTTCCATAGTGTGAAATATTTGAAAAGTAAAGACAATTTATTTTGTAAAACAACAAATCATTATTTAAATTAACTGTGCTCTTTGACACTGACTTGCTCGGAGTTAAACATTTTTTGGTCAATTTCATATTTGATTTGACAGAACATTTTGTGCTACAGTTATTAGTTCCTAAAACATGACAACTTAAGCATTTGAATAAGCCATGGCTTGGCAAAAGATACAGAAGTTTTCATTTCTGGGTATTTGGTTAATTTTAGCTACTACTTGTCATTACGATCTTCAGAATAGTCCAGTAATATTTATAACTACATTTGCAAAACAAGGACATTTGTGATAGTGTTTGTGGCACAGCTCAAAAGAAGAAAATAATTCTTGCTCTAAAACCAAAATACGTCTATTCTGTAACTGTTCTGTTTTCTTCCTTCCTTCCCTTTTTCTCCCCTCTTTTTTTCATTTTTCTATTTTTTCTCTCTTTCCTTATTTACATTTTTAAATTAAAACAAAAAATTGGCTTTAGTGTCTTTTTCAAAAAGTATTGCCCTTGCTTTGTCAGTTGCCTATGTTTCTTTTGTCTTCTAGGACTCAAAGTAGGTGGCATTTCTTCTACAGATTCTTGTATAATGGGATTGAGTTCAAGCTCTTTTACATCACTTTCTATATCTAAATTGATATTTTTTGTACTGAATTATTACTGTTTTTTTTTTTTTCCATCCAGGCCCACATTTTGAGCACATTTATGGAAAGGATAGGTTGTATTCATCATATTATTCATAGATTTTGGAAACTTATAGATACAATAAGCATCTGATGAATGATTTTTCCATATGCATTTATACTCTGAAACAAATAGCCGATGCTTTCTTCAAACTTCCCATGGGATCCTTGGTAATGCTACAGTTATGGGAACAGATGTATGCATGAATATGCTTAGAAAAAATTAATTCATTATTGATGACACTTTCCTGAATTTTGTTTTTAATATATGTACATATATATGTATATATTTCTTATTGAGAAAGATTTCTCTTTTTGCTAAAATCTTTAGATTACTTTCCTAATTGCATCAAGTGTTTTTGAAGGAAGTTTATTTAGCACATATTTACTGAATTCTTTATAACTAAGTAATAATTCAAAAATCAAAATCATCCAAAGGATGTTTCTACAACGTTTCAAATATGGCTTTAATTTTCATGGATTTCTGAAAAGTATATTTCCTATCTGCCTACATTTCCAGAAATGATCAAGTTCTTAAGGACAAAAGTTATATTAAATAATTTCCTTAAAAGTGTAGTACTGGTACATAGTATGCAGACTTTAACTAGATAATAATTACATATAAAAAAGGAATGTATGATTAAAATGAATACTTTGTCTTCTAGAGAATGTCTTTGAATTTTAAAATATATAGTAAATATAGATAATATACATGTACGCTTATGTTTTTCTCAATATTAAATTAAAATGCATTATATAATATAAACCATTTAATGATATCTGGCATAGGCAGCTTTCATTAAAAAGGAGAGCCTTCTAATTTGCTTTGATCAAGATAAATATGATCATATTGATCCAGGATAATTTGCATGATATTGCTGATATTTCACCATAAACCAAAAGAAGTTTCTATAGGGATGTGGTTTTTAAAAGGATCTGCTTTAATTACAATTTACTATTTGTTACACTGATCTATTACACAACGGCAGTGTCTCCTTTCATCTATTTCATCCATGAATATTATCATTAGAATTACTGATTATGCATTGTAAGGAAAGAGACTGAAGAAGAGGCTTGTTAATTAGGGGCTATTTATAATTTGACAATGCACAATGAAGTTAGTATTTGAGACAGGTTGGTGTCTGAAAGACCTATGGGAAATAACTTACTTGATACTTTTTATATCAGCAAAGAAAAAAATCACCAAAAAAACACACCAAATTTGCTTTTAAGAAATATTTAAATGCAGAATTATGACATATTAATATTGGTATCTATGACTTTATAGTTAACACAGTGTGAATCACAATGCATTCAGAAAGTCCAGATGCTCAAAAAAAAGTATAAACTGAGAAAAAAAATTTGTTACTTTTGAATTGATTTATGTGTGCATTCAGAAATTTCCTAATCAAATAATTGAAACTGGTAGTAGTGTAAAACCAAATAATCTATAGCTAATCAGATATGTAATTTTAAATAGGTAGACAATTTTTTAAAATGAAAAGCATGTGAGCATGTGCTAGTTTTATAACAGCTGTATGAGTAAGGGACAGGCTGCCTACGAAGGGAGAGAGAGATAGGGGGCTAAGTGATCAGGCTCAAGGAAACCCCAAAATGTGGACGTGTGGGGAAACCCAAGATAAGGGAACAAACCAGACCACCCTGCCCTAGGCAGCGGGGTGGGTGTCTTTTTTATGATCATCACCTGTGACCAACAAAGAGTAACCAGACACTAAAAAGGAAGTAAGCCACTGAAGGTGTTATACCTAATCCTTGCTCAATGGTGGTATCAATAGAGCTGTTAAAAGGATTTAAGTTCCCTGGTTAGCTTTCTATAAAAGACCAACCTTAAACTTCTATGGCTTTACTCACTCTCCATTGTCCACAAGATTCATTCCTTAACTCCTTGAGACAAGAACCTAGCTCTTCTGCATCAAGTATATATATTCATTACAGAGACACATATGGATGCTTGCATACACACATTTACGCACACATAGAGATACGCCTTTGTTAAGTTATCTTTTCTAGGCTAACCTTTAAATGATCTGAAAATATTCTTTCTACCTCATTTTCCATATTTAAGCTAAGTTACATAATCTTGACACCAGACTATTCTATTAGTCCTCACCTTTTTTAATCACTTTTCATATTCTCACTTCCCTTCCTACTATTTATAACAAAGAATCCAATTTTCTAACTCTTTCCTGGCTAATTTCCCTGTAGTTGTGTCCTTTGCTGTTTTCTACAATTATAACAATTTTCTAAACTATAACTTCCATGCCAGTTATCTCTTTGCTTAAAAGTTTATTCCCAGGGGCACCTGGGTGGCTCAGTTGGTTAAGCCTCTGACTTTTGATTTAGGCTCAGGTCATGATCTCAGGGACCCTGGACAAAGCCCAGAATCCTGCCTCCCCATTTAGCAGGCAGTCTGCTTGTCTCCCTCTCTCTCTGCCCCTCCCTCTGCTTGCCCTCTCTCTCTTTCTCAAATAAATATTTTTTAAAAAAAGAAGTTTATTCCCAATTAATTTTTCTTTAGAAAACCTAAGTGGATGGAAAACAGTTTGCTCAAATATGCATTTTATTAATTGAAAATATTTCTGTTTGAGTTATACAAAAGGAAATGAACTAAATATATAGTAAGAATGGTTAGGTGCAGAGAGAAACTTCCTGATTAAAAGGTTTTTTGGTAACAGACGTAGTGAAGAGAAGGGCCATATGCACCCCAATGTTCATAGCAGCATTATTCACAATAGCTAAATCGTGGAAGGAACCGAGATGCCCTTCAACAGATGACTGGATTAAGAAGCTGTGGTCCATATATACAATGGAATATTACTCAGCTATCAGAAAGAACGAGTTCTCAACATTTGCTGCAACATGGACGGCACTGGAGATAATGCTAAGTGAAATAAGTCAAGCAGAGAAAGACAATTATATGATTTCTCTCATCTATGGAACATAAGAACTAGGAAGATTGGTAGGGGAAGAAAGGGATAAAGAAAGGGGGTAATCAGAAGGGGTAGTGAAGCATGGGAGACTATGGACTATGAGAAACAAACTGAGGGCTTCAGAGGGGAGGGGGGTGGGGGAATGGGATAGGCTGGTGATGGGTAGTAAGGAGGGCACATACTGAATGGTGCACTGGGTGTTATACGCAACTAATGTATCATTGAACCTTGCATCAGAAACCAGGGATGTAGTGTATGGTGACTAACATAATGTAATAAAAAAAATTAAAAAAAAATTAAAAATAATAAAAAAAAATTTTTTTAAAGGTTTTTTGGTGTTTTTTGTTTGTTTGTTTTGTTGTTTTTTTTGTTGTTGTTGTTGTTTTGTTTGTTTTGACATTAAGGCAACCATGATATCTACTTCCCAGAAGGATTTTAAGAATTGAAGAGACTCATCTCTCTGACAGATTAGGTGTAATTTTGCCTGGAGGTAGGTGACAGAAGACATAGCCCATGTACTGTGATATGAAATAAGGAATAATAGGTTTTGAATACTTTTAATAGCAGTTCATCTTTTTTTTTTTTTTCTTTCCTGAAATTTTGTAAGTTGTCTAGACTTTGGGTATAGGATTGTGTCATCAAGTAACTTTTGGATTTAACTGGAATTTCTACAGACCTGGCCTAAGCAGGATTTCTGAGATATCACACCATCTGAAGTAGGTGCTAAAAGCAATTGCCCATTTTTTTATAAGTATTTATTTTTTTTCTGTATTGAACATCTAACAGTTGTAAAAGGAGAGTGTAAATCATATATTTTTACAATCAAAAAGTAAAGAAAATGTAGTAAATCAGTTCTCTCATTTGTACAACTTATAATTAGATATTGTTAAGTATTATTTTTAAGTAATGTTTCAAGAAGGCCTGTTCCTTATTTTATTCCTTATTGTAAATCTTACACATATCTCCTACTACCCTATATATGCAAGCACCTTAATTGTATTTTCTGTCATAATGGTTTACATAATCTTTAAATTTAAAAGAGTAACACACTTTTGGAAAAAAAAAAGAATCCAAATCAAAATCTCAAGCTTTTAATATCTAAAATAATGTAAATAAGCAACTTCTTTAAACTCAAAAACATAATCACTAACAACAGCTTAAGACAGCATCAAATAGAATTTTTATCACCAATAATTTTAGAAAAATGACAACCATTAAATGGGGGATAACAGAAAATCTCCATAAGGCTAACTCCTCTTCTTCCCCCACATCACTAAAATACAGTAAGTGGAAATAAAATAAGCTACAGTGAAGAGGAAAATTACCCAGAGCAGCCCCAGGCCAGCAGGCTCCAGAAGATGGAAAGTTACTAGCAATACTAAGAGATAACCAGAAGCCCTGCTTGAGCAAGAGATAACCAGCTGTTTCTGCTTCTGTAAACAAGCTTCCCCCCACTGCCCTGACCACTGTTCCCACCTACAGCAACCACCCACCCAATTTAAACCCACCTACCAGCAGTTAGCATAGCCCTTGGAACCCCCCCAACCGATTATTTTCTGCAACAGTAAAATTCTGAGACTTCTCATGAATGATACCAAATGGAAGGTATGGTGCTTAGAATTATGTTAGCAGTGAAATGTAAAACTGGAAAAATCAGAGAGGAGATAGTAATACCCACTAACGCAGTTCTAGGCAAAAAAAGAAAATACGTCCCACTGTAGAAATACAATGGAAAAGAATCAAGAACAACTATAATTGCAGAAATTGTTCTCTCCAGCTTGGCACAGAGGTCACTAATGGACATTACTGAGACAACTGAGGAAATCTGTGTATTGACAATACATTAGATTTTAGTCTACAGCAATTTTAAGTAAACATTTTACTTTCTCAATGTGATTATTATATTGGATTTATGTGAAAGAATGCTTTCGTAATTTTTCTAAAATATTTGAAATGTTTTGGGATGAAGTGACATGTTGCCTGCACATAATTTTTGGAAGTTTCCAAAAAGTGTATGTGTGTGTGTGTGTGTGTGTGTGTGTGTGTGTGTGTGTGTGTGTGTAGGGATAGACAGAAGAGAAAGTGGCAAATGTTAATGATTTTCTGATCTAGGTGAATAATATATGAGTTCATTTTACTAGTCTTGCAGCCCTTTTATGGTATTTTATTTTCTTTCAAAATAAGTTGAAGGGATAAATAAAACTATAACAAACAAAAATGACTGGGCAAGTTACATATTGTGGAAGGATGGAAAGTTTGATTATAACAATTACATAGATTGTTTTGGAAGGTTTTAGAAAGGGAATGACGTAATCTGATTTTTTGACTTTATTTTTTTTCCTGAAGATTTTATTTATTTATTTGACCGAGAGAGAGGCAGCGACAGAGGGAACACAAGCAGGGGGAATGGGAGAGGGAGAAGCAGGCTTGCCGCTGAGCAGGGAGCCCGATGCGGGGCTTGATCCCAGAATGCTGGGATCATGACCTGACCTGAAGGCTTAACAACCGAGCCACCCAGGCACCCCTGATTTTCTGACTTTAAAAGATCCCTAGCAGTGTGGAAAATAGATGATGTGGAGAATAATATGTTAAAAGATCAGGTACAAGGCTACTGCATTAGCCTAGTAAAGAGACATGTAGATTGGGCTGAAGAAGTGGGGATGATGCAAAGCATTTTTAAAAAGTAACATTTTAGGAGTAGATCCAGCAAAAATTTCTCATAATTTTGTCCAGTTATGCCAAGTAAGGAAAGAATGATTATTAAGTTTTTGCCTGAGAAAATGGGCAGATGTATGTTTTGCCTGAGAAAATGGGCAGATGTATGATTAAATGAGGTAGAGTTGAAGGAAAAGTCTTGTAAGATGAGTGCAAGAGTTCTGTTGGTTATAAGTTTAATTGACTTTTAGACTTTTGGGGGAGTTATTGGCTGAGACATTCAAGAGTGAGCGAAAAAGGTAAGAAACTAGGGAAACATAAATTAGGGATTAATCTTCATAGAGATGAAATTTAAAGCAATGATAGTCCATGAGATCAAGTGAGAAATAAGAGTGGAGATAAAAATAACACTAAAAGCCTGGGAAATAATCTTGGGAAAATCCAAAATTTAGAGATCAAACAAAGAAAGAAAAATTTGAAAACAAGGCTTATAAAAAATAGACTATGATAAAAGAAGAGAATCAGAAAAGGGTGGAGTCAGAGATTTCCAGAGAAGTGAAAGCTTCAAGAAGAAAGAAATGCCTTAAAATCAAGATCAAGATTAGGATGTTCATTACTTCTCTTCAACACAGTACTGGAGTTTCTGACTAGACAACTAGTCAAAGTTAAAAAAAAAAAAAGAAAAGAAGAAAAATATGGGGTGCCTGGGTGGCTCAGTCATTAAGCATATGCCTCCGGCTCAGGGCCTGATCCCAGGGTCCTGGGATCGAGCCCTGTATTGGGCTCCCTGCTCTGCTGGGAGCCTACTTCTTCCTCTCCTCCACCCCCCACCCCACTTGTGTTCCCTCTCTTGCTGGCTGTCTCTCTCTCTGTCAAATAAATAAATAAAATATTAAAAAAAAAAAGAAGAAGAAAAAGAAATCAAAGGTATCCAGATTGGAAAGAAAGAATTAAACTTCAATCAGTATATGATATAATTCTTTATATGTAGAAGTTACTACAGAATCTACCAAAAAAACCTTAATAAATTAAAGATATCCAGTGAGTTTGTAAGATATAAGATCAATATACAATTATAGAACTAAAATTAAAAAATATTCTGTATATGAAAATATATTCCATATAACATAGCATGAGAAAGAATAAAATAATTAAGAATAAATTTAACAAAAGAAATGACTTACTTGTACATGAAAAACAAAAAATTGTTGAAACAATTTTAAAAATATAATGAATCAGAAGACTTAACATTATCAGGATCACAATACTCCTCAAATTGATCATCAGGGTCAACACAATCCCTAACAAACTCATAGTTGCCTTTTTGGGAGAAATTGGTAAGTTGATTTAAAAATTCATATAGAAATACAAGAAAATCAGTAGAGCTAAAAGCCTTAAAAAATAAGATTGAAGATGGAGGAGGTGTATGTAACAATTTGAAAACTTACTACACAGCTACACTAATCAAAGCACTATGCTACTAGCATAAGGATAACTTTATAGAATACTCAGATAGAATTGAAAGTCCACAAATAAATCCATAGTTTTACAGTCAATTACTTTTAATTAGGGTGTCCATACAATTCAGTGGAGGAAATAATAGTCTTTTCGACAATAGCCTTTTCAGTAGTCAATTCAACAAATGGTGCTGGGACAACCAGATAGTCATGGAACAACTGGACCTTCACATGCAAAGAAATGGAGCTGGAGCCCTACTTCACACCATACATACATATTAAGCCAAACTTTACTATAGACCTAAATGTAAGACCTATAAAACTCCCAGAAAAAAACACAGAAGCAAATATTAGTGACCTTGAGGTAGGTGAAGTTTTATTAGATGACTCTGAATGCACAAATTTCTAAAGAAAAAAATGCATATATTGGACTATATCAAAATAAAAACTTTTGTGCTGTATATTATATCATTAAAACGTCATGACAACTCACAGAATGGAAGAAAGCATTTGTAAATCATCTATCTGTAAAGAAACTTTTATTCAGAATGTATAAACAACTCTAAATACTAATAATAAAAAGACAATAAGCCAATTAAAAATAAGAATTTAAATAGACATTTCTCCAAACAAGAATATAAAAAAGGGTCAAAAAGAATATGAAGTGATTTTCAACATCATTAGCTATTTAAGAAAATACCAATCAAAACCAAATAGATACCATCTCACACACACTAGAATAGCTATAACCAAAAGGGCAGATGATATTAAATGTTGGTAAGGATGTAGAAAATCGGGAACCTTCCTACCTTACTATTGGGTATGTGAATGGTGCAGCCATTTTGAAAAACAGTTTGGCATTCTCTCAAAATGTTAAACATAACTGTTATCATATGACACAACAATTCCACTCCTAAGTATATATCCAAGAGAAATGAAAAACTATGTCCACACAAAGACTTGTACACAAATGTTCATTATCACATTATTCATAATATCCTAAAAGTGAAACACCCTAAATGTCTGCTAATTTATAAATGCCTAAACAATTGGTGGTATACCTGTTCAATGGAATATTAGACCAAGAAAGGAATGACATATTGATACATGCTACAACATCAATAAATCTTGAGAACTCTATGCTAAGAAAAGCAAGTTACTGTTGACCATATTGTATGATTCTCTTTATATTAAACGTTAAGAATAATAAACTTATAATAACGAAAAGGAGATTAGCACTTATGGAGGCCCTGGGGGTGGGGTGGGGTATGACTAAGAGGTGGGGGATTTTCTTTTGTGAATGATGAAAATATTTTAATACTGACTGTGGTGATGGTTATATAACACTGTGAATATGCTTAAAACAATTGAATTGTATGCTTTAAATGGCTGAAATTTTGATATGTGTATTATATTTTAATAAAGATATATTTTTTGGGGATGCCTGGGTGGCTCAGTTGGTTTCATCGTCTGTCTTTGGCTCAGGTCATGATTCCTGGGGTCCCTGAAGTGGGACTCAATCTGTCGGGAGCCTACTTCTCCCTCTGCCTGCTGCTCCCCCTGCTTGTGCTCTCTCTCTCTCTCTGACAAGTAAATAAATAAATTCTTAAAAAAAAAAAGATATTTGTTTTAAAAAAGAAGAGAATGATATCTCAAATCCTATGAGTTCCATTTAGGAAAAGGCAGCAAATGGACTATTGCATCTAAAAAGATGAAGGTAACTGGTTACACTGATAAAAGCAATTTTATTGGTGGGTAAGAATGAAAGATACTATGCTTTTTAAGGAGGCTTCATTATGCAGGCATGATCAATTATTAAATCTATTTCCAATCCTTTCCTATCTCTGAAGAATGGGGTGTGGAGCTGAAAATCACTAGTTTCTAATCATGGCTTGGTCTTTATGTGACCAGCTCCATCTAGGAACCCACCAAGAATGACCTCTTTAGAACAGAGACACTGCGATCACCCAAGGGGTTCCAAAGGAGCTCTGTGTCAGGAACTGGGGTCAAATACTAAATTCTAGAACAAAAGATTCTCCTAACACTCCTATTTACAAAGGATTTTTGGAGTTCTGGGACAGGAACCAAGGGTAGAGACCAATATGTATATATTTCTTAATCTTTCACACTTACATAACAGAAATTCACTTTCTCACAGTTCTGGAGGCTAAAAGTCCCAGATCAAGGTGCCCTCAGGGTAGGTTTCTGGAGAGATCTCCCTTCCTGGTTTATAAGCAGCCAGCTTTTTGCTGTGCCCTCAACATGGCCTTTTCTATGTGTGAGCATGAAAAGAGAGCACTTTCCTGTCTCTTCCTGTTCTTATAAGGACTTGTGTTCTTATAAGGATTATCTTATGACCCAACCTCTATTTCCTTCTTATAGGCCCTATCTCCAAATATAGTCATTCTAGGAATTAGGGCTTCAATATATGAATTAGGGATGGTAGGGGACACAATTTCGTCCACAACACAGGGACAAGTATATTTTTAAAAAGTTTACAAGATTATACGATGAATGGTGAGTGCCCGTCAGAGATTCATGATTGTAATATTTAAGTGACATCATTCGGCACATTTTTAAAAAATTTCTCCATCAGTACTGTAAACAAGCAGTAGAGCTTAAGAAATACTGGTCTTTTCCAGCAATTATTGCAGAAGATGAGTGAATCAATGGAGAAAATGATTTTAACAAGGGCATAAGTTTATATGAAATGGACTATAAACTGAGTAAAGAGAGAAGAAATGAGAGTAAAGCTTGTCCATAGGATCAGGAATTGGATATACCAATCGAGCTGAGTTGCTAGAGTAATGATGTGAGAGTAAGTGATCTACAAAGATAATAAATAATGATCAGAATGTAAAATGCTTCAAATGGAAATTTTGGGGGTGTGTAATTACTTTTGATAATGAAGACAGGAATGACTGTACCAATGGGAGTTTGAAGTAGAAAGTAAAAAATAAAATAGCTTTTTGTAGTATATGTTGGCTAATTGAACGTAATAATAAAAAAATTAAAAATAAATTAAAAAATAAAAATAACTTTCAATCTCCGGAGGTCAAGAAATTTAAAGGCCAGTGTGAGGAGAGGTGAAGAGTGTGGTTGCCAAGAATACTGACTGACTTAGATGTGGAGAGGAAGGCAGAGAGCAAAATTTCCAAAGGTGTGCTTAGATGGCTTCATAGGTGAATTTATTTACAACAGCTATGCTTGCTGCACATTAGAATCGACTGGGAGGAGAGGGAATTTTGGAAAAATACAGTAATGTTGCCTGAACTTAACCCCAAGTTTTCTCATTTAATTAACCTATGGTGTTGCTAGAGCTTGATATTTTAAAAACATACTTGATTTTTCTAATAAGCAGAAGTATTTACTTAAATCATCTCAATGCTAGTCAATTTTAATTATCAAGTGAAACATAATGTGATTTATATCATGTTAGGCTCTCCCACTAATTGCTTTACTTTCCAAATATTTTGGTTATTCTTGTACAATTAAATATTCAAATAATCATTTTTCAAATAATTTTATCAATCTGTAAAAACATTCTGCTATTTTAACTTTAATTTCAATTATTTTAGATAATGAGGGAGAATAAGCTTTAAGAAATCATGTTTGCATTTTATAGCTATTTAACATTCTTTTTAAGGCCCTCACTAGAATTTTTATTATGTTTATTCCCAGTTTTTAAGAAATGCATTGTATTTTAAACTTGTAAATGTGACATTTCTGAATATAGGTTAACTTTTATTTTGATATGTTACTTTTGTGACCAGCTACCTTATTATATGCTATTATTTTTTTCTAGCAGTTTTCTAGTTAATTCACTAGAGAAACTATTTTATCCTCTGTAAAAATGAATATACATTAAAAGAAGAGTGCCCATAGAAATATACCCATGGATATAAAGAAATTCTACATTTGGCCAAATCCAAATCACAAATCCATAAATATTGTTGGTCAAATAACATCATGTATAAAAATCTAGTATTTTCTGACTAACATCCCTGTAAATTTTATTCACTTTCAGTGATAACAGAAACACGGATTACAGAAACAGGTAGTCCTTGTATTTGTCCTATGCAGAAAATAAAAGAACATCAAGGGCTCAGTATTTCTCACATTTCTATAAACTAAATCTTGTACAATCTTCATGTTATTTATAAGAAGCATATTTTAATACACGTAGAAGTTAGGGAACACTTCACGTCAAAGATACTTCCTGTGCTTTGAAAAAAATGCATTGTCATCCCATTTATCTTGCAAACTAATTTACCTTTGAGTTTCATATCACATGATGTTGTTTGTTCAATGAAAAAATTCTGTTGTACATTTTGTGCTTTCAGTCTCAAACTGGGAGCTAGAAAAACCCTAAATTCCACAGAACAAAAATAAACAAAATGTATGGGGGTAGGTATCATTGTCTTTTGATGCAAAGTTTACTGGGTTGCAAGTAGCAAACAGAATATTCCACTAGCTTTGATATTTTATATATGTGCCATTTGGGTTATTTGGAATACCAGTATCATAGAGTATTTATTTGTGGAATGATAATGCCCTAAGTGTTTTTGGTTTGTTTGGTTGGTTGTTTGGTTTTAAGTAGGTTACATGCCCATGTGGGGCTTGAACTCATGACTCTGAGATCGAGTCATATGTTTTACTGAGCCAACCAGGCACCCCAAATGTTTAAGTTTTAAATGAAATAATATATATGAAAACTGTATAAATTGTAAAGCCACTGCCTACTTCAATATGGCAGGGAACTCAGACAGTACTGTGTTATAATTTTTCCTGGAGATGCTGTTCTTTAGAATTTTAATTTCTTTTGCAAATTGCATGGAGGTAAATAAAGATAACTGTCTTACAAACTTTATAGCTAATTACATTTATGTTGTATGTTGTCACGTGTGAAAGTTTAACATATTTAAAATGTACCTTAACTTTTATAAACTCTTAGATATTTAGAATGTTTAATTCGTTTTTAGTCTGTGAGTTGCAATAAATAAGATATATAATTTAGGCTACTTCCGTTTAGAGTGATTTCATTAGTTGTTTTTTCTCTGGTTTTCTTTTTTGTTGTTGTGGATGTTGTTGATATGTATAGCAGATGGCAACAATCACAGAAATCAGCACAGCAATCAAAGGGATCAGTGGTATGATGAATCTTTGTCAGGGTCACAGGATGCACCCACTGGGAAAATAGCAGCCACATCTGACAGCAAGTGCTGAACACTGTATCTGCTTAGTAATCAGACAGGATCAGGACCGAGGGTGACCCAGAACTGCTGAATGAAATAAGAGAGGATAAAAAAGGACACCAGAAGTTTATTTGCTGCAAAGAGACTACAGAGGCAAATGCATCCTTTTTGCCACTTCAATAGTTTAATGTCCATCACATTCTTGACAGTTGCATGTTGGTTGGAGTAACGTGGTAAATTGCATGAGCCAAAGTGAAGGTAGACACAGATTTGTATAAGAATATTCTCAGCTCCTAAGTAATGAGTACATAAGGATATGTGTAGAAATCTGAGAATTTCTAAGACATCATCTAAATTCAAATGGAGTTCGTAATTCTCCTGATTTTGTGCAAACTCATCATGGATACATTTAAAGAAAGTTATATTACAAATTTCTATAGAATTTTTACAAACTTTTGAAGGATTTTAATTTTGATTTTTTTAACCACTCTTCCTTTTCCTTTGTGATTCCTTTGTTCTCATATCCTACAAAGGTAAAATTTTCTAAATCTCTCTTTCCGCAAATCCAATTAGTTATTTCTTCATGTTAATCTCACTTTTCTTTCCCAGTGTCATCACTCTAATGAGATATTTTTCATTTCACTATAAATCATTAAAATATCAAATTACATGATGGTTCTCTGGTGGGGAGTGTGTCTTTATTGCATCTAGAATATTATTTGAGCCTTGTAAATAGTTTCAATATTCCATGGGGGAAGAGCTAAGATCAGTCTAAAGAGAGAAATACTTATTTATGTATATTTGCACACATGCATTTAGGTATGTATGAATGCATAAATGTACTTATTTTAAAACATTTTGATGGGTCTTTTACTTATGTTGTCAAGTAAATGGAAAAAGGCAGTTTTTGTTTTTGTATTTTGTAAAGCTTACTGCACCTGTTAGTCAAACTGGGTTCATGAAAAGTTTGCAGTTTTGTTGCTTTGTTTGTCCTTTTTTCTCTCTAAACTTGTACTTAAGATTTTCAATACCTCCAAATTATTTTATTTTATTGAATATTTTAATTTTTTTCCAGAAATCCAGAAGACTACATATGCAAAGGAATATTTATAATATTTAGCTAGCCTCAAACTTAGCCTTGAGGGAAGAATATGAAAGGAACTATACTGACAAATGTGAAAAATATCTGTAGTTTTATCTTCCATATATTTAAGACTCATCAAACCAAATTCTATAAACATTCAATATTTTAGTGTTTTAATCATCTCATTAGGGCTTTGGATACATCATCCCGTGCATAGATACTTCCCCTGAGGAGAATTCACGACAGACTGAAAGTCATCCAGAAACAGAGCTCCTAGGACTTCAGAAAGCAAGTTTACAGCTCTTTTTGGGAACAAGGGACAATGGCCTAAATTCATAAACATAGAGGTAAGTGGATATTCCCAATTATGAAACGGAGCAGTCTCCTGTCAAATTGTTTGGAGTTAAGCATAGACTCTGGAATTTCTGGTTTTGTAAACCAAAAGCATAACAAGACTTCAAAAGAGAAGTCAGTCATTATTTTTGTTATAATTCTGTTATTGCATAATGTTAAAATACCATTAAATAGTTTTGGTTAAGGTTAACAAATATTTTTTAAGTGTCTATATCCCATTTATCCTACCCTATAATAGCAACTTTTCCACTGGATTCTAGAGATCTAGGAAGAGGAACTCTATCTTAACATTTTTGGTTTCTTCATAATCCTAAACATAATTACATGCCAAGAGTAAGAAACAAACATATTGCAGTTAATTGTTCTGTAAATTCAATATACCACAAAATAAAAATAGTAGTGCATGATAGATGAACTGGTTATTATTATAAATATTTAAACAAAACCTTAAAACTATGAAAAAATGGATCTTCCCTATAATTTCATTTCCTGCATTTCTAATGCAGATTTTAGATTGATTTTGATAAGCATACTTACCACAAAAATTGATTATACTTTGTGGCATATGACAGTATAAAGTAGTAAGAGGTAGATGAGCTTTTGCTCCAAATAGATAATGAGTTCAAAGCTCTACCTTCTAATATCTAATATTATATTGGTAATTCATTTTGTAGCTCTAAAACCTAAGTCAGTTTTTTAAGTGGCGATGTATGATGAAACTAGTATGTTGGCAAAAAATTAAAAAATAAAAAAATAAAGTGGCAGGTATTATCATTATTAGTGATATTATTAAATAAAAGTATTTAAAATAAGGCATATATGTCTTCAAGTAGTATGAGCTGTACAAGTTGAACTGAACTTTACTACTTTTAATTATAAAACAAAGTATCTCAGAATGCATTTAAATGCCAAGATATAAAAGGGGAGGGGAATGGGATTAGAGGTTAAATAAGATATGTGTTGGTATGTGCAGATTCAGAAAAATAATCTTATAACGAACTCATATATATATTTCATATATATATATATATATATATGAAAAAGTCTCAAAGATAGACTCTGAAAAATAAATAAAGTAAATAACCCAAGGAAGAGACAAGTAGAGCTACTATATGCACATAAAGATTCCAGACAGTTTTGCATCAGTCCTAGAAATCAGTGGTGTGGAATGAAGAGGAAGATAGGAAACATCCAGTAATACCCTGGAAATGCTATATTCAATGAAAACTACATTCAATTATAGAAGCTCTTAGTAAAATGTAAATGAATAGGTGTGCTTTTCATATAAGTATGTGTGAATTTTAAACTTTAATAAAAAAGTCTTTATCTGACACTGACCAACTACAAAGCACACAAAATAAATGGATGTGTTATGTTTTTAGATCATAAGGGAGCACATACTGAATCTATGTCCCTTAAGATGCTTCAGGAAAATATGACAGATTATGTAAATCATTCCCATGCTCAAAAATTAAAAACAAAACAAACAAAATGTTTTTTGAATATAAAGTTATGAGAGACTCTACAATGGAAAATGCAGATAGAATTGTATGGAGGTATGGTCATCAAACACCTAAAATGTGAATAGCATCTTAACAAGTATTGCTGTAGTGTTGTAATTTTCACCTGCAGTAACACTAAACTTGAGAAAATTATGTTGATGTATAAGAAAAAACCAAGGAAGAGCAACAAATACAGAATCCATCTAACAGCTATGTTATTATTTGAGATTTAGGGTGGTGTACATATAATTTCAGACATGAATACTTTCAGAATGTTTATATCCCATAGACCTTCAGTGAAAGAACTATTAAAAGATATGCACCAGCCAAAAGAGAAGTGAAATCAGAAAGGAAGGGTGGGATGTGAAAAGCAGTAATGAGCAAAGAACTCCTTAATTTTTTTAAAATGAAGTATTGATTATAAAAATAATAGGGGTAAATAGTCTTATAAATTATTTCTAAAATTAATGCTTTACTCCTTTACTCCTAGTTTTCTGAATTATTTTAATTCTAGAAAGAAGACACCTTCTATCTCCTCACCAAAAGGTAATGAGAAGAGTTATACACAGGAGAATTGAACCAAAATCTGTGAATATTGACACCAAAAGATTCAAGACACATATGTATGAAATTTCCTAGTAGTAAGACTACATCAACAATGTAAGACTGTAAGAGATCAGGTAATGGGGAACATCTAATTACACAGGGGTCACCTGGGTTCTGTCCCAAATAATGATTTTAAAAACACCAGTGCTGAAGAAGAGATGGGACTCTGGAAAAGGTCTCTATCAAACATAAGTTGTAACAGGAAACACCTGGATGTCCCAACCTATGAAAACACGGCTCAAGTGGCCTCTCCTACTGCCCCCAGTGAACCCTCACTTGGGCTAGTATCTACCCCCAAAGGAAATTTAGGTAAGGAGAGACTTGGTAACAACGTGCAGATAAAGCAGCAAGCAACAAATCTAAAGCATAAACTTGCCAACAAGCCACAGCTCTGAAGGTGTTCTGGAACTAGTTAGCAACCCCAAGAGCACCCTCTCCCCCCAAGAAGCCAACCAAGAGTCAACAGTCAGGCCAGACCATTCTGGGTGAAGCCAATTGTTTTATAGGATTTAAAGATTTCTTTGATGGCAAGACCCAACACACTGACACTCAAATGAAAGGCAAAAATGAAAAAGGACTCCAGACAAGGCCACAAAGGGGTTGCACATAGGGACAGGATAAGAGCAAGCTAGAGCTATAGGGGACAGCCTATGTGTGGCAAGTAGGTTAGAGTTAGCTAGGTTTCTCAAGGGCTCCCTGTGGACTGGCTAATTTCACAATCTGTATGACCCTGTGAACCCTATGCTTAAGAATCAACATCAAATGGTCTTAGGTTGAAATACTCAGGAAGCTAGGAAGAAATTAATGCAAATTACATATTAATCAGAAACCTGACCTTGGCCTTCCAGGATTCTAAACTATGAAGCCCTTCAAAAATGCTCTCAGAATTCAAATTTATAATACACAAAAACGAGAAGGAAAACAAACTACAAAATATTACAAAGTAAAGAAAGAGAGAAAAACAGAATATCATAATAGAACTAATAAGCAGCAGGACTGGATGCCAGAAAACCTAAAGATATGGATTGAGTGGAAGAAAAATACTAAAAATATGATTACATAAATAACTAAGAATGAAAAAATACACTAATTGCATTGTTAAATCCTTGCTCAATAGATTAAAATTCATATTAGACAAATGTAAATTAGTGAACTGGAACATAAATGTAATTACACACAGTGTCCGAAATACAAAGATTAAAACATAGAAAATAAAAGAGACCTACTATAAAATATCAGGAATTATCACCAACAAAACAGCAGCAACAAAAACTTCAAATATATAAATAAAAGTGTCACCAAAAAAAAAGTGTCACAGACTGACAAAAAGGAATTAACACTCCATAATTGCAAACTGTCCACATATCAAGATTCTGAACATCAATATTCATTATTGCTATTTGTAATATTTTTGTGCTCTCTTCATCAGGCTTAGATATTCATATTGAAATGCTTTATAAAAATCAATTAGCTATAACTCCTTAAAAGTTAAATGTCCCGAATGTTTGAAAATAAATTTCCTTTTAATTGTATGTTGTTCATATGTTTTGATAATTATGCAAATTATGATTTAGTAATAGTAAAAATATTAAACTGTTGGAAATAAGCATTCTGAGAAGCAGGATTTAGCCTATATAGCAAAGGGCATTCAAAATTCAACATTGGAGTCAACTGAAATAGCAAGAAAAAGTAATAAAAAAATAAAAATAAAATCCCTATCCTCATGGAACTTAGTCTTTTAGAGAAGTACAATAAACAAATAAGTATATAATAGATATGCATATTATGTAAGAATAAGTGCTCCAGTTATAAATAGAGCAAAGATGGAGAGTTGGGTGAGAGCATGGGGCTGATTTTAAAAGGACATCTGATTAAAAGAAAGCTAAGGCAGTGGTCATGGGAATATCTGGTGAAAAAGGAGTTTAGGCTCAGGGAACAGAAAAAGTACTG
This sequence comes from Ursus maritimus, assembly GCF_017311325.1. Classification (NCBI taxonomy): domain Eukaryota; kingdom Metazoa; phylum Chordata; class Mammalia; order Carnivora; family Ursidae; genus Ursus; species Ursus maritimus. Next base: position 32,958,497 of record NW_024423344.1, on the reverse strand, counting down.
TTGGTGTCCTCCAGGGATATTCACATTGCTGGTGTGTCTTGTGGAGAGTGCTGGGGTGCAGGATATAAGATCTATAACATGAAAGCAGTCAACCAATGCAGAGTTTGTAGACTATTGAAATGACTTGGCTATTGACTCTAAATTTAATGAGAAATCCATGGAGAATTTTGAAGAGAGACATGACATGAACTGACTGATATTTAACAAGTTCCATTTGGATGCTATCTTCTCCATGCCCTGTTAAAGACAAAGGTCTGAGTAAGGAGATCATTTAGGAGGCTACTGTAATAATCTAGTTGAAAGATGTTGATAGCTTGTACCAAGGTAGTGGCATTGCACTCATGAAAACAATGGAAAATAAATATATTTTATATGTAAAGCCATACACAATTAATGCTACATGAGATGTAGTGTGTCACAGAATGAGGACATTATGAATCCAAGTTTCCTTACTGAGCATTTTGAAGAAGAAATCTGCCATTTACTGAACTCAGGAAGTCTTCTCAATGAGTAAGTTTAGGGAAAAGAGAAAATAAGAATCCTGTTTTTCACATATTAAATCTGAGACTTTTCTTGGTCAACTGTCCAAGTAAATATCAAGAGGGCATTTGGATTTATAAGGCTAGAGTTTGTGACAAGTCCTGGCCTAAGAATCGTGCATGTTGTAGTCCTCTATATATACCTGACATTTAAAGCAATAAAACTGGATGAAATCCTCAAGGCAGTGAATATAGACGCAGAAGACTAAAGTTAATGAGACTGAGCCTGGAACGGAATGTTCCAGTTACATGTGTTTTTTCTTTATTTCAAGTAAAAGAGAGTGCGGGCGGGGGGGGGGGTAAGCAGTGAGGGAGAGGAAAAGCCAGTAAAGTGGAATGTTCTACAAGAAAGTCCTTCAAGCAGATCAAGTGATCTAGGAAGGCTGAGAAATGGCAATAGAATTTATCAAAATGATGATTTCAGATGATTTTGACATGTTGTCAGAGTGGCATTTTACACAAGGCTAACTGGAATGAATTTAATAAATAATGTGCAGAACTGGAGATCACAACTATAAACCACTTTTGCTATAAAAAGAAGAAAAAAAACAGGGTTAGAGTTCTAAGTAAAAGTGAGGTAGAAAGGGAAAATTTTAAAGAAAGGGGGGTAATCAGAAGGGGGAGTGAAGCATGGGAGACTATGGACTCTGAGAAACAAACTGAGGCTTCAGAGGGGAGGGGGGTGGGGGAATGGGATAGACTGGTGATGGGTAGTAAGGAGGGCACATATTGCATGGTGCACTGGGTGTTATACGCAATTAATGAATCATCGAACCTTGCATCAGAAACCAGGGATGTACTGTATGGTGACTAACATAATGTAATAAAAAAACATTAAAAAAAAAGAAAGGGAAATTTTTATATGTGTGTCATAGGGAGATAACAACACATTTGATTGCTGATGAAAACAATCTAATAGAGATTTTTAAAAAAAATGAAGTGGAAAAGAGTGAGAACTGTGGGTGCCATGTACCTGAAAATGGAAATATATAAGGAATATAAATAGAATAATTACTCAGGTAAGAGTTGGCCCCGCGTGGCTTAGTATGGTGACTAAGTGGGATTGCTATTCAAGTATCTGAATATGGCTGACTTAACCACTTGACCATAGACATCATTGGCATACATACCTGATAATCATTATATTATGGAAAAGCTAAGGAAAATCTTTACTCTTTATGGCCACTACCGCTCTCAAGAAGACAAAAGAAGGATGTGGGCCATACATTTCATTGCCTATTGGCCAAACATTCCACCCCCATTGGGATAGAATCAGTAAAGGAGTGAACGGACTGGGAGTTACTTCTATTTATCTCCCTCTGACAGGAAGGAAACATTAACAATAAACAGAATTTCCCCCAACAATAATTAGCTCTCAGAATAGTAATAGAAATTTTGGAATAGTAGCAGTTTCCATATATTTATTCTCTGTAAATTGCAAGAAAAAAGTTTCATCTATATGACAAAGTGCTATATGATGATGATGGGGGAGGTTTTTGTTTCCTTACCTGTTCTGTATTATTTTTTAAGTTTCTCAGTTTTTCATAGCCAGTTAAATGTATTATAGTGTGTTAGGGATTTTGTTAAAGGCCTAATCATTACGTTGTTTTCTATCACCAAGAAGAACTATAAAATCTAAACCATTAAGTCAGAAACACAAAACATAAGGATATAAAGGTAATAATAGATGAATCAGTAAATATCACTGTCCACAAATGGAATATTTTACTTTCAAGTTTCATTAATTTAAAATGAGATCATTATGTATGCTTATTAAATTAATACACTAGCCTACTGGGATTCCCAAAACTGTGAGATTTTCCCCTTACTCCTAAATAAATTCTGTTGGGATTGTTAAGATGCAGACTGAGGATAGATGAAGAGAGAGACCACGTGCCATACCTGGGCGTGTCCACCATCTAACAGAACACGCTTTAGTACCATACGGCAGTAGCAAACAGTACAAAACACACAGCTTTGTTGCAGATTGGTGACATAATGACTGCCAAACACAGTATTAATGAAATCATTGAACAACAATTAATAATTAGGAATTTCATGGAATAAGGAAATTAAGCTTCTAAAGGGGATGTCTTTGACAGAATAGATCTCATAGCAGTCAAGAGGAAATCTGTCAACAATTGGGAAACCAACCAGATATCTGTGAAGTTCACTGACAGTTTTTGGCATTCGCTTAATTTGTGTTCATTGTTGAATTTATTTCGGTATTAAAAAAGTTCCAATTTTGTATTACTTGAAATTCTATATTATTTTTAAGTAATGCATGTTTTCTTTACTACTGAGTCTAAGGGATATTTATTAAAAGAAATAAGAAACCAAAACAAAAAGAAAAGAAATAAGAAATCAAAACTATAATTATCTACCTTCCCACTTATATATGATTTTACATATTTTTTTAAATATGATATTTGAGGTAGGAGAATGATGTCTCTGTCTCAATGATAGTTCATAGTTTGTGATACAGGTTAGTCCTTCTCATAGATTTTTACCAAAGGTTTTTAAAAATGTGATTAACAAAGAGTCATTAGGAAATTTCAGAATGTTATATGACTAAATGTTCAAAACACAATGTACAATTTACAATGCACAGTCTTTCCTTAGTAGGGACTATAATTAGGATGAAAATTCAGTTTTGATAATTTAGAAAGCTCCATTTCCATGTAATTTAAAGAAAATAGGACTAATCCCTTTCATACATAATATTTTCCTTTGGCATAGGACCTCAATCACACCATTTAAAACTGCACATTTGAATATATGCACTGTGAGAGTGATAACGATTTAAATATTTATCACATAGCTCTTTGGCATGGATACCTCTAATAATGATAGTTAACTAAGATGGTACAGAAGAGGTTTGGGTAAGAATAATAGAATGGAGAACTACAACCAATATCTATCCTTCTATATATGTATGTCACATTTTCTTGATCCACTCATCCATTAAAGAACACTTAGGTTGTTTCCCTAACTTGGCTATTATGAATAATGCTGCAGTGAATGTGGGGGTACACATATCTCTTTGAGATACTGATTTTAATTCCTCCAGATATAAACCCAGGGTACAGAACTGCTGATGGTTGTTTTTATTTCTCCATACCCCCTTCCTCTTCTCTTGAAGATAAGAGGCTCTTTATATTGCATTTGTTAAATGCTCTGCTTGATAAAATGCCCTTTATATTGCAAGTCTTAAGGCAACCAGCATTTATTTTATGCAATGTTTGTCTAACCTTCTAAGCAGTTCTCTCTTACTTTCTGCATCCACAGCAACTTGTATTATCACAATTATACCACTAATTATACTGTGTAATATAAACTTATAAAGGACAATAATAAAGTTAAAAAATTGGGCTTTAAATTCAATCATGGTTGGAATCAAGACCTAATTTGGTTCAATTTTTTGCTGTGTAAACTTAAGGCAGTTATATTACTTCCTGGCAAAAAATTATATCGGATACAAATTGAGGGTATTAGTTGTTATTACCTTATAGTAACTTATTCTAAAGCTAAATTAGGTGGTGGTAGTGTAAGAAAGTGCTTAAAATACTGGCACTACACAGGCATCAAATGGATGGTTTTAAGTTAAAGTTTATATGAATGAGTAAGAATATTGTGGGAGATAGAAATGGATGACAGCAATATTCAGAAACCATCCAAAAGTAAATAAATAAAGTATCACTGATATTGGAAAATACTTGAAATATTTGAAATATAAATATTTGAAAACAAACTATTATTTAATTTCTATTATTTGCAATTGTTTGAATCAAATAATTAAAATCACAATATGTAAATTTAATTTAGGCTTTATTTGTATTTTTAAAAGTAGGTCACTGTAATTATATACTCCATAAAAACAGTTACTGTACAGAACTCTTTTGGAGTTTTGCATAATAAGCATTTATTTATATATCATTTTTCATTCGCTGTATTGCTTTATTCAATTACTAGGTTCTATATGTTTATTACTCATTTATTGTACCTGCTTGTCTTTTTATTATAAAAAATGTGTACCATTATATAATTTTGTGTCTTATCCTTGTTCACCCTAAAATAATAAAAGGAAACATTTGTTTCCTCTTTTTTAAAAAAATAAACAAACTCCCCCCCCCCAAAAAAAAAAGAAAAAAGAAAAAGAAATAAACAAGCCATCAAATGAAACTATGGTAGGCCAGGGATGTTTGTGAAACAATCTATTTGTTATCTTTTTAAGTAGGTTTTGTTAGTATTTGTGTACAAAGGATGCCACATGTAAATGTTTTTTCCATAGCACAAATTAAAGTACAATTCATAATGGAGAATTGGAAATTCAAAGGGTATGATCTAATTCCCCAGACAACTTGTCAAGTATATTATGCCAACTAGTATGCCGTTTACCCAGTGTACTATGAGTTCTGAGATCATAAAATAGATAACAAGAAGACGTGATAGAGAGATGACTGGGTTTTAAAATTAAATAGAAGGCTGAGTCTTAAATTCTTTCCTGAGTCCTCTTCTGATTGTCTGCTGTAGTTCATTGGTAAATAAATCAGCAGATAGAGCAGAAAAAAGGTAACTGTCCCCTACCATTTCTTCCTTTTCAAGGATAAATGGATTTTATATGTTTATATTTAACGACTGTATTGCCAGCTCTCACAAAATGATTGCTATTTTAGAAGTCCAAACTACTAGCAAAAATTCTCCTCATGGCTTTTGGCTTTTCAGTAAACCTTTAAAATGTATATTTTATTCTTTCATTCATCCACAATTTAATCCTTCCAGCCAGCAATGTATTCATTCAAAAACTCTGAATATGCACCATATGCTAGACTCTGATACCAAATGCTAGCAAATGTTCTTCTCTTAGAAATAAAGAGACTGAAATCCAGAAGGTAGATTGACTTATTCAATAGCACATGAGCAGGGATCGATACACATTTATCCCAATCACTAGCCTATTATGAATTCTAGAAGTTATTGCAATCTTTCAACTTCTTTAAATTTTTGCTTTACCATATTTTGTTAATTTTTTGCTATTACTTGGTTAGTTAGCTTAATGGAACTGCAGAATTCATTTTGGTCAATAAGCTGACCATACACGAGCAACTGACAGTGGATTGATGGATCATTTTTCAACCATTAAAGTGTTTGAGAAAACAAATAAACATCAGCACGATGAATTAGGAGGCAGTATATATAACCTAAGATACTCATATAAATGCATTAGGTGGATTTGGACTGACAAACATTTTCAGATCTACTTGGCTTTTTTTTTTTTAACATTAATTATGAATGGTAATTTACACAATCTCTCCTTTAATTATTTTATTTGCAGAGTCAAAGCTTGCTGATTCATGAAACAGTAAATTTGCTAAATGTTTTCAGAGAATAAAAAACAGCTTTAGTGGAAGGGCACTCAAAATCTTTACAAGACATTTATATGCTATAGAGAATTTAGTGTCTGTTGATAGTAATTAGCAAAACAAAATCCACCTTGTTGCACTTCACTAATACATGGAGATTAAAAAGTTGTATATCATTACTCCTATGTTCCAAATGTAGCCTCAAATTATAAATATTCTTCTTGTATCTTTGAATTGTTAAAAAAACAATATTATCAAAAAAGACATGTTATGTTTATGATTTTGTAAAATCAGTTATAATATTTCTAGTTAAGGCATAGAAAATACAATGTGTATGACTCTCTACTTCTCTAACTCCCTGTTAAATCTTTCTTAAAATAGTCATACAAGGACATTTATAAGAGTCGTTGAATATAATGACAGGGAGATCAGAAAAGGTTACAATGGCTAAGAGCAGTTGAATACATTCTGGAAGCTGGAAAGCAGGTAGGACAGGATAACTATCATAGCAGAAGTACAGAAGAACCATGCCTATAGTGACAAAAAATAACATCAAACAGTTTATAGCCTAGAATCTCTGGTCATATTCTGTAATAAAATGCCTCCAAATCAAGGGTTTTGGTGCAATGCCGAAAATGAAAAGATTGGTATGAAGCCTGTACAAGAAAAAAAAATCCTAGAGCCTATCTGATGAACTGTACAGTCATAGAATTACCCACCTGCGTGCATAGAACAGTGGCCCTCTAGAAGATATGTCCACATCCTAACCACTGGAACTTGTGAATGTGTCTTTATTCGAATAGGAGTCATTGCAAATATAAGTTAAGGATTTCGAGATGAGCTCATTCTGGAATACCAGCATTGGCTTTAAATCCAATGATAAGCATCCTTATAAGAAAAAAAAAATGGAGGGACATATGATACAGACAAAGAAAAGACACAGACATCAGAGGGGAAGGTGATACAGAGACGGAGGCAGAAGAGTGGTGTGCTCACCTTGTAAGGAATGACAACAGTCACCAGAAGCTGAGAGAAACAAGGAACAGATTCTCTCCTAGAGCCTCCAGGGGCAGGCGGTGGGGGTGGGGGAAGAAGCACAATCCCACCATCACCTTGACTTCAGATGTCTGGCATCCTGAACTGTGAGAAAAGTTTTTGTTGTTTTAAGTCACCAGGTTTGACTAATTTGTTATCGCAGCCACAGGAAACTAAAACACCAGCCATCAGACTCGTAGAGAAATGAAAGTTTATTCTCTCTTGGAAAGTTAATTCGGAGAATCTGGAACATGAAGCAGAAATGAGGGCAGGGAATATATAAAAATAAGGGGGTTAAATGAGAAAGTATACATACTGAATGGTGAGACATTTCCCACACAAGCCACATTTCTGATAATGAGGGAAGGTTGGACGATTCTTTTTGAGAAACATACTAGCCCCAAATAATGTGTCAAATGCTAATGGCAGTTAATTTTCCTTAAATACTTGGTCCCAATATGAGCAACTGATAGGGATGCTCATCAAAGATAAAGCTTCCATTAATCTCTTTAAAGGCATAGCATAAGTGTAAAGGAACCACTAGGTCCAATATATATTTGAGGAACGACTCTAAAATAAAGAATAAAACAGGTAAACAGAAAAGTAAAACAGAAAAATCTAAAACACTGCATAAGAAAAAAAAAAAAGGATGTTGTTTTATTCACCTGAATATATAGGGTAAATCTTACAAAATAAAAGGGATCATTAGGGGTTAAAATAAGCTATAAAAATTAAACAAGCATTAGAATTGAATTATTTTAAAACTGCACATGAAAACAAAAAAAAAAGATATAAACTAGTGGAAATATTAGAATATTAAGACAAGAAGTCCAACAACTAGATAAAAGAAGCCCCAAAACTGAATACAGAGAAAATTTAAGGGGAAGAAATTATCAACTACAGAATAAAATTTCTACATATTGCAGGAAAATCAGACTTAAAATTCCATACAAAGATGACTTGTTGCAAAATTGTCAAATTAAAAATGCCAGAAATAAAACAGAGTATTCTAAAAACATCCAGAGAGAAATCACTCACATACACATGCACACATGTGCATGCGCGCGCGCGCACACACACACACACGTGCGCGCGCGCGCGCGCGCGCGCGCGCGCGCGCGCGCGCGCGCGCGCGCGCGCGCGCGCGCGCGCGCGCGCACACACACACACACACACACACACACACACACTTAAATGATTGAGAATTACAGTTTCAAAAGACTTAAAACAGTCCTGGAATCCACATTATAAAGAACCGAGGAATTCAGACTTCTGTATGCAGTTATTTTCTATGTTAGAATTCTATACTATTCATATAATCAGACCACTGTGAGTGTAAAATAAATACATTCCTAGATACGCAAATACTCTCAACATTTTCAGAAAGTCATCTTACAAAGAAAGATATCTTACAAAATGATAGTAAAGCAAGAAAGAGGGAGCTGTAGGTCCAGGACTTAGGGTTTCCAGCACTGGAGGGAGGGACAGAGAAGATGCTGAAGGCAATGGTGAGAGCAGTCCTCAGACGTGTGCGGTGCAATAGATCTGGAAAGCACACAGTTCAGACTAAAGAGTAAACCTCAAAATTACTGTCAGAAGATGCAGTCTCTGGACAGGGAGCTTGGTGGTCATTTAGTGAACAGTAAAATTAAGTAAATAAAAATTAGGTGATTACTAGAAAAAGAAAAAGTTGTAAAGGAATGAAAATAAATCAGGGGATGGCACATATCTATACTGTGAATAATATTTAAATAGTCATAAAGATGCAAACTCTGAAAACTGATTTAAGCAAAAATTATTGTAAATAAACAGGCAAGATTTGGTTGAAATAGAATTTCATTCATACCTTCCATAGTACCAAGATCTAAAAATGTAGATATCTCTATATTGTAATATAAATGTTATTATTAAATCTGCAGTTAAATACCAACTACCATGATAAACTCCTAATGGAGTAGGAATGGTTCATTATGAGAAGAGCACTTTTAGATACTTAGATAAATAGAAAATACATCTTACTGTATTCAAAGCATCATTTCAAAAATATTTTCTAAAATTAAAAAATACAATTAAAGTTAAGTACTTTAATTTCTCCTTAGTGATTACCTCTCTCTCATACATAATAAATGGAGAAAAAGTTTATGAAAGGACAAGGTGAAAAAATGCACTGACAGAAAGCTTTCAATATTCCCTCTTTAGTCTTTCCCACTCTCTTTTGAGAGATATTTTTCCACCTTTTATGCAAAGGTAGGGGTATAGAATCACTGAACTCTCCTGCTTCTGGAAGCAGTGGGAGTGTAGGGAGTACTGGGAACCAAAGGAATCTCAGTCAAGATCTTAACATCCTCCTCTGGAACAAAATAAAACGAACTACTTTTCACAGATACGCTGCATAATTGTGGCTGCTTCCAAAGAATTTTCTAAGGCAGAGCTTGAAGTATTAAAAGGACCAAACACGTGGTTTGTCATCTTTGGCTTCTTTTTTCTGCTCCAGGAGAAGGCAACACGAGGAAAGAACTCTTAAATGTCCAGAACACAAGAGGGACAAATACAACATTTAAAATGAATATGAACAATGCCTTTAGTCACTAGATCCCACCCAATCTACAGTTTCATATTCAAATTGTACCACTAGAATTAAGACAAAAATACTACAAACACAAGGGAACATTTCCTCCCATGAACTGAGTTGATGAACAGTTTACCTGTATTTCCTCAAAATACAAGGATCGCATTCAGTGTAAAATCGAAACACTTGAGAGCACACACACACACAGATTATATATGTAATTAAAGGAAAATTTATGAATAAAAAAATAAACAAGCCTACCTAGCATACACGTGCAATTAATGCAATCAAAATATACTAGAATACTTATGAGACTTCCAATCAGTCTCCAATTGTGTAGTAACAGCATGTTATCTTCATTAGCAATAGAATGAGACAGGAAATAACCAAAAGAAAATTATGTGCTGATATGCTAGATACTGTGCTATCTGTGACATTACACATACAAATATAAAATCATTTTGATCTCTATTGTGAAATTTTATTCTATCTATATTTCAAGTTAACCAAGTAGGCATTCCACTTGTAGGTACAAAGCTCCATGTTCATAATATATATTTTTACCCCTAAAAGCATCCTTCTTTATAAAGGCATGGATTGTTTGGTAATCATTCTAAATACCCAGGCCACGATAGCACCATGATTTACTCTTTGGTTATTGGCAGATTTAAGATGGTCAAAGTATTGCTCATTGTGATTTGATTATCTATGCTATTTTTAAAACTTCAAAAACTTTTTTTTAAAAATGCCCAATATCTGAAGGAATGAATTCCAGCTAGAATCCAGTATGATTTTTGTTGCAGCAAATATATGGTGACTATTAATCAAGCTGTATTCGGAGGACAGAAAATACTTTGCTGGTAATGGCCCCAAAATGGCAGAGTACAGAACTCCAAATCTCTATCCTTCTATGTGAATGCAACAGTTAGGCTGGCAAAAATTTATCAGAATAAACTTCTTTTGAACTCTGTAATTGAATCAAAATCTTACAACAACCAGAGGAGTGCTTAATAAAGAAAGAAGCTGCTAAATTTCAGTAAGAGAGCATTACTCATTTTAACGTAACAGGGACCTTTTACTCAAAAAATTGTAGTTGTAGATTTTGATTTGTCCCGTGCCTTCCTGAAATATAGCTTTGGGGTTTTCCTGCCTTTGTTTCCCCATGTTCAGAACATTCTCCTGACTGAAGCATCTTGTACAGTGTATGTTGAAAGCATTCAAAGGAAATATACAAGCCCCAGCTGTCTGGGACAAGGGATAAGAGATGGGACAAGACCAAAAAGTCTGGGAAGGAAGAGACTGGGATAGAGATATGTGGGGGAATAAGTGTTATAAACAGTTCACTTATGCAGAGGAATATGGAAGGCCATATGCATGTCCTAGACTGGGGGCATGCTCGGAAAACACCTGGGAAGACTAAACTTTCACCTCTGGCTGACTGTTAGCCTCCAACGAAAGCAGGAAATTTGAGAAGGGAGGTACCGAGAATTCCCATATACCTCCTGCCCCCATATATGCATGATCTCCCCCATCATCAATATCTCCCATCAGAGTGGTATATTTGTTAATATGCTGACCCTACATTGACACATTATAATCACCCAAAGTCCATTATTGACATTATAGTTCACTTTTGGTAGTCTACATTCTGTGGGTTTAGACAAATGTTTAATGACAAAAATCCATCAATATGGTATCATATAATATTTTTACTGCCCTAAACATCCTCCTCTGTGTTTTGCCTACCCATCCATCCCCATCTCCCTGAATTTCTGGCAATCATTGATCATTTTACTTCCTCCATAGTTTTCCCTTTTCCCAAATGGCATATAATTGGAATCATAAAGTGCGTAGCCTTTTCTGATTGACTTCATTTACTTAGTAATATGCATTTAAGTTCCCTCTCTGTTGTTTCATTGCTTGATAGCTCATTTCTTTTTACCACTGAATAATATTCCGTTGTCTGGATGTGCCATAGTTTAGCCATTTTCCTCTAAAAGGACATCTTGGTTGCTTTCCAGGTTGCATTATGAACAAAATTGCTATAAATGTCCATGTGCAAGTTTTTGTGTGAAAATATTTTCAACTCCTTTGTGTAAACACCAAGAACATGATGAGTGGATCTTATGGTAAGAATATGTTTAATTTTGTGAGAAACTACCAAACTGTCTCCCAAGATGGTTCTATATTTTGCATTCCCACAAGTAATGAATAAGCGTTCTGTTTGCTCTGCATCCTCAACAGCATTTGGCATTGTCAAAATAACTAATTTAAATGACCAATAAATAGAGTATAGCAACATAACACTTCAAAATTCCAATCAGTTTTTTCTCTTCTTGGAGGTAAGTCATCACTCCTTTATGTTGAACACAGAGCACAGGAGTTGCTTTACAAAAATTATTTTCTAAACTTTACATAAATTTTATAAAAAATTATATTTGCATATGAGAACTTAAATATTCTCACACAAAAGTTATATTACACTACTGGGATTATAATGGTAAAGGATGTCCCTGTCCCCTGTTATCTTCCCCTTGATTACTATAGCTCAGAGGTCAACATTTCCAACTCTAATATTTCCTTTGGAATGTAACTCCAAATTTGTGATGTCAACCTTAAAATATTACATCAGAGTATCTTTACACTACGTTGGTATTAACAAGTGTACATTACTGTGATGATTTGGCACTTGAAATCACTTTCCATCTCTTGGAACAAGTTATGGTTTTTGTTTTTTTTGTTTTGTTTTGTTTTTTTCTTTGTTTAACCATATCTATAAGTTTTTATATTCTTTTTATTGGTAGAATTATAATACTAGGTTTCTGGAAGCTAAAGAGGAAAGGTCAATGTTTCTCATCATTCACACTATGTACAAACCTGTCTTTTTCAGTAAAGGGCCTCCTGCCAGCACTCTGACGTGCTTAAGATCCTCAACACTAGATTCTAGTTTGTTCATATTCTGGGAAGAATAACTTTCCTCTTGTCAGAGTGGGGAACTTGACTTCATTGTGCTTAATGCCTTGGGGGCAGATGTGTAGAAGAAATATGTGCTACTTGTATAAACTTTCAGAAAACCTTCCTCTTAGCAGTCCCACCATTTGTCTATATTTTAATCTAAGTGGTGATACCAATTTCTTAGACTTTTTGTAAGTCTTCAGCAAAATATATATATATATCCACCATCACTTATACCTGTACTGCTAAAACAATACCCAAATCTCCATCTGGTTTTTCAAATTTCTATATTTTTGGCTCTCTCTCATCAGTAGGGGTCTCTGCTCCATTTTATTTTTAAATGTTTGACTATTTTTAATTTAATACAGCATAAGTAGTACTTCTGAAGAAAATAGTGGCAAGTCTATGCATCCTATTTAGAATGACTAACATAAAAAAAGACAAGTGTTAGCAAAGATGCAGAAAAAAGAAAATCCTTGTGCACTGTCAATGGGAATGTAAATAGTTCCAGCTACTACAGAAATCAACATGGATGTTCCTCAAAAAATTAAAAACAGTAGTACCATATGATCCAGGAATTTCACTTCTGGATATATATCCATAAGATATGAAAACAGGATATCAAGAGATATCTGTACTCCCATACTCACAGTAGCATTTTTAATAATAGCCAAGATATGGAAAACATCTAAGTTTCCGTCAGCAGATGAACTGATAAAGAAGATGTGAGATTTTATAAATATATATAAAAGAAGGAAAGAAGGAAAGAGGAAGGAAGGAAGGAAGGAAGGAAGGAAGGAAGGAAGGAAGGAAGGAAGGAAAGTTGGAAGGAAAGATGGAAGTAAGGAAGGATAGAAGGAAGGAAAGACTGGAGAAGAGAAGGGAAGAAAGAAAGAAAAAGAAAGAAAAACCTGCCATTTGTGAGGATATTGATGGACCTTGAGGACATATGTAAAGTGAAATAAGCCAGACAGAGAAAGACAAATACTGTATGTTATCACTTAGATGTGGTATTTTAAAAACAAAGGTCAGGGGCGCCTGGGTGGCGCAGTCGTTAAGCGTCTGCCTTCGGCTCAGGGCATGATCCCGGCGTTATGGGATCGAGCCCCACATCAGGCTCCTCCGCTATGAGCCTGCTTCTTCCTTTCCCACTCCCCCTGCTTGTGTTCCCTCTCTCGCTGGCTGTCTCTATCTCTGTCAAATAAATAAATAAAATCTTTAAAAAAAAATAAAAATAAAAAAAAAATAAAAACAAAGGTCAAAATCATAAAGTACATAGATTAAAAAAGTGATTGCCAGGGGCTGGGGAAAATGGGAAGACACTGGTGAAAGGGCACTAACTTTCAGCTACAAGATGAGTAAGTTCTGAGGATCTAATGTAAAACATGGTGACAATAGTTGATAACATTGCATTGAATAATTGAAATTTACTAATAAAGTAGAACTTAAATATTCTCACACAAAAAAAGAGATAAATATATGAAGTGATGAATGTGTTAACTAACTAGGTGGGGGGAATATTTATACAATGTATACATATATCAAATCACCATGATGTCTACTTTAAATATGTTACCATTTTATATTTCAATTATGCCTCAAAAATGTTTTTAAAAATAACATAAGCTTTATAAGTTTATGTTTTAGCAAAGTAAATAAAGACAATATGGTCCAATAATTTTATAAAATAGATTGGTCACCTTTGCAGAATTGCTGGTCAGAATGAAAAGACAACAAAACCTACGAAAAGAAGTATATACTGAAAATACATACAGAAACCAGAAAATAAAATACATATGTAAAAGCATCAAATATTTTAATTGATGGGAAGTGGGTGGAAATAATAAACTGTGGGAATAATTAGTGATATAAAGGTCTAAATAAAGGTCTAATATGGAACAAGTTTATTAGGGATATTGAGAAAATTTGAGAAGGGATGGCTAAATGGGGAAAACATGAAAAAGAAATACACAAAAAGGACAACTGTCAATAAAACATTAACTCAGCAGAACTGGATTGCTCAAATGCTATGTATTCCAAAGAAAGACCTATTTTAAGAACTGGCCTTTGGCCAGCTACCGGCAGAATATCTCTGAGTTCTTGGAATATTTTATCTAAGGGTTCTATATGCTTGAGGCCTTGGGGCACACTGTATTTATGACAAATGACTTTTTTTGTGTGCCTGAAGACTTGGGCCAATGCTACACATTGATGCTGGGAAAATTAAATGAATTCAGTACATCCCTGTGAGACCCCCACCCCGCCCAGATGTGGACAGCTAGGTATTTTCTCTTGGGCTTAATTCCGCTGTATCTTTTTCTCATGTAGCCTTTCACTATAATTACCCTTACTTATAAGAATAATAGTTTTTCTGTCTTGTGTCCTTCTAGCAAATCATTGAGTCTGGGTGGCATCAGAGAGACCCCTGACAGAGTAAGCTATTTAACAGAGAATTAAACTGATAGTTCTGAGACTTTAATATGCTCTCAGTGTTGAATATGACATGCAAACAACAACAACAACAAAAAAGAACCATCATAAATTCTTTTACAGATAAACCTTTATGAAAATAATATTAAATAATAGCTTCTTTATGTATATAGTCTATATTCCATCTTAAACACACTATTTGCATTAAGAAATTTAATCAGATTTCATGGCTATAATTCTGAGGCTATCTGAAATAAGGCTAAATCACATATTATTAACAAATAAAATAATTACAATTGATAGCTTTGAGTGCTTATTATCTTCCAGACTTTTTTCTGAGCAATGAACGTGTACTAATTTAATCAATTCTCACAAGTCCATATGGTATGTGTTACTATTATTCCTGCACTATTATTCTCATTATATAATCTTTGAGATTAAAAAAAATAGTAAGAAAATTGTCCAAAGTCACAAAATATCCTATTTGTTTATAGTAATGAGATTAGGATCTAAAACATTGTGTTTCCAATTCCTAAACTTAGCCACCCTAATATATCACCCACAGACTCTGTTTTTTGGTATAGAGAGCTAACGCAAACCCAATGTATTATTCATCTCTTGTATGTCTACCACAGTACAAAGTGTTTTGGATGTATTATTTAACTTTTTCACCTACACAATCACATAAAAGAGTTTCCTTTTTTACAGAGAAATAGCCTCAGAAGAACCGAGTGATTTACTCAAGGTCAGAGGACTAGCAAGGGACTAAACCATAAATCTTTATTGGTCTTTATTGATGCTTTTCATTGATCAAATTGATTAGGGATACTTGAAAGTAGAGGCAAAATAGAAGAGATGATTCCAATGATCTTAGTTCAACAAAAAACTAAGACAATAACGTGAGTAAAAAAATGACTTACTTACCTGGAAAAATGATATGTATCAATATACAAAAAAAGAAAAAATATAGAAATCAATCCTCCTTTAGACCAAAATAAATAAAACAAAGCAAAATGAAGAGTTAAGACAGTAATTTAAAGAAGTATCTATGTAAACTGTAAAAACTATTTTTCTGATGTGAACTAAAAATGATTATGTTGCATGAGATGTTAAATATATCATATTTGGCACATTTTGAGACTCTTCATGTTAATTATTTCATGAGGTTATTTCCAGAACAAAGAAGAATTATAGAAAAAATTATTGTGGACCTGTTTTTTAACGTGCATCTATGCTGGAGTTGATATAACCTACCTAATTTAGCAAAATAAAATTACTACAACTGTCCATTTTCTCATTTTTCTGCTGGGGAGTAGGTTTTGATGGAACTATAAACTCAAAGTAAAACACATGGAAATTTAATAAGAATAGAATTATTATAAGATATTTAAGACCATACTTTAACAGTTTAAAAAAATCATTCTTAATTCCGATCCTTCCTGTCTTTTGTATATATCCATCTTTTAATTTCAATATAAGGCTTAAGTGGTAAACGTCTATTCCTAGGTATAGGTTGATATGGGGATGTTTCTCTTACAATTAAGAAAACATATTCAAGGATTATAAACTTCTGTTCATCTCTGGTTTCATTCAGTACAGGTAATAACTTAATAGTATCTACAGTGTGAGCATCAAATGCCATTGCTTACGTTATTCCTTGCCAAAGCTCATCACATTTCAGTCCCTTGCCTGGGAAAACTTAGTCTCTCCCAAGATATTATCAAACTTCATGTCTCCTTCTGTTGTCTCTGGACATCAAAAATAATATAGAGAAAAATAATAAATACTTTGATGTGTTTCTCTTCCTTGCAATCCCACGGCATGAGTAACAAGACTTTAAGGAAAAGGAAAAACATAAGGACCCACTCTATATCGGTGGCCTACAGAAGTTAACATTTTTCCTGATAAATTCATGTAATAGTGTGTTCAATATTCCACAAATATCAATTGGCTACTGCTTATCAATGTCTGATAATAACTGAATGAGATACAGTTCCTATCTTCAAATAGCTTTTTCAATATGGTACTCAGGTAATCACAGAAGAGTGTGAAATAGTGAAATTCATGGGCCTACAGAAGAACAAAAAAGGAGCTCTAAAACAGATCTGGGAATCAGGGAACACTTCCTCTATAAAATGATTTGATAAATATTCAGGGCAAGGGAGAATGATCTTGCCAAAAACTAAGTAAATTTGTGTGTAAGGAGATGTCTATCATTCTTCTGGTGTTACTTTAAATAATACCCAATATTTAATTAAAGATTTTCAGCCCAAATACTGTATAATTTTATTTCTGTTTATGCAAACTGACAGGATCACCATCCAAAGTTAGGAATTTCTATCATAACTGTAAGGAATTGGGAAAAATGCAACTGATTTCTGTTATTTTTGAACAGCTTCTGGAATGCTGTTATAATTCTAGTGATCATGTTCATTCTGTTCATTTTAATTCAGATTAAATGAGAAAAACCCAATAAGAATACTTCTGAGAAGCAATCAACATAGAGTGGAATTTCTAAATAAATTGGAATTCGTAAATAAGATTCTATGTCATCTATCTATTGTTGCATACCAAATCACCATAGAAGTTTGTGGCTTAAGATAATGATTTAATATCTCTCATGGATTTTTGTTAGAATTTTGGAAGCAGCTTGACTGAATGGCTTTCTCAGGGTTTCATGAGGGTTCTGTCAGATGACAGCAAGGACTGGAGTCATCTTGACTGCTGCTTCTTCACTTGGATGGTCAATGTCTGACCTGGGAAGATTCAAATAGCTAGGTGCTGGAACTGCTGCTGGAGAAGCTCCTTCAGCATCACCACCCCCTCAAATCTGCATGTTCTCTCTACATGTTCTTCCTACAGTGTGGCAGCTTTAAATAAGCTAGCATCCTTATACGGAGGTTTAGGGCTTTTAAGGCACAAAATATGAGAAATTTACACAGGGAGAAACTATCTTTTATCTCGATCTAGCCTGGAAAAGCATGTAGTAGCACTTTTCCTACATTTTATTTTGTAGAAGTAAATCATGAAAGCAGGCTTATATTTAAGAAAAAGAAATTTAGACTCCATTTTTTTACGGGAGAGAAGCAAAGAATTTGCAGATGCATTTAAAACCAAGGACAGCATTCTGATCCTAGACTTTGAAGAGGTGGAAATACCATCACTCCCATCTTTACAACCACCACAATAAAAGTTAGAAAGTCATGATTTTGTTGAACCCAATAAAGAACAGAGAAAATCACCTATCCTGAAACTAAAGAAAGATTGAGCCTGAGAGGAGAGACAAGCCATGTTTGCTTAACTGGGCAAAATCAGTTAGACAAGAGTGAGAAAAAGTTACCTAAAATTGTTAATGAATAGGTTAAGGTCAAATGATATGTGTGTGCTCACGCGCTTGTGCTCATGCATGAGCACACACATGCACACTCATTAACAAGGGTCCTGAGAAAGCGTCTATCATGGTATAGACCCTATGGATGAGAACCACCACCACTGCAGAAAAGACATGGAACTCATCCAGATCTTTCCTCCTATTAAAAAAAAAAAAAAAAAACCTTACTAAGGGGAGATAAATACTATCGTCCTTAGAACACAGGGGAAATCTTATTGCAGCTGTGTAAAAGGAATAAAAAGAAAAGTCTAATGAGGGGGTTCAAAAATAGGTGTTAGACCCATCACTACTGTTGGGGGAGGACAAGAATAGCGACATTGAGAAAGCCACTTTCCAGAGATCTACTGACACAGTGCTGCCTAAAACTGAGGTTTAATCAAAACCATAGAAAGTACTCCCAATCCCAATTCCTGTCTCACCATCAGCTGATAAGCTTTGAGTAGCAATATACAGTGGAATACTGTTGGGAGAACATCCCTCTGTAAGGTGTAGTGTAAGTGAGAGACCAAAGCTAAGGGTGGGGTAATCGACGAGGAAAGTGTTTTTTCAAAAAGCCTCCATCCTAAACATCCAGTCTTATAAAAAATTTTAAAACATGGTCCCATAAGTTTAACCACAGCACCACACACACAGCTCAACTTTTGATTAGACTTAATAAAACATTGCTATTAAAGGCAAGGGTTTGTTCATTTCCAAGCATTTAAAAATATTTTTTACCTACACAAAATACTTTCTTATACAGTATTTCTGGTTATCAGCCAACAATTATGGAGTGGTTAAGAAAATGATAACTCACTACCAGGAAGCAGTGAAGTCAACAGAAATATGACACTCAGACATGACACAGATGCTGGAATCACCAGAGAGAGAATTTAAAATGTTGAAATATATATGTTGAAAACATATGAAAAATGCTGATAGTATGCAGGATCAGACAGGTAATTGGACCTAAGATATCAAAACTATGATAACAAGTCAATGGAAATGCTCAAAATGAAAAACACAGTAACAAAGATGAAGTTAGCTTATCACTAGAACCATTATAGCTGAGGGAAGGATCAGGGATCTTGAACATTAAGTCCATAGAAATTACCCAAGCGGAAACACAAAAGAAAAAATATAGTTAAAAAATTAAAAAAAAAACACAAACATTTGAAAGTTGTGAAATGACATATAAATGTTTAATATAGCTAGAATCAGAAAGAAAAGATAAAAAGGTAAAATGATATTCCAAAATTAATGACAAACAGCAAAGTACAGGTGAGACACCTATTAAAATAGCCAGAGTGAAGTGGAGTGTGGCATATTGCATACAGAGGAATAAAGGTTAGATAAAAGTAGGCTTCTCATCATAAACCATGCAAGTCAGAAGAAAATGAGTGACATATGTAAAGTGCTAAAGAAGAAAGCTGTCAACCCAGGATTCTTGCAAAAATATCTTTCAAAATTGAACAAATAATGTCTCAGCCCAATTGTGACAAAACAAATAAAAAGAGACAACATAGACCAAAAGAATTCATTGCCAGCAAATCACAGCACTACAAGGAATGTTAAAGGAAAAGGAATAAATATAATAACAGAGAAACACTGGGATCTATACAAAGAAATGAGGAGCACTAGAAATAGAAAATAAAAAATAAAAGTTAGGTTTTTAAACCATATTTTAATTGCTCTGAAAGAAAACTCACTGTCCAAAGCAAAACAATAGTGATGTATTGTGGCTTGAGCATATGTTAAGTTACAATTTATAACAGCAAAAGCACAAAGTTCAAGACAGAGAAATTGAGTCTAGAGTGGAAATTGAGTCGGATCCTTAAAGCACATATGAAGCCATATAAAATTATTTGAAAGTAGATTATTATAGTATATAATTAAGCCCAAGGCATTAATAGCCCAATATGGAAATAATTATAAAAATTATAAATATAATAGCAGATAGTACAACAGAGAAAAAAATCAATAACAGAAAACAGAAAGTTGGTAGATTTTGCCAACAATGTCAATGATCACATTAAATAAGAGCAATCTGAACACACCAATTAAGACAGAGATTGTCAAGTTTGGATAACAGAAGCAAGACTCAGCTATATGTTGTTTATCTATAAAAAAAATTTACTTCAGATATAAAGACATGGTTTAAATGTAAAGGATACTGAAAGTTATATTAAAAAGTCGAGTAACTATATTGATATCAGGCAAATTAGATTTAAAATTATATCAAAAAAGATTAATAATAAAGGACACAGTTCTATAAGAAAACATAACAATCCTAAATACATATGCACCTGAAAAGAGAGCTTCAAAGTCCATGAAGCAAATTCTGACAGCTCAGAGATGTAGAGAACTAGGAAGAACATTGTTCAAACTCTTAATAAAATAGCTGAAGAAAACTGGATATTTTTGAATATTCTTGAATGCATCAAATAACTAAGATCACAGGCACACTACCTTGAGAGACACCATCATCTGCAGTGAGAAACAGGACCTGAGAATTTGCTTATTTGAAACAGATACTGCTAAAATGCATATCAGTCTTTGAAAAGAATCAGAAATTGTTAACAAATTGCTTCAGACCAAATATAGACTAGCATAATAGTGTGAAGAATCTAGTCACCATGGATATAGGGGAATTTGTACCTTCTGGCAGGCTTTTCCTCTAAGAAATTTACCAGGTAGTCACAGGAAACACTAGGGAGTATCCTAAGAACATTCTCCCTGGTGCTGGCGGAGAGGGGAAAAGGCAGCCATTGCCCGAATCTCCATTCAGACCTATTTCCTCCAATTTTTCCCAGATACACATCTCTCTTATCTTTCTCACTGGACAAAAGCTTTAATCTGCAAGAGGACTGCCAAAAATTCCATAGCCTGAGGTTACTGGTGGAAAAGCACTACATCAAGGGCAGGGGGACTGCGACCATCACTAAAACTTTGCCTGACATTGTATTTCCTATTTTGGATGAATCTAGTGCTTGTTTCTAATTTTAGACCTTTTTTTTTTTTTTAAGGTTTAGAAGATGAATATTTAGCTTATTCCATTCTACCTTGAAGTGATATTAACTTCATTTATAGTGTAAGCAATTTGTGAGAATTTACTGTCATTTCATCCTTAACCTTTATATTATTTTTATGATGCTTTGCTTTTACATATGGGATAAGCCTCAGATTGCATTATTTTTCTTTAAAGAGTCATTTATCACATAAAAATAAGGAAAACTGTATATTTACACCCATAGTTGACATTTCTGGTTCTCTTCATTCCATTATGCAGAGACAGACATTCATATGGTACCATTTTTCTTCTGTCTGAAGGACTTCTTTTAACATTTCTTAATGCAGAGAGTCAGCTGGTGGTAATTATTTTCAGCTTTTGTAGCTCTAAAAATATCTTTCTTAGCTCTGCTTTTGAAAGATATTTTTGCTGGGTATAGGATACTGGGTCCACTAATTTACTAATTTTTAAATTTCTTTCAGTATTTTAAAGATGTTTTTCTGTATCATCATTGCTTATACTGTCTCCGGGAAGAAATTTAATGTCACTCTTACATTCATTCCTCTGTAACATATCTTTTTTTCTTCCTGTCTGGCTGTTTTTAAAATTTCATTTTTACAACTGAATTTTGAGCAATTTAATTTTGATATGAGTTTTCATTATCTTTGTGTTGCTTGTGCTTTGAGTTGGTTGTGGTTTTCTGGATCTGTGGATTTACAGTTTTCAAGAAAGTTGGCACATTTTTGGCTATTATATATTTAAGTATTTGTTTCCCTTTTCTCTTTTGTCCCTCAGAGACTGTAACTGCTTATGAATTAGGCCACATCAAGCAGTCTCAAAGCTCACTGAAGGTCTTTTCACTTCTTCAATTCTTTCTTATCTTTGTGTTTCATTTTGGATAGTTTCATTGCCTTCTAATGTCAGCCTATTAATCTTTTCTTCTGTAATATCTAATCTGCTGTATTTTCTCTCAGTATTGTAGATTTATCACTAGAAGATTGCTTTTGATCTTTTTCATATATTCTAGATCTCTACTTAACTTTTTGAACATGCTGAATGCATTTATAATAAATATTTTAATGTCCTTATCTATTTATTCCAACATATGTATCTGTAATAAGTCTATTACTATTGATTGCTTACTCTCCTTATTATGGGTCATTTTTTTTCATGCAAGGCAGTAATCTTTAATTAGATGCCACATATTATCTATTTTACCAAGTTGAGTGCTGGGTCCTTTATATTCCAGGTAAGTTTAACTTTTTTTCTTAAACACTAAAATAAATTATTGAAAAGAATGTGACGCCTTCATGTTTTGCTTTTATGATTAGCTGGGTCTAATGTGTGCTCAGTCTTGGGTTAATTATTCTATACTACTGAAGCAAGACTTTCCAAAATACCCATCGTCACCTAAATTAGTGTTTCTGTTGTTGTTGTTCCAGCTCACGGGATAAGCACTTTGTCCAGACTGTCAAGTGCCAAAAATTGTTACTGATAACTCGTATGGATGAGAAACTATGCTTCCTGTGAAACCAACCTACCCCATCCATGGCCCTTAATAAAGGCACTTGCCCACAGGTTCTTTCTTTCCCTGTTCTGCTCTTTCCCTGCCTGCCATAGCCAAACTTTGTCCAGGCTTTTGGGTGACTTTGTGTGGCCCTCTGGGCAAGTCATGCCTCCCTCTTTAGGACTGCTGAGTATAATAAATCCTTTAATTTCATATTTCTCTGAGTGTAATTTCCCTGATCATGTTAGAGTGATCCTTAAAAACCGCTCAGAGGGGACTTACTTCCCCACTTACAACACATCTTGGATAGTTTCTTCATATACATGTTGGAATTAATTCAATACTTACTAGGATCCTATGCATATGTTTGGGGTTCTGGCTAGCTACCTCCTCTCTGATATGCTATTCTACAGACTTTTGTATCATCACTCTTCTTGAATTCTTAGCTCAGACTCTTCAATTCAGGGAGTCTGCCAAGTTCATCTCATTCCCAATAGCCTGAAAAATCTTTCAAGACAGTAAGCTGGAACTATGGTTCAACTTTTTTATTTACAATATTTTTTCGGGGTTTCTGGTCTCTTGTCGCCTGATTTCCAGTTTGAAAATTGTTTCTTATATTGTTTTTGGTTTTGTTTTCATTATTTCAAGAAGAAAGGTAAATTCTGTCCTTGTTATTCCGAAATCTTGGCCAAAATTAGAAAGTGATAGTAGATAACTTTCAATGTATTTTTTAGAATACAGAACTCAAATATTTGATTAAAATTCAGTTAAAAAATAAACAGCACATAAAAGTAGATACAAAGTCTGATGAGATATTAGGTCCTATTATCGTTATAATTTACTTATTTGATGCTGTCAAAAAAGAGTTGATATTTGGAATTTTTTTAAATTTTATTTATTTATTTGTCAGAGAGAGAGAGAGCACAAGCAGGGGAGCGGCAGGTAGAAGGAGAAGCAGGCTCCCTGCTGAGCAGGGAGCCCAACGTGGGATTCGATCCCAGGACGCTGGGATCATGCCTGAGCGAAAGGCAGATGCTTAACTGACTGAGCCACCCAGGCGTCCCTGGAAATATTTTTTGCAATAGTAGTGTAGTGACTTATCTCCTCAAGATTAAGTGTAAGTGAGGACAGTAGTGGTGTCTGTGCCTTACTTTTCTTTTCTTTTTTTTTAACAAGAGAAAAAAAAAAACCCACAAATTTTTATTACATGCACTGTCTGTGCCTTTCTGATCTCAGCTTTCTTATCCCTGAATATCATCTAAGGACTTGAACTGAATTATTTGGATGGTAGTTTATAAATTTTCCACTTCCATTTTTCTTGGAGGGTTAACAGTCTCCTGCTTTACCAGTTTTGTAGTATGTCCTGGGTGATATTTCTAGAAGACAGTTACAAGCTAGCTCCTCTAACCATTCCACAGATTTCCTATGTATTCAACATGCTGGGTTATTTATTTTTTTTCACTTAAATTATATAGAGTGGTTTTTCTTTTCTGTGTTAAACTGTGATGATAGAATTTACAACTTATATTACCAGTCAATGTGTCTTTTCTGGATTTTTGGTTTTAAAATGAATCTGTGAAAATAGATTAATACTGGGATTAGGAGGTGATCATTTGGCTAATATTCTCAAAGAAGAAGACTCATGGTAAATGAATATTTGGGAGGCATACTTACAAAGTAAGGTTAAGTGAAACTTCTACCTACCTTGAGGTAGGCAATTTAATTCTATTTCCATGACCATATTTTACTAACATGATTTTTCAATGCACTTTATTACCCTATCTTTAGATAAGATCCTTCCTACATTCTGGGAGAAGATGTGAGTAGTCAGTCCTAATTTTTATTGGCAATAGTTCTTTTTATCTTTTCATGTATCGTCATAGACATTTTGAAGTCTACACTAGTAATTGCAAGCCAGAGGACATTTTAATCTAGTATTATTATGAATAATTTCACATAGAGCTGCCTAATTTAACATTCTGAAGGACATAAAATGTTTATCTCATTTTGTAAAAGGTAGCTTGTTTTCTGGATGTTAAAATTGTACAAGACCTTTGAGTGGCTTTTATAACATTGGATCATTTGCTTTTTCCTTTTATATTCATATTCTACTTCTCATTTAGCAATTTAACATCTTTTTTTGTTTTGTTTTGGTTTGATTTGATGCAGTAGATTTAGAGCATGACACATCTATTTTGACTTGTGATTGACCCTGTAATTATGTACTCATTTCCTAGAATAAGTTCTTAAATGAACAAGTTTCTGATGTTAAAATCTCAATGTGACCATCTTCAATATTGCATTTTCCCATTTTTTTGTGCTTGCTTACTATTTCAGCAACCTCTTTGAATGCTTAATTTTTTCTACTACAATTAGCCATATATGTCTTACTTAGTTTTCTCAGTTTAATAATTTTTAATTATTTTACAAATTATTTTATCCAGTCACCCCATTATTTCTCATTTTTAACTTGACTAGGCTCTATCATTTTATTTCTATAGTCTATGTAAGATATATATTGGCTTATTTACCCACAACACTTCATAAAATGCAACCCTATCATCATAAAACTGGAAGTATTTAATTGGAAAAAGAAAATACATGTTATTTTTTTCAAGCTCCCTTAAATACACTGTCAGTGGCATCCTTTATGATACACAGTGTGGGAGACCTTTTTTTAAAAAAAATATATTTATTCTGTTAATATCCCTTGAGTTTATAGATTCAAATGATTTTAAAAGCATCAGTTTTGAAAAAAAAAAATCCTACAAGACTTCACTGTTTGGTAATACTGAAAGCCTGGTCAGACTGTCAAATCTGATTGCATAGCCTGTATCATTTGTATTCTCAGGGATCTCTATTCATATATTTACAATGTGACAGGCATTCTCTAGAGCTGTGCCATATATCTGATTTGATATCTTGATTGACTTTCTAATTTTAAAAAGTGAAAAATTCTGTATATTTTCCTAGAAGTCTAAAATAAAACAATAAACTACATGGAAATAAGGATTCTTTAGAACAAAAAAACTAAATAAAGGCTAGTCAAGAACACGTTTAGTTAGATATAAGGCATATCTAGATTTAAAACTAAATTCATGTGCTGATATTGAGCTTGGATATAATCTTCGGTTTTCATTCCTCAGCAGAAGGTGCCAGAAATAATAAAAGAACAAAACCAAGAAACACACAAGACAGAAAATCTAGTTGGAAATCTTTCTCTCATATAGCTGGGTTCATGAAGGGCTACATATTTAGTGTATGATGGTACCAGGAAATAATTCCCTAGCCATGGAATGCACTTTGACTATTTGGAACATTGCTTTAGATTTTAGCTGGTGGGGGGCGCCTGGGTAGCGCAGTCGTTAAGTGTCTGCCTTCGGCTCAGGGCGTGATCCTGCCGTTCTGGGATCGAGTCCCACATCAGGCTCCTCCGCTGGGAGCCTGCTTCTTCCTCTCCCACTCCCCTGCTGTGTTCCCTCTCTCGCTGGCTGTCTCTCTGTCACATAAACAAATAAAATCTTAAAAAAAAAAAAGATTTTAGCTGGTGGGTTGCAATCACCCTTGAGATTCTGAAAGGTCAAGACAGCAATCATGTAAATTTGTGCAACAAGCTCACACTACATTACTCACACAAAGATGCCTCAAGCAAGATGTTAAAGTAGAGTGGTTCTGGACTGGTAGTGACTTAGGCAGATGGTTAATGTAAGCTCATGGTACAAAAAACAAACACAAAATTATGTGCAAAGAAATAAGGTACTGTTTTAAAAAGAGAAAATAATAGAAGAGTTGTATCACTAGTAATATTAGTAAGAGAATTATTAGATGCAAATGTAAAATGATTAATGCATTATATTTAAGTAAAGTTCACATAAGAACAAACAAATTAAAATAGAAAAAACTAAAAAGTGAAAAACAATACAACCGTCACAAATAAGTAACATATTATAACAAGTTAAGAACATGGCAGTTATAGATATAAAAATATTTATTTGAAGAATTATCTTAAATTACACAATTGCAGAGTGTACTACAACTTGAAAAAAATTAAAATTGTCATGATGTAATTCTCAGCAATACTAGAAAGAGTAAGAAATTTTGCTACGTTGAAAAGGGATAACCTTAATAAATATATAAACATAGTTAATGGGGCAATGAAAAAACTACCCTTTGATATAAAAAATTGAGTATGATTACTATTATTAAAGTTTATTTTTACATTATATTGGAGGTTCTACTCAATGCAGTGAGGGAAGAAAATGAATAAATAAAAATTTTAAAAAGTAGGAGCTTATAAAAAAAGTAGGTATAATCAATTATTTATAACCAGTATTAGAGCATATGTAAAATAAGTAAAATATTCCATCTATAATGTTATAGTGATATAGAATTGAAATTAATTGAAATTTAATTGAATATACCAAATTTGTTGGATTTAAAAAATCAATAAGCAGAAATCTAGTACATATCTATATTCCAAAAGAGAGATAATCAGGAAATAAAATTTAAATAACACTTTCAAAAGCAAAAATTATGTAGTAAAAATAAATAAAAGGAAACATGTCCAAGACATTTATGGAGAAAATAAATAAAATTTAATGATACT
This sequence comes from Ursus maritimus, assembly GCF_017311325.1. NCBI lineage: Eukaryota > Metazoa > Chordata > Mammalia > Carnivora > Ursidae > Ursus > Ursus maritimus. Next base: position 32,931,113 of record NW_024423344.1, on the reverse strand, counting down.
TTAAAATGCATAAAGAGAAAGATATAGAATATTTATGGATCAGAAAAAAAATCATAAAGATAGTAAATCTCCCCAAATTGATTTACAGATTCAAAGTAATCACAATAAAAGTCTCAGTAAATTTGGGGGCCATGGGAATTTAATGGGCTTATTTTAAGCTTTGTATTCATCAGCAAATAGCCAGGAGTAAAGCAGAGCACTATGCCCTATCATAATATAGTTTTTAATACTTAACTGGTAATTAAGAGTATGTACTAGCACACAGGTAGTCACATTTGAATAAAACAAAAAGTGCAGGAGTTACAGAGGGTCAGAAATTTAAAGGATTCATGAAACTCTAAAACGTATATTCACATAAGGCTTTAAGAAAAATAAAAGGTATGATACAGCAGGAGAGAGTGCCCAGGCAAACGTCAGAGAGGATCAAGCCTAAGAGAAGCACTCTCGGAGCCCTTTCTTGATGTAGACTGGGATTAGTCTATGAATTGTGAACCACAAACATGTGTGCAAGATGCCTAAGTCTTAGGAGACAATCAGTCTTGTTCAAGGAGGCATCTTTCATACATTGTGGTCACAGAGACAAAATTACACTGCATGACCAGGCTCAAAAGCAGATACCAAGATAATATAACAGATACTAGGTGGGATACATCAATCAGTGTATTTTCTATGAACAACATTCATGGGCTGATTAAAGTTTTGCCCTAGTCTGTCTCAGACAACAGAATATAATTATATCAAGCACTAGTTCATGCATTTCATTCAAGTTTGTGTGTGTGCATCCCAAGCATCTAAAATAGTTTTTGACATAAAGCAGATATTCAGTATTTATTGAATAATGCATAGATATCATTTATTGAGAATCTATTGCTTTTGGAGCACTAAACAACTAACTATGTATATGGTATCTCTCCAGTCTCATCAACTTTATATATTAAGAAACCAGCTCAGAGAGTTATACCCACAATTTTAAAATGAGGGTTACAGTTCAAGTCTGTTTATATTACTGTAGAACTCATATTGTTAAAAAAAAATTAAAAGGAGAAAGATTTTCCCAAGGATATAGGAACAGTAGTGTTCTGAAAAGTTTTTAACATAATAGAACTTGACATATTATCTCTAAGAAGGGTTGAATACTGAGATACTATCCATATTAAGTTTTTTCCCTTTAATTTTTTAATTTAGTGGCAAACTATTTTAATAAGGAATTTTTAAATTTTGTCTTTTTAAACATACTATACTTCTTAAATATAGTTTTCTTATTTCTACATTAATATCATTATATTTGACTATATTATTTCTTCACTTTTTAAAGATTTTTTAAAGGTTTTATTTATTTGAGAGAGAGTGTGTGCACGCAAGTGTGAGCAGGGGGAGGGGCAGAGGGAAAAGGAGAAGCAGACTCCTTGCTGAGCAGGGAGCCCGATACAGGGCTAGATCCCAGGACCCTGAGATCCTGACCTGAGCCAAAGGCAGACCCTTATCAACTGAGCCACCCAGGTGCCCCTAAATTTATCTTTATTAATATTTTCTTACATTTAAAAATATTGTTAACTTTAATAATTATTATTAACTCTATTTGGAGAAACATCTGTTTCACATGAAGCCTATATATGTATATCACATAAAACTACATATACATGCATATATGAATGAATTAGTAATAAATGAATGGTAAGTGGCTCTTGCAATTTTAGTTTCCTGTCTTCTTTTTATGTAGACATGCAGCCAACTTTATTGATTTTAAATTATATTCTCCATACAATTATAGAGCAAAGGTTATTAAGATATATCATGGTACTTTGGAGACAGTATTCAAAGTAGTAATTAGCATAATTATTATATCAGCTGCCATTATGCATGTATATATGTATAAAGATGTGGATTTGATAATTGAATTTAATCATTGGGTTTGGTTTTTTGCTGTTTTCAATTAGCCCTTGACTTACAACATTTTATAGAACATTGTGATTCTTCTACCACTAAAATTAGTTCCTATTAAGTTCAGCAAACTAATAATTTTCATCAACATTTACATTTATTACTTTATAAATCCTCTGAAATTTATAAGATGGTGTCTCTGAATTAATCTCTTATGTGAAAGTTCAAATGTATAATTTTCTAGGGTTTCTTAAAACTGGTATAATGTAGAAGAATCATTAATATATTCAAGGGTCATACAATTATAATATTAGTGTTTGTAATATCTATCATCTATTTATCTACCTTGATAAGAATGGTCTTTCTCCTCCCAGTAAAGAAAATATCTGCCTTTGCATGTAGTCATAATGTTTTGTGTTTGTAAAACAGAATTAGGAAATCAATTTAAACAAAGCCCTACATCTTGCCTAAGTAAGAACAGAATAACATTTAATTCTTTCCGCTTTGCCAATTTGCTGCTAATATGAAGTTAAAGAACGATACTTCCAGGCTCTTCTTTTGATAGAACTCTTACCCTGATATTAGGGAATCAAAATCCAAGAACAATTTTCAGACTTTGGGTAGATGATATTCAATAGAAAGAAGTAGTAACTTGAAGAAAGAGATATAGTTCTGAGTTCTACCAATGGCCCTGAGCATGAATTCTGCCAAGTCATTTATAATCATCAGGTCTCAATTTTCTCACCAGAAAAAGAAACTGGAATATAAGACTTTTCATTTCCATCTTGTATTCCATGCCTCTTTTATTCCCTTGGAGAAAATTTCAGTTTGAAGATTATATAAATTTATGAACTAGAACATGATTGTAACAATAAATAAAGTTTTCAACTTCAATTATTTTTTACTTTAAATAAATGACAGATTGTAAACTATACTCAGGAAAAATGGACATTATATTTAATACATTTTAAATGACATTGAAGAGTTCTAATAAAATTGTTTATCAGAAGTTATTATGTCATTATATCAAAAATGGAAATGTCAAAAATAAAACTAAAATTCTAGTAGAAAGGACAAGTAAATATATTTCTGGTCTTACACTATAATGTATGTTATAAATGGTACACAAAACCTATCAATTAGAAAAACACAGACAGTTTGGTAAATTGAATATGGTAATATATTGAAGTTTTTATTAAAATATACTATATTAGTTATCATATACTACTAGTATATATATAATAAATTTTTCATTTATTATTCCACATATTAACATATCATTTTATAAAGTAAAATATTACTTTATTTATATAGTAAAAAAATTACTGTAATTTTTATTACTTCTTATGTATTTTACATATGAATATTTTAGAGTTCAGGACTTGTTAAATCAAAAGTAGTTTTAGACTTACACTTCAGTCAGGTTGAAGTTACGTGGACCAAATTTAATTTCCTGCCAGAGACAACAAATAACAGATATAATGTAGGAGAAAGTGGTTTGCAAGACAATGAATGTCAGGGAAATAATGGCAATAATTCTGAGAGATGGAAGACAATAAAGGTGAGTCTTATCACAAACTGTTTTTTCGTTTGTTTTTTTGTTTTTGTTTTTCCATAAACTGTTTTGAAGAAGTTTGCAGGCTCTTGTAGAGGGAGAAAAGACCCATTTGGACTGGATTACTACATGAGTTGAAGAGACAAAACAGAGAACAGAGTCAGGAGAGATAAAGGCAGATAGAGCTCACCGAACAGAGGCCCTCAGAGGAGGTTGCTGCACACAGAGAGCACACTAGACATTTGTAGAAGATTCCTAAGTACTCAGGTAAGTATTGATCAACAAGGATATGAGGAAACTACCCAGTGGTGGGAAGAACAATCACAAAGGATTAGTTAGTGCCTGGCAGAGTGGGATTAACACCTGTTGCCATTAGTCAGAATGGAAAACAACATTCTTGAAGCACTGGGCTGAATACAAAAAAGGCATGTTTCAGACATGGTAAACAATTTTTTCCTATCATAAACATTTCTCTGATCTTGCCTAATAAATCTGAAAAGCAAGACTGTAAAATATCAAACTCATTCCAAGTAAATTAACAACATCATGAACAAAATTCAATAATCTTTACGGAAAAACAAGATTTACTCAATAAGTTTAAATTACAATGTCTGGCTTCCAATAAAAATTTACAAGGCATACATAGAAGCAGGAAAATAAGGCTCCCGAAGAGGAGGGGGAGAAAAATCAATCAATAGAAATTGACAGGGAACTGATATAGATATTAGAATTAGAATTGTATTTTTTATGTTCAAAATTTAAGTAGAGACATGAAAGATATGAAGAAGATACAAATAAAGCTTATTGTAATGGAACTATAATATGAGGTGAGGATACCCCAAATGGGGTTAGTGATCACGTAGGCAATGCTGAAGAAATAACTAACCAACTGAAATCCCAGAAATAAAATTAACAAAAAATGAAACACAGAGAGTAATGAGAACAAAAATCAATAGAAAACCTAATGAAATGTGGAACAAATTCAAGTAGCCTAATATACATATCACTGAAGTCCCAAAAGGGAAAGGGAGGGCACAAAAATATTTGAATAAATAATGGCTGCAAATATTACAACTCAATTAAAATACTAAAGTCACAGATTCAAGAATCTCAACCAACTTCAAGCACAAGAAACATGAAGAAACTACCCCTGAAGCATATCAGACTTAAACTGAAGAAGATCAACTATAAAGAAAAAATTTTGACCAGCCAGTTTATCTTGTCTGTACTCTTCAAATTCAAAGGTCCTTAAAGATCAGAAAATTTTGTGAACCTGTCACAGATTGGATGGCTCCTAAATGTTATGCTATTCTGAATTGGATCTTGGAAGAAAAGAAAAGGAAGTTAGCAGTAAAACTGATTGAAATTTGAAGAAAGTCAATAGTTTATTTAATAGTATTATAGTGATGTTATTATTTTTTTAATTTTGATAAATGTAACATTACTATGTAAGATGCCAGCATTACAGAAACCTAAGCAAAGGGCACATAGGAACTTCTGGTACTACCTTTGAAGATTTCCTCTAAATCCTAAATTATTTCAAAAATAATTTTTTAGAAGTTTAACTTATTATGTGCCAGTCAGTGTCTAGGTATAAAGTCATATAGACTTGGCCCCTGACGTAGTGGAGAAAAAGCATTTAAACAAAAATTAAAAAAAATCTATGATAATCTGGTGCTTGAAAGAATATAATGCAGTAAGCATTGACTCATTTTGGCATGTTTACCTGAAAATGTAAAGAATTTGTACAGAAAAAGCACTTGTTATCAGAAGATACGTATAATTTTCTATATAGATCATGCAATGCTATAACTGTAAGCACTGGTGTTCTATGTACAATATGGCCTGAAGAACCAAGTAGGAATCTAAGAAATTAACACCATTAATATACAAACATATCTGATTATATTTGGACAATATATGGCAATATCTTATATTAGGAACTTCTTCAAAAACAAATCATCTCAAGTGTAGAGGAAGTTGAAATGCCCAAGTTTGAGCAAAAACAGCTTAGAAGGAACAGAGCAGAGAAATTACCTAAAAATGGGAAATAGTTACTTAGACTGTCCTCATTTCAGAACTCAGTGAAGAAGGAGCTATTACAAAGAACAAGTAAAAATTAAAACGGTTTCAATGACCTCTCAGAAAACTACATGGAAAATTAAACAATATCTTGTTTCCTATTTTCTTGAGTGTAGGAAAGAGTAAATGCCAATTTCTTCACTGGCGATGACTTGTAGAATACACAAGTTTATCAAACTCACAAAGTAACGAGCGGTGAACCAGACAAACATCCTTCTAGAAGAGCAAAAAAACTAAAATATAGACTTCCTTGGTGTTTGCTTCGTGCCTTGATGACTTTGCAGCAATAGAAGCAGATTAAGCAGAGGAGGGGATATCAGCATAGAAAAGCAAAGCAGGAGAAAAATAAAATGTCAGACATCGAGTCGAACTGAAAACACCATTCGTGAGACTCAATGAGACAAATTCTGAGGACAGAGTTAACACCACTGGAAGAAATCAGAGGAGAATCAAATTTTTTGTATACTGATTCATGGTGGAGCTAGACATTTACTGGTATGAATGATCAGTACAATTGTAAAACTGTTTATTCACAGATGACTATTGTTTGGTCTAAATTTTCTTGTCCTGAAAGTAATGAAAATAAGCAAAATGTTGTGAACTAGAATATTTGTATAGGAAGCCAAAAGCAAATAACCAATAAACAAATATGAGTTTTTATGGATGAAGGAGTAATAAGAAGTAGTTATTTAAATTCGTCTGTGGGTTTTTATCTTTACTTACATTTCCATATGAAACAATTACATAACATTCTGGTCTCTTCTAGAAACTGCTCTATTCTAACTGTTTTTGATATTATAATCAATAGAGAACACATTTATCCTATCACTAAGGCCTTACAGCAACTAGAACATGGACTTTAAAAAGTCAACTAAAGTTCACTCAGTGATATTGTTAAGAGTCACTGAACACCAATATACAAATCTAGTGTTTTGTGGTGGTTTTGGCCGTACCTTTTTTGTTATTATTTTTCAGTTTTAAACCAAAAAAAGAAGGAAAAGTATAAGAGGCGCATTATAATGAAAATACATTGCAAAATGAGTCTTCAAAACACTTACATTGTCTAATATGCTTAATTGCTCCATAGCCCTTCATTATTTATCCTTGAGTGATTTTACAGGACAATATTGAAAGTAAGAAAGTATTTAGTGGCTATGGGCTGAAGTGACTCTTGAACATTGTGAAGTAAGGGCTCTGCTTTAGGAAGAATTGATCTAAATGCAATTTGGATACACTGTCAGTTTTAAAGTGTATCACTAGTGCTAACACTGCCCACGTTATCTTATTGTTAAAGAATTTTGGGACAATATCAGTAAATGGCAGAGGGGAAACATTGAAGCACCACAATAGCCACCAGAACCTTCAGGTATTATGACTTGGATACTTTCTCAACAATGGAAATAAACAACTCATTGCAAATGTTTTCATTTCACGACGGTGATTGCCATTTGATTACAAAGAAAGTGAAAAGAAAACATGTTACACAGTTCAAATATCAGAACATACACATGAAGCTCTACAGTGAGCTCATTGAGTCCAACCCTCCCCCACCATCCTCTTATCACCACTACATCAAAGCAAAATAAAGTCAAACAAAAGAGGAAGAATTTGTCAATTTACTAATTCCCTTTGTTAGCAAGGATAAGATTTTTATTTCTCAGATAAAAACTTATATGGAGTTTTTTGTTTTTTTAAGTTGTGTTATGGTTGATTTGCAGATGTAGTGTCTGAAGTATCCATCATGTACCTTAACCATCACTCTATGATGTGCTTTCTTAGAGTTCTTTAGAAAACAATTATAAACCACCCTTCTTTTAAAAATTAGCAGAAAACTTGAATGAATGTCCCAGAGTACTGTATTTGAGTATGAGTTTGTACAGTTACCAGGTAAGAGAGAGAGAACCACAGGGAGGTGAGACTTTACAGCCTCAAAATATTTGAAATGAGCTTGAGGTGTTCATTTAATAGTATCAAATTATTAACATTTTAAACATAAAACAAATATAAAACACATAACATAAAAAACACAGACTGATGAAATTGATTGCATTCATTTATGGGAATTACAACTTAAAAAGCATTTAGACACCCTGGAACATGTTCAGGAAGCAATTAGGGTGAAGACAGGTGACAAAACTAAGTCATATAAAGGAAGTTTGGGGATGACTAGCCTGGAGAAGGAAAAAAAAAATCAGGAAATAAAATAGTTTCCAGGCATTGGAAGAAGTCTCTTGGAAGGGTCCTTGCTTAGCACTTAATAAGTTTTGTGGGTTTTTTGGTTTTTTGTTTTTTGTTTTTTTGCCTACTATGTTTTGTGTTAGATGCTGAGAATCATAACATGGAAGAAAACAGATACGGTCTTGACCTCAGCAGAGCTTATCAGAGGCAGACAGACAACCAATTTGAAAAAAATTAAATTACTCTATTTGAGATATACATTATGAATAAAAGGAACAGTTATAGAAAATATCAAGAGGACATACAATAGATCACATAGTGCTTGAAAGACTTTTAGAAAGTGCTATTTTAAAGGTACATTCTAAGAGACTGAACTAGGAACCAGACATGTACCTATCAAAGAGATTATTTTTTTTCAACAATGAACAAAATTCTTCAAAGATACAGCGTATTGTCCCAGAATGTAATGATGTAGAGTCATTTGATAATTCAACATAGATTGAATGAACATATGTGGATAATAAAAAAATCTCATTGGAGTATTAAAGAATGGTAACTAAAATTAAGTAATAAATGGCATGTGGTCCTAACAATCTCTTTTTATATGTGAAATTACTTTATCAAATCAAGGATTGAAAGTGACCTTTATTACTCCCAGAATTCCACATTAAATTTCTGAAATTTTAGGTAAAATTTCCAAAATAATAAAATCTATTTGTGGTAAACCTAACAGAAAGATTTAAAAAATTATATCATACATTTGATTAAATGCAGGGGAAAAGATGACCCTCATTAAGCAGTAGTAATTTACTTCATGTTAAATTTTGACATGTGTTATAAAGTAAATTACTTGTGTTAATTACCTTAAGAATCCATAGGAGATATTTATCAGTCTGATGTATCAGTCAGAAACTAAAAACTAAGGCTGAGGAAATACTTGAACAATATTGTGCCAAAAGTGTAAAAACTAAGCTGGTTTAAGTGTTTCTTTTACAATGTCAATTAAAATCAATAACTCAAGAGAATACAAAACAGACTTAAAAAATTGCACTAAGAGTCTTACTGCAATTACTGATCACACCTTCTTCCCAGCAGCTTCAAGAGATGTGCTGGGGTAAGAACAAGATTGGATATAGGTTTTTGTCTAGGTTTTCTCTAATCAAATTACATATTTCAGGCTTATAGGCCTCATTTGGGTGCCAGGACTCAAAATGTTCTTTGGGCCCCTTCCCCCCTTTCTCATGCACAGGTATGCACACACACATATTAAATACAACTTTAGTATCTATTGATATCAACTACTAAATACTTCTTATATCAGTTTCCATTACTTATAAAAATTATGACAGTAATTTTAATGGTATTTCCTACTACAATTTCTTTTTCCCACTCCCCTACTTAACCTTACTCAACCCTTATATATGTGTCACTGTATTCGTTTAAGATGTAAATCTGACAGATGGACTATGTTGACCCCTTGGATAGAACTTTCTGACCAGGCACCTAGTTAGCACCAGCACCTTGATACCTCCCTTAGATCATCTCCTGAGAATTTACCCTTCTTCCACCTTTACCAACACATATTCTTATATTTCCCCAAATACAAACTGTCTTTCTATGCTCTTCAACTTCTTAGTAAGAAACCTCCTTTCCTTAGCTTTATATTGATTATAAAATGAAATCTTACACATACTTCATAACTTTTTTTATTGCTCCCTCATGTACACCTCTCCTTGTATCACATTATCATCTGTTGGTCCAGTGGCATTTCTACCTCTCCTTGTGGGCTATCCTGGCCCCTTAAAATGTGTGTGTGTGTGTGTGTGTGTGTGTGTGTAGGTAGGTATTCATTCCAAAGGTTGGAATCTGTCTGACTAATCGAACTATTATTCCTTGTGCTTCTCATGGTAACCTTTTATTGTATAACACTAAGAGTTCAGATTTGCACTATTTTATGTCATGAAAAAGTAACTTATCTTGGAGTTATTTGTAGAAAAAAAAAATCAAACCATTTTGGGTATTAGTTCACAGAATTTGCTGTCCCAAATGTTATATACTATTTCAACAAATAAAAGGCATTTGAGAAATTGAGAAAAAGTGATAATTTGACTATAATATTCTAAATATATAGTATTTATAGGTACATATAAACTAGAGATTGTTACAACTGCTTCTGAAGTTTTAGCCACATTTATAAAATTAACTTCATGAAAATAAGAACCATAAAATCAAATTTTATGAGATTATCCAGTGGGAGCATGTCAACACAGTAGGTAAAAGTTTTTCTTTCAGTGGAATAACACTGACTAGTTATCAGTATTCAGTATTAGTTAATGGTTATTCAGCACTTCACCAAAGGAAAACATGAAAAAAAAAGGGGGGGGAAATAAGAAATAGCACAATTGTCTCAGAATTAAAAGCATATTCTTTTGCCTTGCATGAGAAAAAAAAAAAGAAAAAGAATTACTTCTCAAAGTGGAAGATATAGTAGAAGTTGAGAATAAGGTATTGGGAGGAGTTGGGGGCTGATATTATAAAAATTATGGTAATATATAAGGATAGGTAAAAGTAGAGTAATCACACAAACTTATAGAACGATAAATTTTAAAATAAAATTTGCTTAGGCCATTTTCAAAATGGAATCATATTAGAGAAAAATTATTTCAGAAGCCACAATTACTCTGTCTGTTCTTAATATCATACTGTTATATACCACGGAGACTGATCAATCTCAGTGGACACTGGCAGTTAAGCAGCAAACTTTCCTGAGTTATCACCCAGTCTCAAACCTTCCCTGAAAGGTAGAGGATATGTGAAGTGTTAATGTATTCCCATTTCCGAGAAGCCTGGTAGTTAGGCTAGAGGCAATCCTCAGTGCTGCCTATAGCAATCTTCTCTTCCAACTTGCTGGCTAAGGCCTGACTGAAGGAAAAATGTGGTGTGATGAGAGTGCACAACTGCATTCCCTTGAGGCACTGTCAGGGAAACTTGTTAACAAAGGCAAAATCTTGTCTCCTAGGACAAGCCCATAGAGCACTATCTTCCAATGTATGGTTTTAAAGATTCCAAGTTTTTCTTAGAATGTATGTATATATAATAAAATCTTTCCTTTGGAAAGTTCAGTTTGTATGGGTTGGGTTCCTATTTTGTCATTTACTAGCTGCATGAAATTAATAAGTTGATTTAAATGCCACGTGCTTTTGTGCTTTAGTTTCTTCATATATAAAATATGTGAAATACTTGCATTATGAATTGACATGAAATTGCTCAGAATGGTGCATGACATAGTAAAAACTCTTCAAATTATTGTTACTGCTATAAACACTTGTACTGCATTATGTATAGTAATATACATATACATGTGTGTATATATATATACTATCATTGTGTATAAACATATACACACACATACAGGATAATACTGGGTAATAAATGAGAAACGGTTGATGAGAGTGTAAAGTGGTTTATTATAACCTATTGGGACAAATCTGTTTATAGAAGTTATCAATGTACAGTAGAATAGTATAGGACCAGAAAACAATGAACAGAATAGTTTCAGTGACTGGGCTTAAGAATATCCATCAGTTTGCTGAACATTTCTATGAGAATTAGCTCCAAGGATAGAACTCCAATTTCTGGTTGGAAACAGGCAAGCCAAGGCACAGTCGAAGAGAATGGATTAACAGGGAGGTTGCCAGGTCATGAACTTCAGAATAGAATAAAATAGAGAAAAAAAATTCTGTTGGAAACTAACCTGAAGTTCCACTATTAGGGTATACTCAGTATAGTTTGGGGTTAAAACAGAAGGCTACAAGTTTAAGTTTCGGTCAGCAAAACAAAGAGTGAATTCCTTAAATACCCTTCTAATGATAAGAATCATATTGGCAGAGGCAATGAGGGAACGAACTCTTAGGTAAGGATCTTGAGACTCTACCTCTGGGAGCGAACATCATTCCCATTCTGGCCAAGAAACTGAGGAGGTAATGTGGTAAGCTTACGTGGTCTGTACGAAGAATATTCTTCCAAAAATTAATTTTTTTCCATGAGGATTTTTTGAACTATAAATGCAACACACAACAATCTCTCCTATATTAAATGCCAGGGTCAATGTCATTAAGTTAAATCCTACCCTGAGTATCAAAATGTACTTAAACTTTGTATAGCTTTAAATGTCTTTTTATTCTGGTGTAACATGGTGTTCTTTGCAAATAACTCTCTCCACAGGATGTAGGATTTAGCAAATTTGTACTTCACCCTTCTTTATGCAACTGAATTATTACCAGGATGAGTAATATATTTTGAAACAAATTGAAAGTTTTACGAAAAAAAATATTTTTGAAGTTATTAAATGTTAAACCATTTTAACAAGTTTGTAAACTTCACTTCTAATTTAAAATCTATTTTCAATTAAATGTTTCATTAAGGGCCCATGAGCACTGAATTATAATAATAAGGATTATGTATCTACTTTGATTCAAGGCATTATAAGTACTTGAAATGCTGGGTCCTATTTTCCAGTCTTCTCGGGGGACTGCAAGGGAGGTTTACAAGTAAGGAAAAACTTTTCCACTCCCCTTGCCCCAGGGTTCTTTCTGTCTGCGAGACTGATTTACTTTGTGCAGTTAACTAAATGTGCAGAATAAAAATTTGTCCAATTTCTAAAATCAAAATGGATGGTTACTGAATATTGAAATGACATATCACATATAGTATATTTGTGCATTGGGCATATTTATAAGATAGATCATTTAAGAATTTTTAAAATTTTAATTTCCTGATATTTCAAGACTAATGTAGGAAAGCCTATAAATATGCACAAATATGATTATAATATATCTTTTCCCCCAAAACAGCTCAGATAAATGTGTCAGATTTTAAGGAAGTTGTGTCAAAGATATCAAAATATAGTGGGAAACAAAATAGTTCTGTAGTCAGTGGACTTGAAATAAATTTTATAATTCTGCATTTTTAAGCAATGTAACATTTGATAAGATATTTAAATCTTAATAATTCAAATGCAGTTATTCTTATAATTGTTATAATCATGATGAGCTCCAGTTTTTGAAACTTCACTTAAGCAGTGGCCAATGACAGGCTTAAGGGACATTTTTAATATTATGGCTACAAATCACTGTGCCAAATCTGGACTTTTATTTAGCCTGAGAATCCCAGGTGGAGATTGCTCTTGTTTCAAGCCACGGAACTATTCTGCTGCAAGACTTAAACCACTTGGATGAATTACAAAAACAAGAAACTTTTAATAACCAAACAATTTTCCTAGGGAGCAATGGATTTTTACTCATTGGATCAAAAAAGGAACATTCTTTCCATTTCATTAGCATAGAAGTGATAGACCTTTGGTATAGTGCCTCTTGAATAGACTGAGCTCTGGTCTGAAGAGACTATGTGAAAATGCCTGAGCTGGGTTATAATTACTTTATAATTCTGATTTCCAAAACTGAGCCACAAGTGGAACTTGTGTTATCATCAACCCAGGAGGGCCCTGTTCATTTATGCATATTACAGTGTGCTTAAATGTCAGCGGCTGTGGATGCCATTTGCTGAATATACCAAGTTTAACAGCATGGCTACATCAAAGGGACTTAACTATGTAGTAGCCCCATTGGTATTTTGATGTCTGTTAGAAAAGCATCACATAGGATAAATCATATCTAAGGCCAGCAGGACAAAGGCAGGGATTGTTTGTAGTGACAACAATGTTTCAACGTGACAGCTGCATGTGGTTTAATTGCTCCAAAGTGGAACTAAATTATGATTTAAAAAGCAAACACAATAAGACATTTGGATTATCTGAATATATATTAAGTAATACAAATTAATAATTTTTCAAAATAATATTTATGATTTATGGTTTAAAAGGTAAAATGAATGAAATTGCTATTCTTCATAAATATCATTTATATAATAATGGCCACCAAGGCTTACTAGCAATACAAGTAATAAAATGCTTTGAAAACTGGCCATTAATTGTGGGAAGGAGGCTATGGAAAGGAGGCTGGGTTACAGAGAAAAAACCCAGATACAGAGTCAAGTGTTAGTAAAGAGACTGGAACTATATGTATGGAATTATCAGATAAACATTGCCTTTGATTTCTATAAAACTAAGGGAAAGAATTTTAGTTATTCATGGCTATGTAGCAAACCACCCCACAATTTAGTGGCTTCAAACAATGATTTATTATTTCTTCTAATTCTGTGGGTTGCCTGAACAGTTCTTTGGCTGGTCTTGCCTGAGCTTTCTGATGTACCTGACACTGTCTAGTGGCTGGGCTGGCCTGGCCTGGGCTTCTCCACATGGTCTTTCAGCCCAGTCTTCTCCATCACCTAGCAGTCACGGGTTCCAAGAATGCGAAAGCAAAGCTGCAAGGTCTTCTGAGAATGAGTCTCAGAAGCCTCACTACATTATCACTGCTGCAGCATATCAAGGTGCAAGGTCAGGTGAAAGTACAGAGAAATGGGCTTCACTTCTTAAAGGGAGCAAGACTAAACATTCTGTGGCCATATTTAAATGAACACAGACTTCTATAATCAAATTATGTTTACAAATAATAAAGCCAAAGTCTTGTACTGTCATTTGTTATCTTGCACCATTTATTTATTGACCTATCTTATTCCCCTATCTGTATCATGCTGAAGATTGATGTCAAGCCCAAGTTTCTTTCACAATTGACAGCTAGTATCTGTTACCAAACCGTGAACAGCAATGAATGAGATGCTGTCAACTGTAAATGGGTCCTATGTAATGAAGAGGAAATATGACAAACATTGTGTTACCTAAAAGCATGAGTAGCATCTCAGAAAGAATTGACTAGGCTCCACCACTCCAGAGCCCCTATGTGTCACCTCCCCCTTGTATTACGTTATTTCAACTCTCTAGAAAATTACAGAATATACAGCAAAATTCTATACGCAGACATATATACAGTGATACTTCTTTTACCTATGTACATTATAGAAGTCTGCACATGGGCCCAAGACACATATGAGATGGGTTATTACAGTATTGTTCGTAGAAGATAGATGTTTGGAAATCCATCAATGGAAGAAGGTAAATTAAAGGTAAATGAAAGAGTGACTGCAAGTTATCTAATATAACATCTTCATGTTGTCTCTTATGATATTCCTGCATACTGTATACGCTCTCTGAGCATATGGCTGAATTGCCACTAACAAACTAATACTGAAAGACATTTTCCTTCTGTCACTACATCATCAGAGCCCATCTAATTTTGGGAAGGTTAAAGAAAATTGATGGTCACAGACTGAAGTTACAGTAAAGTGTACTGGATACTTCTCCTTGAGAGTCCTTTTACAAAGAATTCTATTTTTTTAATTTAAATAATTAGCCAACATATAGTACACATCATCAGTTTCAGATATAGCGTTCAATAATTCATCAGTTGTGTATAACACCCAGTGCTCATCACATTATGTGCCCTCCTCAACGCTCATCACCCAATTACCTCACTGAATCACCACCTCCTCTCTCCAGCAACCCTCAGTTTGTCTTCTATAACTAAGAGTCTCTCATGGTGGGATGCTTGGGTGGCTCAGTCAGTTAAGCACCTGCCTTCAGCTTCAGGTCAAGATCCCAGGGTGCTGGGATCAAGTTCCGCATTAGCCTCCTTGCTCAGTGTGGAGTCTGCTTCTCCAACCGCCTCCCTCTCCCTCTACTTGTGCTTTCTCTCTCTCTCTCTAACAAATAAATAAAATTGTTTAAAAAAGTCTCTCATGGTTTTTCTCCCTCTCTGATGACCTCCCATTCAGTTTTCCCTCCCTTCCCTTATGATCCCCTGTGCTGTTTCTTGTTTTCCACATATAAGTGAAACCATATGATAATTGTTTTTATTTAATTGACTTATTTTGCTCAGCATAATACCCTCCAATTCCATCCATGAAAAAATAACCCCAAACTTTGTATGGAATCAAAAAAGACCCCAAATAGCCAGAGAAATGTTGAAAAAGAAAACCAAAGTTGGTGGCATCAGAATTCTGGACTTCAAGCTCTGTTACAAAGCTATAATCATCAAGACAGTATGATACTGGCACAAAAGCAGACACAAAGATCAATGGAACAGAATAGAGAACCCCGAAATGGACCCTCAACTCTATAGTCAACTAATCTTCAACAAAGCAGGAAAGAATATCCAAAGGAAAAAAAGACAGTCTCTTCAATAAATGGTGCTGGGAAAATTGGACAGCTACATAGAGAAGAATGAAACTCGACCATTCTCTTACACCACACACGAAGTTAAACTCCAAATGGATGAACGACTTAAATATGAGACAGGAATCCATCAAAATCCTAGAGGAGAACACAGGCAGCAAGCTCTTCGACCTTGGCTGCAGCAACTTCTTGCTAGACATGTCTCCAAAGGCAAAAGAAACAAAAGCAAAAATGAACTATTGAGACTTCATCAAGATAAAAAGCTTCTGCACAGCAAAAACAAACAAACAAACAAAAAACAGTCAACAAAGAATTCTGATGTGTAAAGCAGTGAAAGAATAACCAGGTACACAGTATTGTCAGTTTTCATCTGGTAGAAGTTATATACTAAATACATTCTGAAAATAGAAAAATAGAAAAATGCAAGCCCACAGTTCCCCATCTATTAAAAAAAAGGCTTGTATTGAATGAGTTTTTCAATATAAGGGACTTGTCATTATATTCTGAGCCCATTTTATGGTATCATATCTAAAGGCCTTTTCGTTAACAGGAAACTCACAGTAAGAGAGAGTAGACTGGTGGTCAGGAGCTGGGAGTGGTGAAAATGGAGAAATGTTGGTCAAAGTATACAAACTTCCAGTTATGAGTAAGTTCTGGGGGTCTAATGTACAGCAAGTACAGCATAATTAACAAAACTGTACCACACAGTTGGAAGTTGCTAAACGTTATTACCGTAACAACAACGAAATGGTAATTATGTGAGGAGGAGGACTGTTAACTAACCTTATTGTGGAGAACATTTTACAATCTATACCTGTATACAATTATAACATTGGATACCTTTAACCTATATAGTGTTACATTGTATCTCAGTAAAGTGTCAATTAGATCTCAATAAAGCCAGAAAAAGCCCTTTTATGAACAAGAAATACACCTAAACTAAGGTGATGAGATTAGAACAGCATTATTGGGAAGGAGACAACTTCCATCAGATCGGAGCATTGAAAACTACTAACCATAATTATATAAACAGGGACTCCTAAATATCCAGTATCTTTGTGTTTAGAGGGATTTACTGTTATCCTTATACAATACAATCATATAATTATTCTTGATCTACAATTAGTAGAATACTAAAAATAAAAAAAGCACTATGGGATACTTAGAGGTCTCTGGATAGAAATTCCAGATTCCTAATTTTCTGTGTACCACGGAACTGTTATTTTTTCTTAAGAAACAGTTTCCTAATTTATAAAATGTATAAACCAACATAATATGTGAGGTAATTTCTCAGATCAAAATTTCTCAGATCAAAACAATGTATTTAACAATCCATTCTACACTTCTGGGCATCTAGAAAAGAGTTAAAAAAGCTTCAACATTTTTTTCTCCTGGCATTAAAACCACTTCTTTATTTAAAATATGCAAGTATAGATAAGCCAATATTGTTACAGGTAGTAGCAGATTAATTTTGAGTAATTTATTTATTTTTATGTATGCCAACTTTCGTATATGCAATGCAACCTATATGATGATTATTGTTTGATGGTAATTTTGAAAATCAAAATATTATGGAAGTCAAAATATTCTGAAAAATATAAACTCACATTAAATTCATTAAAATATTCTGTATTAAAATTGCCTCTTATTATAATCTAGCAGTACAATCAAAGATAGTTAAACAATACAATCAAAGATAATCAATATTTGGGAATGATTTATACCTAAGCATAAGAAGTATCATCACATAAAATATAGCTCATTTTTCAAAAATGTAAATGGAGAGGCAACATAACTTACTATGTGAGATTTAATAAATTACATAATTTCTTTAACCTTAACTTTTTAATAAATACTTATTTTAATATTTTTAATCCTTTGGTTTTTTGCTGGTGTGGGGTTTGTATGTAGAGGAGAGATGGATTATTTTAATCTTATTCTTGGATAGTTTGTTGACAGCAAACAGGAGGTGTAGATCAATGAACATGGATGTAGATGGTGCATACTCTAAGTACGAAGGAGAGATTTAACATGGAGATGGGATGGAAAAGAGAAGTAAGATTAGTGTGTACTTATTATCTATGCTGACACAAACATATTGATATCTAGAATATACTGTTATGGTACAGCTTAAGAATGCTTGGTAATATGAGAGCACTTTGATGTATAGCCTTATCTAAAAAACATTGAAATTTAAAACAGTTTACATATTTTTAGGGTATATTTTTAGCTGGTAACATCTAATTTAGGGAAGTTTAATTTATCTAAGAATTCCTCTTTTGGAAAAAAGTCTAGTAATAAATACACTAATTAGAAATTATTTTCTTCATTGGTTCTGCCAGAGAACAAGAAAACAATTTCTACTTCTTTAGTTTCTCTAAAGAAATGCACACTTAACAAGTAAAAATGGGTCTATTTCTATTAAAATAGAATTTGCCCATGAAAGAAAATGCACTTATAAAAATTGTAACAAAAATGTATAAATCACTACATACAGAGTCAGTTATT
The DNA here is from genome assembly GCF_017311325.1 of Ursus maritimus. NCBI lineage: Eukaryota > Metazoa > Chordata > Mammalia > Carnivora > Ursidae > Ursus > Ursus maritimus. The sequence goes on along the minus strand of NW_024423344.1, from coordinate 32,912,721 downwards.
GAAAATTACACATGTATGTTTGCCTTATTGTACTGGGAATTGAGCGAATATGGCTACAGAGTTCTTATCTTTTACTTCATAGGTTTTCAAGTTCCTTGACTCCTGAATCACATATATACAGCATGCATTATTTTCCTCTGGTTTGAAGTTAGGATGGGATGCCTGGTACAAATCTACAAGTTGCCCTTCCTATAACCCATCTCGCCTGAAACTGGTTCCAGGCAGTCCTTTCACTATATCCAAGACACTGGTTAGAGTTAAATGTGGTCCATCCATGTGACTTAATCCCCTGCCCTCTTGATTTAGAGCAACATCAATAGTATCATCATCAAAGAATTTTAAAATGAATATTGTCCAGTACAGAACATGTTCATCTGTGAGTGTCCACTCCACCTCACTACTTCATTCAATTCTATTGGAACAAACCCTTTCCTCATATTCCATATGTGTTAGCAAGTTTAAAATTCTAATCAGGATAAAAACATGACTTAGATTCTGTACTACATCCAAAGGATTTTTTTTTTCACTTAATAAAATACAAAGCAATTTTAAAGTATTGGTTAAATAACATAAATAAAACAGTGGCCCAGGAAAACACTGAACTTGGGGTATAATTTTCTCTGACATAACAGGGCTCCAAAGGGAGACTCCTACTGGAAAATCAATTATAAAATTTTGATGAGAAAGTAAAATTTCCTCTCTCAGTAGTAATTGCTAAATATAATTGGTTAGGTTAACATGTGGAAGTAACCTTTATATATATATTTTAAAGATTTTATTTATTTATTTGACAGAGATAGAGACAGCCAGCGAGAGAGGGAACACAAGCAGGGGGAGTGGGAGAGGAAGAAGCAGGCTCATAGCAGAAGAGCCTGATGTGGGGCTCGATCCCATAACGCCGGGATCACGCCCTGAGCCGAAGGCAGAAGCTTAACCGCTGTGCCACCCAGGCGCCCCGTAACCTTTATATTCTTCTTTGTCTTGGAATTAATTAGTAATTATCATTAGTTTGAAAGCAATATTTAAGGTCTTTTATTCAGATTTCTTACCTATAGTATCATTGACAGACACAGTGCCTAGGCTTGAAATCTCCACATAAAGAAGCTCATTGTCTCAAGTTATAAAGGATTTTCACATAGTCATTTTTATTTGGTATAAAAATCCCAACGCATTGAGTGTTCTGATTTGTTTCAACCCTGTATATGACACTACAGTTATGGCAGAGACTTCACCAATATCTGGTTATCCTCTACTTCTGGGAGAAGTGAAAGAATGCACTTCTTAGAATTAGGCAAGACCATGTGGACTATTTCTGGCCAGTAATAACTAGAAATAATAATTGTAAATTATTAGTAATACATTGAAATAAGTTATATAATCTCACAAATATAAGTGCTGAAGAATAAAAGAGGAAGCTATTAAATCTTCATTTACGTGAAGGGAAATTTTCAATAAGAGATGAAATAAGATGGGATTTAAAGAATAACTTGTAGAGATGGGACGGTAAAAAGGGAAGTATATATATATACATACACACGCGCACACACACACACACACGCACACTCGGAACACTATCAACACGATCATGATGGAATGAGAGTCTATCTGGTACACTGAAAATGAAACTACTATGGTGAAGCTAAACCACGGGATAGGTTCAAGTTTCTAGTTTATGAGGGAAGGATGCAGAACAATGGTGGACTAAAATGAATAAAAGTATGAAGTATGAATACAGATGATGGAATCAGAGAGAATATCCTATCCAGTCAAAGGCATTTAAGTTTTCTTCTGTAGGGAAGTGGGAGGAAGGTGATCATTTCACATTATGAAATTTTTATGAATGCTGTTTTATGAATTCATTTTTATGAATTCTGTGAAACAGAAATGCTGTTATTTGAATATCTAAATTTTAGTGAGTATAGAAAGACATTTCAAATCTTGGGAGAGATCATAGATTTATATGGAAATCATCCCATTCCCACATTAAAAGCTATAGTTTATACATGTATATAGTAGGCCTATAACATCCAGACTGTGACCAGAGACATATATTACCAGGCTTCAATACGCCTACTTACAAATTTTCTGTCTCTTTATAAGGTGGTATAAGTGACACATAGCAATGATTTAAGAGAAGACATTAAGGGAAAAAAGAGGAATAATAATAATGATGATAGTAATAATCCTTAAACACTGCTTAAGAAACCAAATAAGGCAATATCTCTTCTTTAAGCATTTCCATTTGGTTATTCAACTGTATGTAATTTTTGGAAAAATACTATGGATTTTATTTTACCATGGATCTCTGGTGTCATGGTGTTAAAATTAAAGGAAGCAATGTGTGTAATCATGATATATTCTATTTAAGTAGAATGACATACGTAAAAATATGCATATGTTTTATTAGATAATTAAAAGACTTCTTAAAATTTTACTTACAATGAAAAGTAACATGATATGGTTGAACCGATTATTAATTTGTGTTCAATATTTGTCAGAGAAGTATCTACTGTTTGCATATTTATGGCAATGCTATTTCAGAATATCCATTTTCAAGAAAGATGATTCTTTACATGCATTTAAAATCACTGGGTACTTCTCAGCACACATTATTAAACCAGACCATGAATAAGTTTCTTAGATTTCACTGTTAACAATTTATGTGGTACATAATTAAAAAGCAGATGTCTGATAATTGACCAAAGGGAGCTGCTCACCCTGCTGCATCAGAGCAGTAACTTCCACTCTCAGAATAAAAATAGGCTATGAAAGAACAAAAGCAATCTGTACAAGATCCCTGTAAGGAGCTAATTCCCCAACAATTAATCTATGCAGTATCACTTTAATTTAAACAATATGCAACATACTCAAGTATCATAAAAAAGAAAAAAAATAAGACCACGTTTCAAACACTGCTGTCTAATTTTTGAGTCTTTTCAAATTAGCCATGCTTTTAGAAAATTCTGTAAAATGTTCAGCACTGAAAAATTTGAAATGCAGACAACAGAAGAAATAATGCCATTTCTGAATTTACCTTTTATGAACAACAGGAAATATTTTTACATTTCTGTAGAAAGCTGGCTCTGTTTAATAATGATGGCCTTAATAAAAATAATCCTGAGAGCACCAAATCCTAATATAACAGTGTATGTTAACAATACTGGAATTAAAGTAAAATAAAAATAAAAATAATTCTGGAAAAATTTGTGTTAAAAATAGCAAGTTCTCAATATTTAATTTCAAATCGATTCATGTTCTGAAGAGAAGAGCCCATATGAAAAATTCCCCTTCTATTATGACCAGTTCTCACAAACTGATTTTGATAAATGCCCAACAAAGTCAGCCCGGGTACTCTGAATTCTTCATTTTTTAAAGGACAAAGAAGTGTGTATATGTGTATACCCCATATTATAGGCAATATGTACTACTCAAAAATACGTTTGATGACATTCTTCCATCTTATATAATATTTAATACCTGTATAATACATAAAATATTTAGTCACAAATTTTAACCTATTCAGCATAATTATTGTTTCACTTTCCCATTTTGCCCATATAAATACACAGAATTGGGAATAAATTTGAGTGTGGATGAGTGATCTAGACTCCTATGATATAGACATGTAAAAAAAACTTGATCTGAAATCTTAGACAGAAAAACAGTTAATATTTTTTCTCAACTAGGAACAATCTGTTCCTACGACATTTCAAAATAGAAATACATTTGTATGTACATTAAAATGGTTTCAGAATATTGTGTTATTTTCATTAAGAAAAAGGAGAGCCTTATATATTAGGGATCTATTTTAGATATCAGATAAATGAAAATAATAAGCTTTAATAAACTAAAATATGAATATTGATGCTATTGTAACAATATTCAGAATTAAACGATACTTACAGATATGCACACATGTGGTAAATTATAAAGAAAAGTCATGGAACTGATAAAAATGTAAACATTGAGAATATGGCCTAGGAATGTCTGATGTTTAACTGGGATGACTCTAAGGATGTTTACTGTTCTCTTTCTTAAACTATATACTGAGTGTTCAGGGCTCCTATGATAGATAAGTTACACTCCTCTCCGCACCATCAAATGTCCACACTTTAGTCTTTATGGAACCTGTGAATAAGTTACATGACATGGGAAGAGCAACTCTGCAACTATGATTAAATTGATTGGGAATGGGAGAATATCCTGGGTTGTCTGGATGGGCCCAATGTAATCACAAGGACTCTGCTAAGTGATACCGTGGGAAGGAGAGTTAGTATCAGAGTGATGCCGCTTAAGACTAGACTGCCCATATATGGTGTGGAAGACAGAAGGGCTATGAATCAAAGGATGTGGGCAACTTCTAGAAACTGGTAAAGGTAAGAAAATAGATACGTCCTTAGGGTCTCCAGAACTAACATAGCCCTGCCAATAACTTATTAGTTCATCAAACCCCATTTTAGATTTCTTATCCCAGGTCTGTAAGATAATAAATTTGCATTGTTTGAAAGCTCCAGATTTCTTTGCAGCAGCAATAGGATACTAATAAACTTCTCCCCCACATAGCCATGTTTAGATCTCACATTAAGGGATTACTTTAGCTTTTCATATTTTAAGACATTCAAGAAAAGGACATGCTACATAACTTTATTCACTTAAACTTTGACTCTTTTTTGAATTTTTTAAAATGAAAACTTCAAAAAAAACTCATTCCATCTTTTTCTATAATAACTATTTGAAATAAGTACCATGAAAAAAATAAAATAAAATCTCACAAGGTAAAACATTTTTTTAGTGTCATATTAACAGCTCATTGGTTGATGTTATTAGATCTTTTTCTTATTTCTGAAATTACCAAAATTGAAAGTTCAATTTTATTTTAATTACAAATTAAAGCTAGGCTCTTGTAGACTCCTATTCAAATTTAAGAAACTAATGAAAAAGTCCACTCTGCCTACAGAAATTATCTAACGCAGTAAATTTCTTTTATTGCACATGTATTTTATATTAAATATAATATGTACCAATGTTTTAAATTTGAGTTACATTATTAGAAGATTTTTAGGAATGGACCAAATAATACACATTCCCATGCTCTAATGTACAAAAAATTAACCATTTTATATTCAGCATGTAACTACAAAAGTAATTGTGAATAGGAATTGTTCTTTTTCCTAAGTATATTTTTCATGAATTTCAGCATTAAATATTTAGCCAGCTACTGACTAGTAAGGTAGAATGCTACTATCTTTTACATAGTAACCTGTCAATTTATCTGGTAATGACTGCCCCCCCCCAACCTTTGTTAAGTGGAAGTGATGGATTTAGTGAATACCATTCAAACTTCTCTTGTTATCCTGACAATCATTTCTCTTACTAGGAGCTTTAAAATTATGTCCTTGCCATGTAAAAAAAAAAAAAAAAAAAAGTAACTGTATTTCAGATAATTTTTTTTGGGGGGGGATAAGGAAAACTCAAGAACATGAGGGCTTATATCTATTAGCTTAGGTGAAAGTAAATATTCAACATTTTGCAAATGGGAGAAACAAAGGTGCAGAGGATTAGTGCTCCTGAGTCTAGATTACATTGGGTTCAACCTAATTATGGCAGGGAAAGTGTTGGCTATATCATTTATACTTAGATCTGCTCACAACCCATACTCACATCTACTACCATATTTATAAATTTTAGTTTGCAAATAAATTAAGAAGAAACAGTTAAAAATGGATTTAAATATAAAACATATCTATATATTACCATGTTAGATATGTCAAATATTTATGTGTAAAGTATATTATAGTGATATAAGACACAATTATGCCACAAAATATACAGATATATGTGTTAAATATTAAAACTTATAACATGTAGTTTTGCAATTAAGGCATTTTACAGATTAAATCACCTTGATAATTTTTTTCTGTACTATAAATTTTTCAATTTACTTTTTTCATATCACTTCACTTATAATGTTCTCTACTCACATCTGCCTGCCAAATCTTAAATATTTAAAAATTCAGCTCAACTGTCACTTTCTTTTGGAAATCTTACCTATTTCCTAATATGTTCTTTTTGTTCTCTGTATTCTCCATCAATGTCTTCTAATTATATTTATTTGGGTTATTGTTTCATCTCTAAAATACTTACCATGAAGCTTTATTAATAAAATGCTCCAAATAAATTCTGATATACTGGAACAAAGAGAGTATTAAGGTTGGATGCATTCTACATCATGACTTAACTAAGGAAAGTGTAAATGAATTCTTTCTTTCCAAAAGTGTGTATTTAGTAACTAACATTGGTGGGGTTTTTTGGTAAATATCATATGCCTGAAAAATATATATCATCCAATGTAAAATATGTTCAATTATAATATTAAATAGTGTTTTGACATAATATAATAATAAAGAGGCACACAATTTTTCCTGCTTCTCACAAACATGCATATATATTGAATAACATTGACTTCACTTTAAAAGTCTAGAATGTTACATGGTAAGATGACATATTAAAGATGCACCATTGGTTTTGAGGGTGATTAGTCAAATTTCCCTCAACAAATGAACATTTTATAAGACTTGGAAGTTATAAAAACCACCAAACTTGTTATTGAGAAAAACATTTGTAATAAAATTTTATAGTGAGCTATGATTTAATATGCGAAAATTCAGACTGCCAGAACTTTTTTATAACCCAAATTATCGAGTCATATAAAATAAACTTTTATGAAGAAGTAATCACCTGTCAGGTAGTCTTGATTTCAAACTCATATTTTTTGATTTACTACACTGAAACGAATGCTGATCTATAAATGTGATCTTGTACCTCCCTAGTGAACAGAGCTTCTTACAGTAGATTTCTTTCCCCAAGAATAAAAATGGGCAACAGATAGAGTAAAACTGTGATGTTAAGAATAATTGTGTTCTATATTAGCTTGTTCTTTCCACTCCCAGGCCTCATTTTATTCTAGCTTACTGAGGGAGAAAAAGAAAAGAAAAGAAAAGAAAAGAAAAGAAAAGAAAAGAGAAGAAAAGAAAAAGAAAAAAGATATTCCCTCTACATTCTGTTTCAACTACCACTTTTCTCATCATTTAAAGAGCCACTTAGAATGAGGCTGAGCAAGACCTCCCAAAGATCTCCAAATATGTGTTTGGTTGTCCAAGTCATTGTACATTTTCATTGCATAAATAACTTTATAAATTACAAGAAAATGCAAACCAAAACCATGAGACACTACCTTACATCTGTTAGGATGGTTATTATAAAAAAGACAAGACATAACAAGTTTTGGTAAGAATATGGACAAAGGCAACCCTTACGTATTTTTGATGGGAGTGTAAATTGATACCTCTATGGGAACAAGTATTAAGGTTCCTCAAAAAATTAAAAGTAGAACTACCATATTACCGAGCAATCCCACTTCTGGGTATATATCTGAAAGAAATAAAATGACTATCTCAAAGTGATAGCTTCACTTCCTTGTTTATTGTTCCACTATTCATAATAATAAAGACATGGAAATAACCTCAGTGTCCCTCAATGGATAATAGATAAAAAATGTCACACACACACGTGCGCGCGTGCGCACACACACACACACACACACACACAATTATTTAGCCATAAAAAGAAGAAAATCTTGCCATTTCCACCAACATGGATGGACCATGAGGGCATTATGACAAGTGAAATAAGTTGAAGACAAATATTGTATGGTCTCACTTATATGTGGAATCTGAAAAAGCTTAACTCACAGAAACAGAGAATAGAATGAGGGTTGTCAGAGATTAAAGGGGTGGAAGAAATGGAAGATGTTAGTCAAAGGCTACATACTACCAGTTAAAATGAATAAGTTCTAGGAATTTAAATGTACAGCATGGTACTCTAGTTAACAATACTGAAAGTTTCTGAGAGAGTATATCTTAAATATTCTCACCACACACACACAAAAATGGCAATTACATGAGGTGATGGAAATGTCAACTAACAATGTGGTAATAATTCTGCAATATATATGTGTATCAAATCATATTATACATCTTAAACTTATGCAATATTGTATCTCAATAAATCAAAAATAAAGATACAAGCAATTAAAGAAAACAGATGACACCTCAAAGGTTCAGTTAGTGTCCAGTATGGTAAATAATATATAGTCAAAAAGTCCAGAGTCATGAGATTGTATAACTAGAGATTGTAGTTCAAACCAATCCAGGGTGATATCCAGTGAACCATTAAAACAATTTCTGAGTAGAGTTGGAATCACAGTTCAAACTATGACATTTACACATAGTTCCTGCATGAAGAGGAATTTGGTATGTTTGAATAACATTAAATAATGACTGTTTGGCTTGGAGTGGATTATACAATTGTGGCTGGAAAGGTCTATGCTTGCCAGAAAATTCATGGTCCTTCAGGCCACAGTAATTTGGATTTTGGAATTTACCCTGAATGCACAAAAGAGACTTTCCACACTTAAAACAGAATAGGCATCATCAATCTGTAAGATTATCCTGGCTTTATCTGAAAAATGTTTAATAAGGAGAAAGAGTGAGGACAGTAAGGAGACTTTTATCCAAAGATATGATTACTGCTTATCCTAGAAGTTAGTGGAATTGGTAAAATGGAAATTTAAAGTTTATTTAAAATGTATATTTCTTCTAGAATAAATCAAGTTGTATTCATCAAGCTGTATCATCATGAAATATATTGAGGAATAGCTTACCTACAATGAGAATAAAGTAAAATAATTTAAAATGTATAAATTGAATTTAAACGGTTATCCACATTCATGAAATTTACTGCCATAATGAAGTTACAGATCATGTTCATCCCTTTTAAAAGTTCTTTGCACTTGTTGGCAATCCATTCCTCCTTCCATCTCTGACCTCAGATAAACAGATTTAATATTGTCAGTATAGTTTAGTTTGTGTTTTATAGAAATATAAGTAGAATGTACAATTTTGTGTTTGTCATCTTTCATTTAGCATAAATGTATGCTGATTTATACATTTGTATATTTACTGGTATATGCACTTTATGAAATATATGTATTAGGAATATGAATCTAATGTTAGGTAGTGTATATCTTTTGAAGTAACATACATATTGAAATTACCTAGAAGCCTGTGACTAAATAAACTTGATTAGTGCATTTTAAGTATATATAATACTCAGATACTACATGTTAATAAACTTTCCAAAACTATACATTATTACATCCTATCTTGCTTATGTAGGCTGGTGATCTGAGAATTCTATAAAATGGTAACTCAAATAACAATAAAAAAGAGAGAGCCATAGGCTAGGTTTGATGTAGCTTTCAGAAGAGTCAAATAAATCTAAGAATGGGAGTAATTATTTACCCAATTACTCAAAGTTTCAAAAATACAATGTATTGCAAACATTTTAAGCACTGAGGACATTTTAATATAAGTGGTTAAATTATTTTGGCAGATGCAAGAATCCAATCATCAGAATTTTATACCTAAAAAGTCCTAGTAATTGGAATTTTTAAGCATAAGATTAACAGTAAGTGCTGTTGTAGAGGAGGTATTCAATCAGAAAATATTACAATCATACAGAGACAGAAAATATTCTAGCAATTTATCAACAAATATCCTGACTTGACAACTAGATTAAATAAATGAACAAAATATAACAGGTTGGAGACAAGCCATCATGAAAGGAAACTTGCTAACTGAAGCTGAAACTAATGCCATTAAACATGATGTTTCAGGAGATTTGAGATTTAAACAAATAACAAATGAAAGCTCCCTGCTGTTGATGTATCAGAAGGTAGGGATTAAATGGATAGGAAAAAATATATGAACAAACAATGAATGTGGAATGTGTGTGAATAGAGAATATAGTTTATATGTATAATATAAATATATTTATTTAATATATTTTATATATATGTATGTGAATATATATATGACCAATAGTGTCTCAGAGTTTATAATTAAGTAAGAAAAAAGGATAAAGAAATGAATCTTAATGATCTTTTTAAACACTTGCGGCCAACACACTTCATGAAAACATGGGATTGTATTAAAACAGAGAGACTTTCACAAAGGTCTTAGAATGCTAACATTGAAATATTTCTTTCAGTCTTTTCTCTGTCCCAAATCCTCTGACCTTCCCTCCAACTAATATTTTTCAAAGTATACACAGACACACACGTGTGTGCATGCACACACAGACACACACTGCCAGGAAATCAACTGCTTAAATTTGTTTGCCTGGGACAGATGGATTTTTGGTCCATTATTTCAATGATAAGTAGCACCGCTAGTAAAGTTTTTTTTAAATTTATTTAAACTTTGCCTAAAGGACTTGAGCAAGACTTGAAACCATAAAACTAGAAGAAAAACCTAAGCAATAAGGTCCTTAGCACAGATAGGTCTTAAAGATTTTTTTGAGTCTGACACTAAAAGCAACAAAAGCAAAAATAAACAAGTGGGACTTTATCATACTAAAACACTTATGCACAGCAAAAAAAAAAATCATCAACAAAATAAAAAGGCAACTTACTAAGTGGGAGAAAATATTTGCAAATCATATACCTCATAAGGGGCTAATATCCAAAATATATAAAGAACCCATACAACTTAATAGCAAAAAAAAAAAAAATCCAATTAAAAAATGAGAAGTTCTGAATAGACATTTTTTCCAAAGAAGAGATACACACAGCACAAATACAATAAGACATTATGGCACAATACCCAAACAATACCATCATATTGAGCTGCATACATTCTCCTTCTTCACAGTAATTCTGATACAAAAATAATTCAATTATTGACTACACAAAATATCACTCATTAATATAGTGAGTAAGCATTTATGGAGGACATATATGATGACTGACACTCATAGACACTGGGGATACAACAAAGAACAAGATAAATTATCTGTCCACATGCTGCTTATATTAAAACGGGGACACAGAAAGTAAACAGATAAATTTGTTTATAATATATAATAAATTTCTAACACTACCTCCTTAGAGGAACTTTTACTGACCAAGCTCACAAAAAGAGTAGCCCTATAATTCACAATTACCTTACATTGCTTTTTACTTATACCTGTGTCTAGTTATACATAATATACCAATTTATTGCTTTAATTGGCTAATCTGACACCTGGCAGCTGAGGTCTCTATCATGAGTTGTAAAAGCAACAGGCCAAAAATGACAGTAACAATAAAGCCCTTAACAACTTATAGTGATAATATAAACAAGAGGCTAGACTGGATAAAGTACCCACTACCCACCTCCACCAGTATCCCCAAACACTGGGTCAAGTGGTTGAGCACAGATGTAGAGGTTGTTCCACTGCCAAAGAGCCCTGTGTAAAAGACTCCTACAGTTGCGGTTTTATGGGCCCTAAATAGGTGAGAAGGGGAGGAAAGCTAAGAGTGGGAACAGTGCTGAGTACTAAGTCAGAGTAGAGCATCTTTAAGTTTGCCCCTTCCCTCCAATAAGGTGATGTCAGCAAAGGCACCTGAGTCAGTCCTCTGCCTTAGGCCCCAGTCAAGAGACCTCCAAATGAAATGCACTGAGGCTAGGAAGGTAAATAAAGTGTAAAAGCATGACTGACCAGAGGGGCCGGAGTCCTTGACTGCCACTCCCTTCGGAGATTATACAATGCAGTGGCTATGCACCGAGTCTGGTATGGGGAAACCAGCTTCCCCTGTGAGGACTGCCAGATAAAGCTTTCATAATTGCCTGTGGTCAGGCCTGAAAAAGCATACATATGTTTTTAACTAGAAGCCAGACTCTTCAAGAAGTATTTGAAGTGATTGTGGAATGAAGTGATGTCACTTTAAAAAATTCATTTATTCATAGAAGCATATTTACGGATTACTCATTATGTTCCATGTAGGTGCTAGCAGACCCTAATTTTATTCAAATTTGTGTAAGTCCAATAGTATTTATTATCATGAGATCCTAATTTCCCCATTGATGATATTTATTTAGCAATATTTGCTAGGACTTAATATTTGCTAGGCTTTATTCTAAGTACTTTAACATACTGATTAATTGAATCTCATAAGAATCTTATACAGAAGTTATTATTAATATTTTCATTTTGCAATAAGGAAACATAAATACAAAGAAACAGAATATGGTGGTGGTAGATAGCAAATGTGACTACAAATTCTCCTAAAATACTTGCTGTATACCTTTGACAAAATTCCAACTTTTTGGGGGGGTATCAGTTATGTGACTTGTTTTGGTTAATATATTAACAATTTTGATGCAAGAAGTTGTTTGTTCTCATTTCCTAGGAGTCCTACAACTACTAACATGTGATAAGCTAGGTCCATCCTGCTTTAAGACGATGGTCCAATTGTCCAAATTCACCAATCAAGGGCCAGCTAACTGTCAGACACTTAAAACTGTCACTTCCTGTCAGCCTATTGTATATAAATGTTCATGTAAGTGAATTTAGCTGAGATCAGTAGAAAATTCACCTAACACAGTCCAATCCCAATTGCAGACTCACAGATTATAACTCTTTACTGATTTAAGACACTAAGTTTTGAAGGGTTAGTGGTAAAGAAATAAATAATTTATCCCATGGCAAATAACAAAACTTAAAAGATAGTTATAGACGGTCTAAGTTAGGTTAACATGTTGACCTCTTCACATAATGTTGGAAAAGGAAAATGATATAAAAATCAATAAAAGTTCAATTGTTTCCCTACATATCAACAATGAACAAGTAGCACTTGAAATTAAATTCACAATACCATTAACACAAACACCTCCAAAAATGAAATACTTAGATATAAGTCTCACAAAAATATGTGTAAGACCTATATAAGGAAAACTATAAAACTAATAAATCAGGAAGAACTAAATAAATGGAGAGATATTAATGCTCATGGATAGGAAGACTCAATAATGTCAAGGTGTCAGTTCTTCCCAAATTTATCTATCGATCCAATGCAATCCAAATCAAAATCTCAACAAGATATTTTATCGCTATTGATGAATTGATTTCAATGTTTAAATGGAGAGGTGAATGATTCAGAATAGCCAACACAATATTGAAGAAGAAAAACAAAGTTGGAGGACTGCTATTACCTGACTTTAAGACTTATTCTAGAGATACAGTAATTAAGATGGTATAATATTGGTGAAAGAATAGACTAATAGATCAGTGGAACAGAATAAAAAGCCCCAAGATAGACTCCCATAAATATAGGCAACTGATCTTTGATAAAGGAGCAAAGGCAATAGAATGGAGCAAAGATGATCTCCAAGCAGCACTAGAAAAATTGGACATCTACATGTAAAAAAACAAACAAACAAACAAACAAAAAACAAAAACAAAACAAAAACAAAAAACAACAACCAAGAATCTAGACACAGATCTTACACATTTCAGAAAATTTATCTCAAAATGGATCATAGATCTATAAAATGCAAAACTATTAAACTCCTAGAAGATAGCATGATTTCTCATATATGACCCTGGGTATAGTAATGCCATCTTAGATATAACACCATAGAAGAAATAATTGATAAACTGGACTTCATTAAAATTAAAAATGTCTGTCTTCAAGAAAGGAAGAAGACATGCCACAAAATAGAAGAAAAAGTTTGCAAAAGACACATCTGATAAAGGACTGTTATCCAAAATAGACAAAGAACACTTAAAACTCAACAATAAGAAAACAACCCAGTTTAAAAATGGGCCAAAGATCTTAACAGTCACAACACCAAAGAAGATATACAGGTGGCAAATAAGCACATGACAACATGCTTCAACATCACATATCGTCATGGAAATGCAAATTAAAGTATGAGATACCACTACAGACTTTATTGGACGAGTTAAAATCTGAAACACCTACACCAAATACTGGCAAGGATGTGGAACAACGGAAATTCTCATACATTGCTGTATGAGAATACTTTGCATTCTCACTCAAACACTTTGGAAGACAGTTTGGTGGCTTGTTACAAAACTAAACACACTCTTAACACACCATAGAGCAAAAGGGAGTTTCTCATGTCAAGCAGGATACTGTGTCAAGCAATGACGCAAGCAGGTAAGGAACTGCAGCTAGGAGAGATATCGCCCAGAATAACGTCATCTGACACCCCAGAACTGAAAATAAGCAGAACCAGAGGAGGTCTGCAGAGACCAAAAACAGATTAAATCCCTTTAAAAAGGGAAGGATTTTGGCAGCAAGCTGTCAGGCTCTTCAGACTTGACCCTTCTATGTCTGACCACTTAAAAAAGGCAACTGCTGCTGAAGGCTCTGCCTGATTGATCTCCGAACAGAACCGAGATCCTTCACTGCTTGAACATCAGAAGCAGTAAGTGCCAAGAGCTGACCAGGACAAGACCAAGGCCTTATCTCATCTGCAGACCCACAGATGGGCTTGGTTCCTTAACTTCCTATACCCTTCTGTTATCTTGTTCATTGTGTAGCTCGTCTTCTGTCCTGCTCTGTATGCTGTGTAACAAGCCAAGTTTAATCATATGGTGAACTGTCATTGAATTTGGATCCTGAACTTGCTTTATAATTGTGATTTAACTTTGCTTTATGATTGAATAAAGATGACATTGTGGAAAGACACAACTTGTCGGTGCACCTTCATAGTGTGCTCATGATACACATGATCCAGCCATCACACTCATTGGTATTTACCCAAAGGAACTGAAAACTTTCATCTACACAAAAACCCACACACAGATATCTATAGCAACTTTATTCATAATTGCCCAAACTGAGAAGCAACCAAGGTGTCCTTCATTAGATGAATAAAGTGTGATACATCTAGACAATGGAATATTATTCAGTACTAAAAAGAAGTGAACTATCAAGCCATGAAAAGACATGGAGAATCCTTAAGTGCATATTATTAAGTCAAAGAAGCCAATCTGAAAGGTATGCTATTGTGACTTATAATAAGAAATATATATTTGGTCTTAGTCCCCATTTTGGCCCAGAGCTCCTAAGACTCTTGGAATTTCCTAAGTGACAGGAGCAATAAAGGTTATCTTTTGTTATGTTAGTGACACTTGGATCATACCTTGGGAGGGGGACCAGTTGCCAGGGGAACTGGAGTGTGAACAGAATGTTGGAACTTTCAGTCCCATCCCCTGATTTCCAAGGAGGGAATAGGGGCTGGGGAGTGGATCAATCACCAATGGATAATGATTTAATCCATCGTGCCTATGTAATAAAGCCTCCATAAAAACCCCAAGGTGGGAGGGTGGTTCAGAGAGCTTCTGGGTTGGTGAAACATGCTTCCAGTGCCACCATGCCAGGTCCAAACTCCATGGGGACAGAAGCTCCTTTGTTTGGGACCTCACCCTATGTATCTTTTCATCTGGTTATTCTTATCCTTTAACGTCTTTTTTAATGAACTGGTAATCTGGTAAGTGATTTAAGTTTCCTGAGTTCTATGAGCCACTTTAGCAAATTAATCAATCACAAGGAAGGGGTAATTGGAACTTCCAATTTGTATCTAGGTCAGTCAGAAGCACAAATGACAACCTGGACTTTCAACTGACATATGAAATGGAGGGTAATCTTGTGAGACCTAGCCCTTAACCCATGGAATCTAATGCTATCTCTGGGTAGACAGTGTCATAATTGAGTTGAATTGTAAGATGCTCAGCTGGTATCAGGGAGTTGCTTGGTGGTGTGGGGAGCCACACATTCAAATTTGGGTACAGAGCCCTTAGAAGGCCAGAGACTGTATGATTCCAATTATGTGACATTCTAGAAAAGGCAAAACTATGGAGACAAAGTTTCAGTAGTTACCAGTGTTGAAGGGATGAGAAGATGAATAGGCAGAGCACAAAGGATTTTGAGGGCAGTGAAAATATTCTAGAAGATACCATAATGATGAATACATGCCATGATAAATTGTCCAAACCCATAGAGTGTACAACACCAAGAGTGAACTATAATATAATCTATGAGCTTTGGGTGATTCTGATGTGTCAATGTGGGTTCATTCTTGGTAAAAAAAAATAAAATTAAAAAAAAAATGTACCATTCTGGTGAGTGATGTTAATAATGGGGAAAGTTATTCATGCCTGGGGGCAGGGGGCACATGGGACATCTCTATTCTTTCTTCTCAATTTTGTTATAAACCTACAACAACAAAGTCTTCAAGAAATATGAAAAGTAACTATCACCATACATGAGATGCAAATAAAAGAAAGCATACTCTGTACATTAAAGAAATAAATGAAAAATGAGTCATGTCTAAAAGGAGGAGACAACTAATGAATCATTGAACTTTACATCAGAAACCAGGGAAGTACTGTATGGTGACTAACATAATAAAAAAACATTAAAATAAAAATAAATAAATAAAAGGAGGAGATAATTCAAACACATTGAAAATTACTTTCTTTTTTGTAATCAAAGTACTAACTTGACAAAGGTTTGGCTCTCAAAAAGTTATCTGAGATTAGTGGAAAGAAATTCAGTTTTATAAACTTTTGATAAAGAATGATTTATCCTCATGTAGCCTGCAAATGTTTAAAGAACACATGGACAATGATTGTATCATGATGACTACTCACAACTGCTTGGGCCAAATTCTCTTAACTTAAGGCTATGTTTAACATAAGGCTTGATAACATATTAAAACAATTTGACAAGTAACAGAGGATTATTCCACTTGATCAATGCAGATGTTACTCATAGATAACCTTATTTTTCCAGGTCAAAGTAAAACTTACTGTATCTAAAAACAGATCTTTTGATATTTATATTTAGGCCTTTCAAGAAATGTTCTTCAATTCTAATGTAAGAAGTAATTTATAGATACTAAATTACACATTGACTTCAAATTATATATTATGAACGGAATTTATTTTTTAAATGTTTAGGTGTACTTAAAGAGCATCAACTTAATTAATATAGAACCACTTTCTTATGGGGACATAAGTTGGCTTTCCAAATCTCTCCATGGAACCAATTATTGGAAACCTATTATATTCAAATTTCATTTAAAATCAATTTTTTAACTAATCACCTCAGCTGTATTCTCCAAATTTGAAATAAAATGGGATTCTAAGTTGGTAAACTTATAAGTCAGTGTGGTTAAAAGATCACTTCTGCATATCCCTTCAGTTATAAAATTCTATGGTGGGCATATTTATCACAATTTATCCTCAGCACAGAAGTGATAATACATCTATATATTTGCTGCAATGATTTCAACAATAGGTGTAATAAATATGATCAATGTTACCTACATAATCTTTACACTGATGCAATTTTATTGCATTTTGCTGTTTGATAATAGTGACATTATACAGCAAAATTTATTTTCTTAAGGGAAATACTTCCATCAGTCAGTGGTTATTTTCTACTTTTTTAGATCTTACTGATGTTCTTTTAGCTACACAACATTTGGGGTCACCACTCCACAACTATTTTTAAGAGTTGCTAAAATTAGTCCTTAGCATTTTGATGTCTGCTGCCTTTCCTCTGGATCAAGCTTTCATTTATTCTTGTTGATATTATAGCATTACATTGCATTCCCTATACCCTATTACTGATGATATTGCTTGAAAATGAAGAAACAAAAGAAAGCAGAAAAAAATATTGCATTTCCTCCCTCTTTAATGTCATAGAACCCAGACAAATGACACATATTCTGTCCCCACTCTCTCCAACTTCTTTCTAATTACCCAATTTTTAAATAAGAGAAGAGATGTTACATGTCAAACTCAATTCTGCAGGCTCTCTCTCACTTCAGTAATCTAGACTTACAAATATTTCTATAATGGTAGTTCTGTGATGCCTTGTGAAATATACTTTTGCACAACCTCAAAATCTTTAATTGCCTTCCTTTAGCTTTTCTTAAGCAGAAGAGAGGATCTATGGTGGTAAAGTGAGAGGCAGAGATAGTTAGGTATTTCTATCTTCTATATAGCAAGACCCTTTTGACTATTAAAGTTAATTGCCACAAGTAACAATAACAAATAATAAAAAGAAATTTATTTTATGTATAAATATTGGCATTACTTGGAAAGAACTTTCAAAACATATTGAAATTATCTAAATTGCTGAGAAATCTGAACATTTGTTGAATCTATGCTGAACAATTAAGTCCAACTTAATTGTTTAGATATGTATATTCATTAAAATATCAAAATAAAGTGGTACATTCTAGAAGATTGAGGTAAAGTATGAAGATCAGGTTATCTTAAAAGGACGTATAACATTGCTATAAGGAATTCTATTTCCAATAATACTGAAATAGCTTCTTTAAAATTAACACTCAGCAGAGAATAACAAGAAAAAATAATACATTTGAAAACATCACAGTACTACCACAACAGAAATATTTGTGAGTTTAAATTACTGCAGTGAAGGTGAGCCTGGAGAATCAAGTGTGACATGTAAGATCCCTTCTCTCATTTACAAATTTGTGTGATTAGGAAGATTAGGAAGGCAGGGCATCTGGATCCCTTCTCTCATTTACAAATTTGTGTGATTAGGAAGAAGCAGGAGGGCAGGGCATCTGGATGGCTCAGTTGGTTAAGGATCCAACTCTTTATTTTGGCTCAGGACATGGTCTCAGGGTCATTAATTTGAGCCCTGTATTCGGCTCCACACATTCTGCAGGAAGTCTGCTCGAGATTCTTTCCCTTTCCCTATGCCCCTCTCCCTGCTCGCACATGTATGCTCTCTCTCAAATAAATAAATAAATCTTTAAGAAAGAAAGAGAGAGAGAGGGAGGGAGGGATGGAGAAGGAAAAACGAAAGGAAAAAAGAAGGAAAGGAAAGGAAAGGAAAGGAAAGGAAAGGAAAGGGAAGGAAGGAAGGAAGGAAGGAAGGAAGGAAGGAGGAAAGGAAAAGAAAGAAAGAAAGAAAGAAAGAAAGAAAGAAAGAAAGAAAGAAAGAAAGAAAGAAAGAAAGAAAAGCAGGAGAGAGTGGCAGATAAGAAGATAAAAAGCTGGCCAGAGCTTTCCTCAACTACGTCCTTGGATAAATATTTAAGCTTAAGCCTGTCAAGTAGGAGGGACCCTATTATATATCTAAGGCTTTCACAGAGGTTCTCAAAGGGCTCTACCCTAGAGTTATATCAAAACAGAATAAAATATATCAACCAACATAAAGATCAAAGCTCACTTTTAAATCACTGGGCCCTAATTGTATCAAGGAGTGGCTTCCTATAATAATTGCTTTCTAGAAGAAAAGTAAATCCTAGTGATTCAATAAATGTCATCTAGAACCTCAAGTTATCTTTTTACTTTTTCATATATAATAGTCCATAAAAAATAACTAGGCATGAAATAACCAAAAAAAGGGAGGAAAAAAAAGGCAAAACAAAATTTAAACAGATAATATAAGTGGATACGCAGGGATCCATTTAACAGACTTATGGCACAGATATGGCCTTAAAAAATAAATGTGAGAATGTCAGCAATAGAGTGGAATAAGAGGTCTCTTGTTCGTGTTTCCCCTTAGCAGCAATACTTTGACAACCATTCTTGGACAAATAAAGACTTTTGTGGGATCTTTGGGATTCAGGCAGTAGACTGTGAAATGCTGGTGGAGTTCAAGATCAAGGAGGGCTACACCAACACAGCTGACTCGCCAACCATGGTCCCAGCTATAGACCTGGAAATAGCTCCATATACCTGTGAACTTGACTACATCCCCCTTTGGCCTTGGTCCTACCACCAGAAGCACTTGCCAAGGATAGCTGGTAGAAGTCATAACGCCATGCCTCAGGTAATAGGCCCATAGTCCTAGCTATGGACCCTGAAGTGGCCCATGACCTGGCTTCCATCCCTATGAGATGCAGTCTGGGAGTCCCTGAGGCAAGTCTACAGAACTTGGTCTGACTAAAGATTCTGAAATGGCCCTGGATTCCAGCCAATATATCTATTATCCATAAACAGTCTTGCTGGACTAGGGTCCCATCAGGAGATACACCTGTTAGTGTCCCCAGATACAAGCTAGCCAACTTTATTCTGATAATAGATCCTGACTTGGTTCCTAACACTCTCAGCCACAGTATGAAAGCTATTCTGTCTGCCCACAGACCTCAGAAGATATGTCCATCTGTGTCCCTAGAGGTAAGCCCACCAACCTCAGTCTCATTAAAGATCCTCAAATGGTCCTAAAACTTAGTTCCAGCTCTTCCCAGCTAAGTCAAGTAACAATCTTGCATGCCCAGCAATTTGGCAGGAGGTGCCAGATTGGTGCCTCTGGAACCAGACTTGCAGACCTACATCCTGGCTAAGGACCCAAAAAGCAGCCCTGGGACTTCGTTCCAGCTCCTGTAAGCCATGGTCTGCCCCTCCGAGGGACATACCCAGTGAACTGGCAAAAGCTCTTCCAGGGACATTACAGAAGCCATACATATCTGTGCACCCAACCGCAGACTCTAAAACAGACCTTCGTCTCAGAGCTATTCTACTGAATAAGGTCCTTGGAGGCAGTCCCTTCCACTTAGGGACCAGACAGGATCCACACCTACATAAGTCCCTGATAACAAGCATGCCATCCACAGACCTCACTGTAGATATAGCAACAGCTTCCAGTGTTACTGTGTGGCTCCAGTGACCCAACTCTAATTCAGTATGATTCCGGAGGTAATCTCATTTGACAGGAGAAGGTCTTTCTTTACTTGTTTAAACTAGTCTGTAAAGACTGGAAAAAGGATGTGCTCCTTCAAATGCACAGACACTATTGTAAGCCACATGGATCAGGAAGAATCAGGCAAATAGGACACCATCAAACGAAACTAACAAAGCCCCAATAACTGACCAAAGAAATGGAGATCTATGAATTACTTGACAAAGATTTCAAAGTAGTCATCTTAAAGAAACTCAATGAAATGCAAGAGAACATACATAACTAACAAATTCAGGAAGACAATACATGACCAAAATGAAAACTGTAATACAGAAATAGAAACCATAAAAAAGAACCAAACAGTAACCCAAAAGCTGAAGAATACAGTGACATAACTGACAAATTAAATAGCTTGAAAAGCAGACACGATAATGCAGAATAAAGAATCAGCAAACTTGGAGACAAGTCATTTGAAATTAGCCAGTTAGAGGACCAAAAAGAAGAAAAAAAAGTAAGATGGGATGGTTGTGATATTCACTGTAATGGTGTACAATGGGGCAATTTGGGGTTCTTAACCAGTGTGGTGATTATTCAGATATACTCAATTTTAGTAATCACTTCACCTATAAATTTAGAATTTATTTTTGTGTCTCAGTTTTATTGCTTCTTTGGACAGCATTTTCTCTTTTGGAGGCATCTCTGCAGGTGTGCTCTACAATGCTGCTGGGTAGATTTCCCCATACATCTGCTGCACAACCGTTCTGGGAATTTCCTTCACTGTTATGCTGACTTTCTATTTTGTTTTTTTTCTGTGTTGATTTTTTCCTGGATTCTTTATCTTCCTCTATATTCTTACTTTCCCTTCTTAAGAATGTCACATTCTTCAATTGCATCCTATAACTTAGTGCATAGACTTTATTTTCGAGATTTTGAAGCTTAAAATATCTTTAATCAATTGCAATTTAATGATATTTACCTTCATTTAGAATTCCAAGTTGAGAATCTAGAGATATTTTACTCTATTTGCTTTCAAGTGTCACTCTTACTCTTAAAAAATCTGATGTCTTTCTTACTCCAATTTTTTTAAATGTCATCTTTAACATATTTTTCCCATTTCCACCTTTGAATACCAACAAATAAGCAAACAACCTTTGTTCTTAGTGTTCTTTACTCAATCACTTAACTCTCCTTGGTTCTTTCTTTAGTCATGGGTTTACCAAAGAGCCTTTTAGTGAGGAAATGTCTTTCACTCACATGAAATAAATTTGCATTATTTGTTAGTTTCTTCAACACAATTTCTTCTCTTTATCATTCTGCATGTACTATTTTCTTATGATGTTGATTATTCTAGACGGACTGATCTTGTAAGAGGATTATCTTTTCTCAGATTACATGACTGTTGTTTTTCTTTTTTTTCCCTTTGAGATCTGTGTTTTAACCTTAAGCCTTCCATTGAACTCTTCACCAGGCACCACTCCACCATATGTTTACACAGGAACTTAGATAATCTGAAAAATCTTGATATCCTTATTGCATGAATATAATATCTTACATCTAAAATAGTTATCTTTTAAAAATTCTTTCCTTAATGTATTATAAAATTTATGAAAAGACAATTTATTAATTTTGGTCACTGATAGCTTACAGACTTTACCAAAAATACCTGGTGAGTTCTGGCTGTCTCTTCATATTTAACAAGGCAAACAATTAAAAAAAGTCATTACTTGCAGGAATTTGATCTTGGGACAGAGGTTTCCCTCAGAGATAAATTCCTCATTTAACCTGCCTTGGGTGGTGTTATCCTCAGTGTTCATTAGACATTATCCAAAATCCTGCTGCAACTTCTGCCCCATTTCTCTGATAGTTTTTACAGAGATGTATCTAAAATGTATTGTCTAAGCCTGTTGTCTTTTATTATTTTCATCTTCTTCTCTATTGACACTGATAACAGTTTCACAAACATCCTGTTGTGGAAGAGCTTTTTCTAAAATATCATATAATTTGCACAGTTTTTAGTTTTAGGAAGGATTCAAAGATTATTTCTGTTTTATATATACTACCTGAGACCATATAAAAAAGATTTGAATGAATTACCTTTAAGTCATATGCCAAATAGCAAACTATTCTAAGCATTACCATTAAAGACTAGAATCAAAGATTAAAGTTACTGTTAACATTTTACTGGCAGCAGCAATCAATTCATTAAGGAAAAAATATAAATGTAAAAAAGATCACAAGGAAGGGATAAAACATTTATTATTTAGATAGATATTGCCTACCTGGTAATCTAAAAACAAAATTGACATGCTATTTGAATTAATCAGAATTTTGTGAAAGGTGGTTAGATGCAAGTTCAATGAAAAAACTTATTTTTTAAAATACCAATTGTGCAGAAACTTCTAGTTTCCTCTAATTGTTTTTCCCCTCTTCTTCTTAGAGCACATAACCCCTAATTTTATTGTAGCAACTTGCCACTGTGGTTTAAAGACATATTTTAAATGCTATTTGTAGCTAGTTCTGGCCATGTGGCAAATTTCTAACTAATGAGCTATGAACAGAAGATTAGTGGGTGATTTCAGGAAGATTCTTTAAATTGAGGGCACATGCTCTTTCTGCCTTCTTTCATGCTTCCTGCCTGGAATGCAAATGCAATGGCTGGAACTGCAAAAACCATAGTTTTCTTTGAAATAACCTTGAAAATGTAAGCCACAGATAACAGCATAATAATCCAGAACAATCCAGACAAGGTTTCTGTTCTCGAAAACATTAGCCATGCACTGACAACATGTATAATTCTTTTACATATTTAAAAGAGGACCATTTTTTTTAAACCACTCTCTTCTCAATCTTGCTTTTGCATTTATGAACTTAGTCAAAATAACTTTTAAAACAGCAAAATTAGAAAAATAGAAAGCGGATTTAGTTCACAAAGAAATTTAATTAGAGTAAGATAATACCTGAAAATAGAATACAGATAATTTTGCTTATTTGCTTATATGATCTAACACAATTTTTACAGTTGCTTTTACATTTTCAGTGGCCATTTGGTCTCACTGATCCATTCTGTGCATTTGTTAACCATATTATTGAGGCACTGATATTTTTTGAATTTATTGGGGAATGTCATAAAATGTCTGGCATGTAAATGACTATAGTTATTCTGCATATCTTATTTTTGGAGAAAATCTAGAATTCATATGCTTTTTAATTATCTGTTTAATAAAGTTGAAAAGGGTTAATGGGTTACATAACCTCTTAATATTTTTTATTACTGTATCTGTCCAATGAGAGAAGACTTAGCTTATACTAAATAAATAATGTGACATAAAATTCAGGATAAGCTTGAAAATATAAACTTCTCCATACCTACCTTTACTGAAGAGTACTGAAGTTATTGATTGGTGTCTCCAGAACTTGAATTATTTCATACTCTCCTAAGTAATTTACATGGGAAGAATAGGTGGTAACAGGAAAGGGGCAGGATAGACCATGTGAAACACTGAAGAAGGACCTTGGAAATATCCCACTGACTCACACACTCTGTTGATCCAATCTTGCCTTGTACCATTTGAGAAGTGAATTTTTCTTTTATAATTCCCCATCATCCAAATAAATACAGATCCCTAGAAAATAACTTTATATCCCTGTCACAGAATATCATTTCTTTGAAAATATTTTGCTAGGTTTGCAAATTGGTAACAAACTTATTTTTATGGTATTTCTCAAAAGTGTGAATAAAAGCTGAGTTACATATATTTGTTAAATAGTATATAAAAGTTTACTTGTTAAGTTACAATGTGAGTTAATATTATAAATTTCAGCAAATATAGTTAAATTTTTAAGCAATAAAAACTAGAAACAAGTTTTCTTTATTGTGATTACTATTAAAATGCCATTGTAAAGCATTATCTCCCACACAAAATCTCTTTTTGTTACCTCTGAAATATGTGTAAATGTATTCTTAGCTACATACAAAATAGTTAATCTCTGTATGTATTCCTTTATCCAAAAGAAATTATTTGGAAATCGCTTATTAAAATAACTTTTTTAAAATGATAAGTCAACATTAAGCTAACGAGAAAAAAATAGTACCTTTGGAATTATCATTAAAATGACATCTGGTTGTTAAGGAAATAATATGACTCAAATAGATCCTTGCCACATTGCAATGGCCTCCCGTTGCTTTAGAAATGAAAAGTAAAGATGAATTCACGAGAAAATAAACTCTCAGGAAAAGCTGAAGTTGACATTTTTCAAGTGGAAGATTCTTTTTAAAGACAACCTTCTATTAGGCCTCTATTTGCCTCATTTAATGAAAAATGTAATTTTAATTTTTAATGTCTTCCTAGATGCTAAATTGAAGTGGTATTTGCTTACTGCACTATTAAACTATACTTTGAAAAGACTGTAATCTTAAAGATAGGAATGTCTTAATCACATCTGTTTACCGAGAACTTATTACTGTACTTGGAGTTTAAGAATCAACCAACAAAATTTACTATCAATATTCATAAACAAATTAATAAAGTAAAAATTTTATTAGTGGGAAAAACTCGAGAACTATGAATAAAGTTGGCAATTAATAGTATTTAACCAATGACTTAACAAATATTTTAATGTACAATGTTTTTTAAGGTGTTAGCAGTAGGAGAATCTTTATGAGTGTATGAGGACAGTAATCTTTTTTCCACATTTCTGTCAGTCTAAAGTTTTTTCAAAATATGTTTTATAAAAATAAATGATGGTGAGATTAGACAATGCTCTCTTTTTTTTATTTCCTAAGGAAATACAATGTAAATAGAATAGCAAAACATAAATGGAATCATGTTCAAGGACTCATTCTAATGGATTTGAAGACTTATTGTAAAGATACATTTATCAAGATAATGTGGTATATGTATAAATATAGAAAAACAGATTTATAGAAGATAACAAAAAGAATAGAAATAGACTCACTAATTTTAAAGTTCAAAGCAACCCGAGGAGAAATGACAGCCTTTTTAACCAATGATGCAAGACAACTGGATACTTGGATACAAAGAAAAATTAAACCTTGATCCTTACCTTGTATCATACATAAAAATTAATTCAAAATGCCTAACAGACCTATTTGGTCTTTTTTTTTTTTTTAAGAATTTATTTATTTATTTATTTATTTGACAGAGAGAGAGAGAGAGAGAGAACACAAGTGGGGGGAGCAGCAGAGGGAGAGGGAAAAGCAGGCTTCCCACTAAGCAGGGAGCCTAACAGGAGACTGGATCCCAGGACCCTGAGATCATGGCCTGAGCTGAAGGGAGATTCTTAACCAACAGAGCCACCCAGGCACCACCTAACAGACCTATTTGTAAAACTTAAACCTTAAGGTATAATATGAGTTCATACTCATAATATGAGTATTTCTCATATTATGTAACTCTGAGTTCATACACTAGAACTTAAGGTGTATAATTGTGAATTCATATACTAGAATAAAGATAAGCCAAAAAGCTTTAACAAGGTAGCCAAATTTAGAGGGTCATAAAGAAGTAATTCAGAGTTTTTTAAATACATAAATTAAGGTAAAAATTCAATCATTTAGCCTACGCTTCCAGTAAAAGCTGTTCTGAGATACAAAATATTAGATAAAGAATTATTTTTATTCATATACGTTTTTCAGCCAATAAATGAAGAAGGCATACAATTAAATATCATTAATGAATTATATATCTAGGATATAAGCAGAATTGGCCTATAATGTCACCAGAAAACACACAAACAGATATGCCATTTTTCTCATTGGAAGAACGCAATGCCAAGTATAAAGCAATCTTTTACCAAAAGGAAATTAAAAATACAAACACCCCTACCTATGTGTATTTGGATATGTACGAAAATATGTACAAATACATATCTTTCTCTCTCTCTCTATATATATATCTTTCTATCTCTATTTTATATAATAATCTAAAGAAATATTTACAAATATCATCTATGTATATGTCTATTGAAGCTGATAAAATCCCTAGATTAAGTAAGCAAGTCACAGGAAGCTAAAAGGACAGAGGAAGGTGTTCCCTCTACACCCAGTATGTTGAGAGCTTTTATTATGAATGGATGTTGAATTTTGTCAAATGCTTTATCTCCATCTATTAGTTAATAAGATTTTTATCTTTCTTTTTGTTAATATGGTATATTACATTTACCAATTTACAGACATTGAAACATCCTTATATCTTTGAAATAAAACCCACTTGATCATGGCGTATGATCTTTTTAACGTACTGTTGAATTTGGTTTGTCAATATTTTGTTGAGGATTTTGGCATCTACATTCATCAGAGATACTGACCTGTAATTTTCTTTTCTTGTAGTGCCTTTGTCTGTTTCTTTGTTTTGTTTTGTTTTTATTATTGGGGAAATGCTGATCTCCTGAAATAAATTTGGAAGTGTTCCACCCTTGTAGGTGTTTATTGCTATAAACTTCCCTCCTAGAATTGCTTTTGCTGCATCTCATAGCTTTTGGTATACTGTAGTTCCATTTTCAATTCTCAAGTGAAAAAAAAATGACCCAGCTATTTTCTTACAAAATAAAATTGTAGGAAAAATACTTTGTGGAGGGAACTTTTAATAAAGAAGATCTAAAAGATATAAGCACTCCCCAAAAAAGATAAAAACAAATTAGAGAATTTTAAAATGTCCGTTGAATTTATAAAACTATAAAGTGAAGCAAGGACATAATTACCATTACATGTAGATAGTGGTCACATCAGGGTTTGGGAGCTTTGAGACACACTCTCTGGAAGACTCTCTAATGAAAGTCTATTGATATAAATGATGGTTACTTATTCAACTTATAAATATTCATGAAAGTCCCCATATGTGAAGCTTTGTCTGTGTTATATTTTACATTAAAAAAAGGCTTTTAGGGGCGCCTGGGTGGCACAGCGGTTAAGCGTCTGCCTTCGGCTCAGGGCGTGATCCTGGAGTTATGGGATCGAGCCCCACATCAGGCTCCTCCGCTATGAGCCTGCTTCTTCCTCTCCCACTCCCCCTGCTTGTGTTCCCTCTCTCACTGGCTGTCTCTATCTCTGTTGAATAAATAAATAAAGTCTTTAAAACAAAAAAGGCTTTTGACCAATAGCATTCAAGGAAGTAAAGTATATAGCTCACATAATCTATAGTAAAGCAAATGACCCCATGGGATGAAACCTTGAAATCTGGGTAGCTAAAACCTTAGCCAATATCTTGTCACAGAAAGCCAACTGATGACAATGTTGCCTCTGCAACTGCCCTTGGCACTGTCACAGTCACAACCACGACTACTATAAAAAGGAGTACATGTTTGCCTTGCTGCCACTATCCATGCTTTGTCACTCTTTCCAAATTCCGAATCTTGGTAGGAATGCCTAAATGCTCATGCCTAAATCACATGCCTATCTATATTATAGTTCTCATAGTTCATATTATAGATCCAAATCTATTAATATTCCAGATTCAGAATCTTGGTAGGAATGCCTAAATGCCCATGCCTAAATCACATGCCTATCTATATTATAGTTCCTATAATCCATATTATAGATCCAAATCTATTCTTATGTTCTGAGGTGGAAGGCAGGCCCTCTTCCTTGAATAATTATACTGTAGATAATTCCCAATTAATATGTATAAATATTAGGCTCTAAAACCTATGTCATGGAATAGACCTGACAACTTCTCCCTTTAGACATGTTAGTTAAAAATGAAGTAGAGAAGTTATGAGTAGAAGTGTAATAGTGTTAGAAGGAGATGAATTGGTGACATACAAATAATTAGAGGATCTTACTAAATGTGGCAACAGTCAATTTCTCTGGGAAATGAAGGTGTTAGATATTTTTTAAATTTTTTTTATTATTAATATATAATGTATTATTTTTTTCAGGGGTACAGGTTGGTGATTCATCAGTCTTACACAATACACAGCACCCCCCACAACACATATCCTCCCCAATGTCCATCACCCAGCCACCCCATTCCCCTGCCCCCTTCTACTCCAGCAACCCTCAGTTTGTTTCCTGAGACTAAGAGTCTTTTATGGTTTGTCACCCTGTCTTTGTCTTGTTTCATTTTTTCTCTTCCCCTATGATCCTCTGCCTTCTCAAATTCCCCATATCAGTGAGATCATATAATTGTCTTTTCTGATTTACTTATTTCACTTAGCATAATACCCTTTAGTTCCATCCACGTCAATGCAAATGGCAAGATCTCATTTTTGATGGCTGTATAATATTCCATTATATATATATATATAATCTCACATCTTCTTTATGCATTCATCTGTCAATGGACATCTGGGATCTTTCCATAGTTTGGCTATTGTGAACATTACTGCAATAAACATTGGGGTGCAGTTACCCCTTCGGATTACTACATTTGTATCTTTGGGTTAAATACCCAGTAGTGCAATTGCTGATTTTAGGGTAACTCTATTTTCAACTTTCTGAGGAACCTCCATACTGTTTTCCAGAGTGACTGCAGCAGCTTGCATTCCCACCAACAGTGTAGGAGGGTTCCCTTTCTCGCATCCGTGCCAACATCTTCATTTCCTGACTTGTTAGTTTTAGCCATTCTGACTGGTATGTGGTGGTATCTCATTGTGGTTTTTGATTCATATTTCCTTGATGCCGAGTGATGAGCACTTTTTCATGTGTCTGTTGGCCATTTGGATGTCTTCTTTGCAGAAATATCTGTTCATGTCTTCTGTGCATTTCTTGATTGGATTATTTTTGGGGTGTTTGGTAAGTTCTTTGATAAGTTTGATAAGTTCTTTATAGGTTTTTGGATACTAGCCCTTTATCTGATATGTCATTTGCAAATATCTTCTCCCATTCTGTCCGTGTCTCTTGGTTTTGTTCACTGTTTCCTTTGCTGTGCAAAAGCTTTTTATCTTGATGAAGTCCCAATAGTTCATTTTTGCCTTTGCTTCCCTTGCCTTTGACGATGTGTCTAGGAAGAAGTTGTTGCGGCCGAGGTTGAAGAGGTTGCTCTCTGTGTTCTCAATGATTTTGATGGATTCTTTGCTCACATTTAAGTCTTTCATCCATTTCGAGTTTCTTTGTGTGTGGTGTGAGGAAATGGTCTAGTTTCATTCTTCTGCATGTGGCTGTCCAATTTTCCCAACACCATTTGTTGAAGAGACTGTATTTTTTCCACTGGATATTTTTTCCTGCTTTGTTGAAGATTAGTTGACCATAGAGTTGAGAGCCCATTTCTGGGTTCTCTATTCTGTTCCACTGATCTATGTGTCTGTTTTTGTGCCAGTACCACACTGTCTTGATGACTGAAGCTTTGTAATAGAGCTTGAAATCCAGCATTGTGATGTCACCAGCTTTGAGGGTTTTTTTTTCAACATTTCTATGGCTATTTGGGGTCTTTTCTGGTTCCATACAAATTTTAGGATTATTTGTTCCATTTCTGTGAAAAATGTTATCAACAAGAATGCCCAGCATTATAGGGAGAGAGATCAAAACACAAGTGGTGCCCTGGGGCAGACTAAAGAATGCAATGGAAAAGGTGTCTGGAGTGACACTGAGGATATCTATAAAACCCAGTCAAAGGCCCTGAAGGTTGCAATATGGATTTTATCATTTATACAATGGTATAATGGAAAGCAATTGAAATGTTTAAAGAGAAAGGTTACATGAAAACATAATACTTTATGTTGACTCATTTTATAACTAATATTTTTTATCACTATGAGAAACTATTCTTTTATCCCTGGTTGACTCAGAGTTTATGATTAATGCACACTGGATATAATGAAAGATCTTTTTCATATCTACAGGGGTTATGAGGATGTTTCTTTTATTTAACTGCTGATACACTATACTATATAAATACATTTCCTAATGTTTATCAATCCTCAGAGTCCTGGGAAATATCTGCTTCATAATAACACCTTATACATTCAAAATGTTGTTAA
The DNA here is from genome assembly GCF_017311325.1 of Ursus maritimus. Taxonomy (NCBI): domain Eukaryota; kingdom Metazoa; phylum Chordata; class Mammalia; order Carnivora; family Ursidae; genus Ursus; species Ursus maritimus. Next base: position 32,882,201 of record NW_024423344.1, on the reverse strand, counting down.
ATTGTATTTGTTAGTGTTCTATTTTGGACTTGGGTGTCTAACGTACTTATGACTGAAATTGTTCTACAGTTTTCAATATATGTCAGTTTCTGTTAACAAGTTTAGTGAAGCTTTTTAAGATAAATTATCTCAACTTTCATCTTTTTTCTCCATTGTATGAGCAATAAGAATTATGTCTCTTCAAATAGTATAAAAACCCTACCAATAGAAAATAAAATGTCTGGGTCAGTTTCGTGTCTGTTAGCACATTTGCCCAGCCTCCTTCAACTGTCCTTCAAATCTAAGTCTGTCTTCTTTTATGTTCAAGCTTTTCTTGACAGCCAATAAAATACAAACCACTTGGATGATCTCTCCACCTCCCAGAGTTCTGCTTTCTATCATCCCCTGATCCAAATGATCATTCCTCTCCTATGTCAGAAACTTTTCCACTAACATCTGAGACTTGACAAACATTCTTTTTAAAAAATAGTCCCTCTCCCCATGTCCACCAGCCCAGAATGCTTCTTTGAATATTCCTTATACCTTATTTCTGTCCTTAACTTAAATTTGTATATCAATTAAGAATATAGCTTTCATTGCAGCCACATGCCATCTATCTCCATGTGGGGAAATGGGGTTATGTATTTTACTTCTTTTCCAATGTTAGTTCTTTATTATTCTTCTACATTCTTGTTATCTGCTTCTTCACTTGATCTTAGCCAAAAGGCCGAGAAGCGATTCTTGTTATCTGCTTCTTAAACCTCATTCCACCCAGCTCCCCATTCACTTCTTATGATTAGTACATAAACCCACAGCCCTTTAAAAAAACTTTCCCTTATTCACTGAATATTTTCTCTCTCGCACAGGATTTTCCTACCCAAATCAAATGCTGCCATGATTCTGAGTGACTTTAGTAGTCTATAGACAGTATATCCAATCCTCTTTTCACCCTCGTTCTTGACTTCCTCATAAATTTCATTGTTTATTTGATCTCACCAACAGCTTCTACAGTCACTCATTTTAACTTAGTATCATAAGAAATGGTTTCCCCTTCTAAATTTTTAAGCATTTATTTCTCTTAAAGATTTGGTAAATGTATTTATTTTGGTGAGAGAGAGAGACACAGAGCGAGCATGAGTGGGGGAGGGGCAGAGGGAGAAGCAGACTCCCCGATGAGCAGGGACCCCAATGTAGGACTTGATCCCAGGACTCTGGGATCATGACATGAGCCATCCAGGCTCCTTAAGCATTTATTTCAACATGTGTATTCAAATACTCCAATTATACATTCTTTCTTGATTTTTCTCCCTATTCATCTATCCTCTTTTTCCTTCCCTTCACTTTATGAATTCTTTAGATCCATGACACACTATGTCATTTACTCTTAATTAAGATATACCAAGATTCCTCAACACCGGTCCCTTAAATTTCAACTGATTGGCAAAAGCTTAGCATTGATGAATGCACATATTGTCACCCATATATGAACACACAAATAAGCCATTATATTAGTGAAAATAATACAAACTGTAGGTGTTATAACCATTACAAATTTATTGTCTGCAAGTGAATTCTCAAAACTCCCGGGAAGTATCCCTTATTTACTGAATGAGATCAGCCTCTCATTGTCACCAAAAAACATTTAAACCTTTCCTCTTCCCTCATCTCTTATCAATGTGAGGCCTTTCAGAAAGAAAAAAAAAAAAGAATGTAGTCATATGATATGAACTGTCAAATTTCCATCAGCTTAAAACTACCTGTGTTAGACCCACGATCTCCAACTTAAATCATATTACAATAGCTAAATACTCCACCTGCTTTCTGAATCTCATTACCACCAGATCTCAGAGACAGTATAATGTGAATCATCTTCTTATCATCATCTTACCTCCTTTGTTTCCCTTTTATTTTCCCCTCTCAACTGAGTTTTTGGTCATTAATATTCATGTCAGTGTTTTCCATTCAAATTGAACCAACCAACCAACCAACCAACCAATGAAAGCTCTACAAAAGCTTCCTGTCCTCCACATATCCAGAAATAGTTGTTCACTCTTTTTTTTCTTCGTCTCCTACCATTAATCATATGGCTACAATATAGCCTTACAACTCTGATTTATATGCAATTATAAAAGTCTTTTATATGTTACTAAGTCCAATGAATAAAATTTGGTCTTCCATTACTTCATTTTTCAGGAGATTTTACAGCAGTTGGCCAAATACTTGTCTCTGAAACACTGTCCTCTCTTGGTTTCTGTAATGCCACGTTAATATTAAAGATAGCATTTAATTGGACTTAAAATGTGAAAATAAAGAATATGAAAGCAAACGTAATCAACACACTACCTTTTCCACTATGGATTGTAACAATATGTTCTAAACTCTTGAATAAAACTAGCATTTGAAAATATAAAAGAAAAATGCAACAGTAAAAAAAGACTATATTTAAATAAAATATATGTTACCTACATTAATAATTGTGAATACTAAATGAGAATGAAAAGGAACATACATATGTACACACACATATAACTCAAAAGAAGGGCTAAAAAGGGCTAATGATACTCACGTAGTGAGAACTGAGAAGTATGGCTACCTCAATCCTCTACACATAAAATACTAAAATTATTTCACATTGTCATATTAAATAAAATAGCTGTAAGTACAATGATGATTAGCAATTCCTAAAAATAAGTTCATATATCTTTCTGGAATGACATTTTTTAGAAGATCTGAAATGAACCAAACCAATTACCTTAGTAGATATGAAGAAATTTAGATAGTTACTTTAATTCCCAGAACAAGTTTATTCATGTAATTTTCAAATGTTAATGCCTTTATATCTTAATTTTCATATATGGCGGAGTTAGTTAGTTACATTATAGCTTTTTGAAATATCAATTAAGGAATATTTAAGATGCTCAAAAGCTAAAAATCACTGATACCATTATATGGAAATGACATATTTTAAACTGATAAAGTACAGAAATTAAGGATCAAAAATTGTTTAATCATTAATTATGGATTTTCCTTAGAGAAGAAATATGAAATTGAATTTAGTTGAGACAAATTTTTCCCAAATGAGTTGCAAAGTAAAATGTAGATACTTCAGAAGAATACAAAGTATTTAATACCTTCTCTACAGGTTTTTTTCTAGTTATAAAATGTGATGTTTATGGAACCTATCTGAGAGGTTTTACTTTGTGATGGCAACCCTTTGATAAAACTCATTATCTTAACTCCCATACTAACAACATAAAATCAGAGTCTTGGATAGATTGTTAAAAAAAAACACCAAAAATTAGTCTGGTGGGACATTGGTAATCCAGGAATAGAGATATTTTTTTTGTTGTTGCTGAATTCTGACAATAACTTCAATTTCCACAGTGAAATGAAAAATAATAACTCACATTGAATAGTTTACTTCTCCATATCAGTATTATTCTAAGAATCTTACGTTTTAATTATTTCTTAAAATAACCCAATGATATGCTTCCTCTTCCTCCTACTCCTCTTCCTTCCCTTCTTCTGCTTTTTCTTCCTACTATTATTTCCACTTTATGTGGGAAGTTACCCAATAAGTTATAAATGAAAAGTGAATTATGGAAAAGATTAAGTACCTAAGTTTGGACAATCAGTAGAGAATGTGGTTAATGTAGGGCTCTGCTTCCAGAGCACCTATGTTTAGTCACCACACTGCCCATTTCACTACGGAATACAGAGATCAGAAAAACTGTCCACTACATATGTAAACTTAACATAGGAAAAACAATTATTTAATGGAATGTTAGAGAGATTTTACTTTAAAAAATGTGCCCAACACAATTCTTTATTCTTTTAGAAGGAAATAATTGATATAAAATATAAATTCACGTCTATATTTATATAGATACTGGAGAAAATGTCAGGGTATATGATGAAATGGTGATAAGTACTCAGAAGGTATTGAAACAGAAATTGCAGATTTGTTTTTTCAGTTATCTTACCCATTAGACAGATGAGACTTAATTTTTAGTCAACTGTAAAAAAGCAGTCATACAAAAATCCCCTATTTTATTCAAGAGGTGTGTTCAAACTGTAAGAAGAATTAATGCAAAATCAAATATCCATCTCAGGATTTTTAAGATTTGTAGTTAATTTTACACAAAACTTATACTATAAATGTTTGTGCATTTTGGGGGTTGAGCACTTTCTCTGATTTCATCATATTTTTTTCACTGAGGTCCCTGGCCAGTAAAGGATGAGAATTGTGTTCACTAATGTGAGGAACAAAGCTTATTAGGTGAATGATTTCCAAATAGCTGTTCTAGTGATGTTCATTTAATGTGCCACCACACAGAGAATGACAGATCTTGACTGCACTGCTAAGCCAAATTGCTAGACCTTATTGAGTCTTAAAAAAAAAAAAAAGGTGAATAAAGACACTCTTTGATTAAGTAATATAAGAATAATCAAGTCACTTGAGCTGTGTCTTAGCTCAAATATAAAATGACTAGATTTGATAAGGTCAGTTCCTATATAGATTGATGTGGGTTACTAAGAAATCAATGGCACAAGAATTATTGAACAAGTTAATGAGTAATCAATGATGTTAGCCATGATACAGGACCTAAGCCAGCTCTGAATGAGATGGGAAATATTCCAGATTTGACAACATTAACATTCTACAGTTGCAGTTTAATTTGACAAAAATTATAAATAACTCCCTGGTCTATCTGCCATCATTTATTTAATTTCCAAACCATTTAACATAAAAATATATTGAATATTTACAAAATATTAATATAAGCCAGACATAATTCTATGTGTTTTACATGTGGACAAATTTATGATATAGGCACTATTAGAATTCCCATTTTCAAAAGATTCATGTTTGGAATTTCTCATTTCTTCTACTTTAAAGGAATTGTCATTTTGTGAGGAAAATCCTAACAGGCTGATTTCATTTGGGGACCTAATTTTTATCAATTTAACCTATTACCAAATCTTATAAGTATTTAAGATGTTTCTAGGCAGAAACAAACAAAAACAAAAACGAAACGACAAAACTCTGATCTCCAGATATCTATTTGTGAAGTATGCAGCTCCTGGTTTTGAGGGTCATTTACATAAAGGTACCAAAATGATTGTACTTTGTGAATATAAAGTAACAATTATATTTCACATTTGAAAGACCACATTAGCTTTAATCTCAATCTTACATATTATAAAGCATAGTTATGTTGTAAAAACTGGAATTTTGTGGTAGCTTGGCCAAATCTTCCCTAAGTCACCTGTACATTTAACCAAAAATAGGAATGTAAGAAAAAAAATTTAAATTCTTTGTGCTGTCAAGTGGCCACCACAGTATAAATCAAGGAGTTTGGCAAGTCAATGAAGAAGGGCAGGGCAGTGTCACTGTGTGCTCAAGTGACCCCGGGAAAATGGAAGCAATCCTTATCCAGAATACGATTACTGCTCTTGTATCTCCAACTCAAACATTCCATCTCCACTTACTATGTCAGCCTATCTAAATGCAAATTATTTAAATGTAAATTAGTTTTATAATTTTAATTTCTTTCTTTTTTAAATTGAGAGATAAATTTGCAAGAGTTGCCAAACTCTGTGCCACATTGCAAAAGTCAAGAAATCTTGCTTTCACTTTATAAAAACCATGACTTCTATGTGAGGACAGAAGAGATCAAAGTCATTTTAGTAGGGGTTTGTTTTAAAATTATATTTACAAAATTAAATCAAGAGTAATTTGCTCAGCAGCAATAAGAACCAAAAGTAACAACTTTATTCCAAAAGGTCAATTGTATTTTACTGGTTTAATTTTACTTAGGTTGGGGAGATTGTTTACTTGAAGTTCATTCTATTCAGCTACAACCAGGGGAATCTACTGAAATGTTTATTTTATGAGACTTCTTTAGAGTCAAGATCTATAATTGTATGAAGCTTCCAGAAATGCATTTATGACTACATGAAAACCTTTTCAGATGCAAGTTCTGGATGCTATCAGGAGCAATCTACATATAGAGTAATTTATTATTTCAATGAAATGGCATTAAATTTATATCTGAATTATCCTTTAAGTAATTAAACAAGGTTCATGATAATATAAAGACTATGACTAAAGAAAGTTACAACATGTGTGATTTATGAAAAATTAAAAGTAAAATTTTGACTTAATACAGAGTTTTCTTTGAAATCGGTTCTCTAAAAAATACATATAATAACATTGCCTATTTATTTTGGATACATAGTACTGGCCTAAAAGTAAACATAATTAATCAGGAAAAATGTTTAAACTTTAGTAATAAATTCATAATATTCTGGGATTATTCTGATATCCAATGAGCTACATTTTAATATTTTTCATCAAAAATAAACAGAATAGGAAGGGCAAAAAGATTCCATTATCAAAGTAATTAGTTTCATAATTTTTTATGGCTTTAGTCAAGAAATGCAGTAATTACATTATGAAATTTCACTTTCCAAAGGAGCTATATTAATATATAATTGCCTATAATATTAATTCCAGAATTTAACTTCTGTGCTCTATACATGCATTTCTTTATAATTTATAAAACAACATATTATGGACATAAAACATTCATATGTTCTCTAAAATCAGTTTATATTCAATTAATATTTTAATTTAAAATCGATCTATCCATCTATTTATCTACTTACCAATCAATCAACCTATCTATCTATAAAACCTAATAGTTATCTATCTGGACTCTGACTGAGAGATAAATTTTAAAAGTATAATATTTATGTAAGATTTATTAGTAGCATTAATAAGATGGTATCCACATCACTAAAATTCCTAAGAGAATACTGTTCTAAGCATAAGCTAATCTAAAATACACAAAAATGTCTCAAAGTCCTCCTTTCCTCTTTATGTCCCCCAAAGCACTTACCTATGCTATAGCTTACTACCACAAATAAAAGTATAATTTAAAAGATTTTAAAAAATGCATTTTGGATAGCCGTAAGTAAATGTGGAAACTAAAAGAATACTTTAATATTTGTAAAAAATCAAAAAGGATGAAGTTTCAACCTTTTATCCATTTTTATAAGAATGATGTTGACGTATCAGCTATTCATTTATTCTATGTGTTTTACTGTTCATGTAAGAATAATGTTGATTTCTCCTAAAAATTGTTATGAAAACATCAGATGTTTTATTAACAATTTCAATTTACTATTGAAAAGTAGTAATAAATATTGATCAATTTGAATACATTAGTTTACCTATTTTTTCCAGCTCATTTCAGTTGAAATAAACACAAAAGGGAATAAAAGCTTTAGTTTATTGTAGTGGATCTTTTAACTTCTTGTGAATAAATAATGATATACAGTGTAGGCTGTATTTATTTTGGACCAAAGCTATTTCCCATTTTAATCATGTATCTTTTGCAAAACCACTGTTCATTTGCAGTCTCAACTGTCTTCTGCAATGTAAATTGAATCTCTTGCCAAAGCAAGTCATCTTTCAACTTAAAACTGTGTGTATGAGTGCATGAGACAGAAAATCAGAATTCCTATGGTAGGTACATTGTTTAATTAGTCTGGAGATTTTGATAAATCCTCAATACGCTGGGTTCAAGAACAATCGAAACCCATTTTTTTTTTGAAAGAGAATTGTCCTTACTTAAAAACATTCTTTCACAATTGCTACTTATACACTGTTGAAATTAGAATTAATAGGCAATATATTTGGCTGGAAAGTGGCATAACAAAATAACTATTTTATTTCATGGATGTGTGAATTTGGGTATAAATAAATAAAAGAAAGAAAATAAGCCAAGTCTTGGGATATTGCACAATGTAATAGTTTCAGTTGTCATTGTTTCCAAGGGATGGGAACAGCAATTTCTGTGTACTAACTCAAGCTAAAATGTCACAAAAAATTGCATTTCACAACAACAAGCCAGAAAAGTAGTGCATGACTGTTAGAAGTTTTATTTAAGCATCTTCAACACACTTTATGAGCTGCACAGATGTTTTAAAATAAGAACAATAAATACAATTGAGTTTCATAATTAAAAATAAAATGTCACATTCTTTAAAAGTGCAGTGATCTTATAAAGGAAAATCATGAAAGTGTCAACCAATCTAGTAATTAGGTCTATTCTTAATTATACAGGTGTTCTTAGATGATTACTAAGACTTTTTTGCAGAAAATCATTAGAAATATGTAATTCTGAGGTTAATTGCTCCCAGGACTTCCTCTGATCATACTTTATATCAAATATTTTTTAATATTAAATTATTAATAAACTTACGTATTAGCTTTGATCCATATTCTGCTCACAGGTAGTAAATCTATACAGAATTTGCCTTAAACACCATAAACCTATGTATAATATAATGCTTGCATCTCCCTGTTACCTAGCTGAAATGTTTTCTTACAACAAACACTGTTATATGATATAAATAATGCCATTTGGCTACTTCTTCCATATTGACTCTGTGAAATCAGGTCATCACATGAATTTAGTGAGTACCAAGAGTCCCTGCATGTTCAGGTTTGAATTGCACATGCTGATACCAACAATTGCTGCCCAGACACCTCATCAACAGAGTTAACTATGCAGTTTATGGCCTTCCAGTCTTTATACTGTAATACAAATACAGATAAATTGATTTGTAAAACAATACTGAATCTTAGTTTAAGATTATATGTTTACTTTATACTCTGGTACACATTAAAGGGATAATTAAATGTTAAAAATTGGGGTTGAATCAATAAAATATTTTAGCTTGAACTGAGGAAGTATACAGAAGTTAAGATCAGAGACTCTGGAATCTCACTCCAAATCCTATTTCTACCACTTATTAGCTGTGGGTACTTGGGAAAAGTACTTAATTTTTTTAGGCCTCAGTTTTCTTACCTATGTACAGAGATAATAGAAGTACTCACATGCTGTTATAATGATTGAGTTACTCTTGGAGAAGTATCTAGAGCCCGGCACATAGTAAAGCTACAAAGATTTTTGTTAATCAAATTGAGTTTTAAAACAGGGATTGTGCTTACAAAATGAAAATTGAAGAGTCTTGGGTATATTTCTGACACATAAGAGGAATTGAGAAAAAAATTACTAAAAAAAGAAGATATGTGAAAAATGCTGATGCAGGACACTTAACAGGATTAACTAAAACAAAGCAAAACCATCTATATTTTCTATCATTTAATATCTATATCTATATACATATATCTTTATTAACAATGAGGTCCTATGAGTGGGTCTTAATCCAATATGACTTATGTCCTTTAAAGAAGAGAGGGAGAGATACCAAGATGCTCATGCACAGGGGGGGCAAAAAGGTCATTTTGAGACACAGCAAGTTGGTAGCCATCTGCAAGCCAATGACTGATAGAGACCTTAGGAGAACAAAAGACTTTGTCAGCACCTTGATCTTGGACTTCCAGCTTCCAAAACTGTGAAAAAATACAATATTCCCCCTTATTTGTGGTTTTGCCTTCTATGGTTTCAGTTACTCATACTCAACTGTGGTTCAAAAGCAAATGATCCTCATTCTGACATATCAGAAGGTCAGTAATAGTCTAACACTCTGTCACTGTGCCTATTTATTCACTTCACTCATGTCATCACATAGGCATTTACCATCTCACAAGATCGCAAGAACAGTGAGTACAGTACTCTAAGATATTTTGAGAGAAAGACCACATTCACATAACTTTTATTACAGCATATTGTCATAATTACTCAATTTTATTGTTGTTAACCTATAATGCCTAATTTATAAATTAAACTTAATCATAGTTATTTATGTATAGAAAAAAAGTAGTTTTTATAGGATTCAGTACGATCCATAGTTTCAGGCACCCACTGGGGATCTTGGAATGGATTATGCACAGATAAGGGAAGGGACTACTTTGTTATTTAAACCACCCGATCTGTAGAATTGTTATTACAGCCCTAGCAAACTAATAAAGATGCTATTTGATTATATCACCAAGTGAATGAGTATGGATAGAAAGGAGAAAAAGTCTTCTTTATAAACATTTAGACATTTATTGGTAAGATGGAAAAAGAAGGTTGAGGGAGAATGGACAGTTTCTCTGTATAGCAGAGAAAGTATTGTCTATAAAGGAAATATATGCTATCCTAGTGCTTTTATTTTGAAAATGGAGATGGGCGCCTGGGTGGCTCAGTTGGTTAAGTGTCTGCTTCAGCTCAGGTCATGATTTTCCTGGGATTGAGCCTAGCATGGGGTTCCCTGCTCAACTGAGAGTCTGCTTCTCCCTCTGCCCTTTCCCCTGCTCATGCTTGCGTGTGTGCTCTCTCTCTCTTTCAATTAAATACATAAAATCTTAAAAAAAAGAGAGAAAGAAAATGGAGATAAAAAAATAACTGCCTATCTGTGCCTTGGACTTACACACTACCATTTCTGTCTTGAGGGATGGGATAAAACAATCTTCCCCTCTCCCACTATTGAAGCAATTACCCTACTTTAATATTCATTCATCTCTTGAAGCAATGACGATTATTGTTACATTCAAAGAAAAGAATTTGTCAGAAAAAGGTATGCAAGATCCTCATCCACAATCTTGCCTGTTGCCTCTGATTTATGATTAAGGAAAACACTTGATAGAACACTTGACAGAACATATGATAAAACAATGACTCAATATACAGAGCTGGTTATTTTACATATGGACCCCATCATAGGGTCAATTTAAAATTTATAAGACCATGGGCACCTGTGGCTCAGTCAGTTAGGTGTCTGCCTTTGGCTCAGGTCATGAACCCAGGGTTCTGTGATGGAGCCCCGCACTGGGCTCCCTCCTCAGCAGGGAGCCTGCTTCTCCCTCCCCCTCTGCTGCTTTCCCTACTTGTGCTTTCTCACTGTCAAATAGATAAAATCTTTAAAAATAAATCTTATAAGATCAAATAAAATATAACAATGGTGAGCAAAACTTCAAGCAACTATTATCTATATACATAGCATGTACACATACTAAGCATACATAGCATGTACTTCATATACTCTTTTCAGTTCATATTACTTTTGCATTCTGTATTTGTATGTGACAAATGGAAACAAAGAAATGTTATATGTGTACTATAGAATTATCTACAAATATGAAAATTCTTGTTATCGGTTTTAGCTAAATATTAGAGCAACTTATAGGGAGGTTTCAGATTGAATACTGAAAAAGCAACAATGTTTTATATTTAATATATTTCAGTTTTAAGTGAGTTCATAAAATATACACATATTTACTATTAAATCAGTTCACTTTTCATAGGAGTACACTAATACAATTCCTGAGTGTCAAAATAACGTTTGGTGCTAGTCTTTTTGTTGTTGTTTTTAAGATTTATTTATTTATTTTAGTGGGAGTAGTGGCAGAGGGAGAGGGAGAGAGAGAATCTCAAGCAGACTCCCTGCAAGTACAGAGCATGATGCAGGGCTCAATCCCATGACCCTGAGAGCATGACCTGAGCAGAAATTAAGAGTCAGATGCTTAACTGACTGAGCCACCCAGGCACCCCTGTTCAGTGTTATTCTTAAGTGTGATTCTGCTTTTGGCTGTCAGAGTGTCTTTATCCTTATGTTCATTCATTTATTTTCTCTTTCTCTTTTCTTCTTTTCCCTCCCTTTCCCTCTGATGCTATTCATACAATATTCTTTGTCCACTTTTTTTTAATAACATATATTCCTCATGGGGGGATACACATGTGAATGAGAAAGAAAGAAAAACTTCTACTTCCAAAGGAAAAATTGTGGGAGAAGAACATGACACAAGTAGGCCAATAAGAATACTCCATCCCTCTGACCATAGGGTTTGTTTTGAGGATATCCACATGCTTCAAGTTGGAATAGAGTTTTTTCTAGAAATTTCTGCCAAACCTATAGAAAAAGATTGATCCTTTAACTAGGGTGACTAACCTGGAAATGACATGTATTAGGTTCCTATGGCTATTGTAACAAATTCCCCACCAATTCGGGGGCTTAAAACAGCACATATTTGTCATCCCACAGTTTTGGAATTTAGAAATCTGAAATCAACAAGGCTGTGCTCCTTATGGAGGTTTCAGGGAAGAATTTTTCCTTGCCTTTTTCACCTCCTAGAGGTCACCTGCATTCCTTGCCTCCTGGGCCCTCCACCGTTTTGTTTCTGTTATCACATATCCTTTTCTGACTCGGATCCTCCTGCCTTCCTCTTAGTAGTACCCTTGTGATTATATCTGGCTTATCCAGATAAACCTCGATGACCTCTCCATCTCAGGATCCTTAACTTAATTACACCTACAAAGTCTGGTTTACCATCAGATACAGGCATAGGTAAGGAGTGGCAGTTTAGGGGGAGACATTATTTACCATACCTTATCAAAGGGATATTATGCCTTCTAGGAAAAGAGAACTCTTTCTATAAAGATTTTATTTATTAGAGAGAGAGAGAGAGTGGGAGGAGAGGCAGAGGGAAAGAGAGAAGCAGGTTCCCTGCTAAGCAGGGAGTCCGACGTGGGGCTCTATCCTAGGACCCCAAGATCATGATCTGAGCCAAAGGCAGATGCTCAATCAACTGACCCACCCAGGTGTCCCAGAAAAGAGAACTCTTGTGAGACAATGACAGAATTCTGTTAGTTGAGTCACTAGATCAGTCATATGTGAAGTTTGCACCACCCCTGGACTCCTACTTAAATTTTTTCATCTTTTCCCCCCAACATTGGGTGGGGTTTTCTGCACTTTAAATAAAAATAGTTTAAATAACGCCTTGAATAATCATAGCCCTACCTTTATCTTTAGCCTTAACTTCTGCTTCTGTTACTCATTCTCTTTCTAATTCACATTTGCCTTTCTCCTACATTCCTCCCTCTTTCACCTCAGGACCTTAACACACGTGTTATTTTCTCTACCTGGTTTTCTCTCCCTCCCACCTTCTCCTAGACAGTCCCTAGCTGTCCATCTTTTCCTTTAAATACCACTTTCATAGGAAAAACCCTCTTGAACACATAGACTAATTTGAATAAATACATGCTTTTGGAGCATCTTAAGTTTCTTTACAATAGCACAACCAGAGTCAGTTAACAATGGATTTGTTTTTAACTACTAACTTTACTACTAAACTGAAAGTTCTATAAGGGCGCATTTACCATGTCTGTAATTTAACTGCTATATCCTCAACACCTGGCACACACAGGCACTCAAATAGTTGAAAGCAAAAAGAAAATCACATCATGGTCAGAGCTCTGCTGTTAGTTTGGATGTATTGAACATAAACCAATTCAGAATTTCAGAGATAATTCTGATTTGCTAACCTAAATAAATGACTAAGATTTCAAATAAAGTGCCTGAAGTAATATTATTATTACTTGAGCATATTAACCCTTGATGAACTAGACAATCCCAATGTATAGTCAATGTTACAGACCAATGGCTCTTTCTGAAATCAAGGCAAATCCTTAACAATCTTGTGAAATGCTACTGATATTTTTAAAGCTAACTGAAACAGAGCAGAATGAGTAATAAAATTGTAATTCAGCTCCTGTGTTAGCCAAGGAGATACACTGTCTCTCATTTCTTCTTTTTCATAGTTGATTTGCACAGTTGGGTTCCCTGATTTCTGAAAAGGGGGGGAACACCAAAAATATGAACTAGAATTCTTGTAACAGGTTTTTTGATTGATATCCTACTGTTCCAAATCTAAGGGTTTGTAGAAAGTAGTAATTATTGTAGATGTCAGGTGTCCCAGAGAGCAATAAGCAAGAAAAATAGATGTGCTAAGATTTTTTTTTCATTCAGCAAAAAGAGGACTTCATTTTGGTGACAGGAGACAAACTAAGAGTCATTTGAGTTTCTCAGTTTTTTTTTTCATTCCTCAATTAATTTTTACCTTGACTATTAAATTAGCTCTCTATCTGGTTCTAATTTTATCTGCCAAAATGTTGTTAGACTTATCCCATCTAGAATTCAGGTTTTAAATGGTAACATAAAGAACAAAATAAAATGTCTGTTGTTGATGGCTTGTTATAATACTGCCCCAAACTAATGTTTGTGCTCTTGCCACACCAGTAATGAATGTGCATTCCTATCTCTTCAACTCTTAATAACTTTTTACCTTATAATCACTATTTTGATATTTCAAGGTTTTGTTTTTTTTTTTTTTTTCTAAAGACTGCTTGAATTGCTTTTAGGTACATTCTCTGATGCCCCAACCTAAGGTAATAGTATAATTCTGTCTTCTAACCCATTAGAACATAAACACCCTGAATGGAAAGAACAGATGTCTTATTCACAGTTTTACTTATAATGTCTAGCACTGAGATTAGAACAGGGTTGGCCCCCACTCATTATTTTGTTGGGTAAACAAATGCTTGCATGAGTGAATGAAGACATGATTACTGAATTATTTTTTTATTGTTAGTATAAGAACGAAATCTTTAAAAATAACACCAAATCAAGTCAGACTAAGTTCTGGATTTGGACATAAAAACCCAGGGCACTCTTGGAATAGGTTAAGTTCTTTGGCCAATTATTAAAAAGAACTGACTTATTAATATTAATGTATTTCTACTTTAAAGATGCTGGTATAAATATTCATACCACTGTCCCAGTAAAATCTCTACACTCTCAATCTGGAAATTTTCTCTAAGACTATTTAGAAAAGTTTGAAAAATTGTATAAAGTTGAAGCCAGCAAGGATCAACTAGCAGTTGGTTTAGTCAGGCATTTTCTACATATTAGTTTACTGACAAATTATGGCAAAGATGACTTCGTGCCTCACAAGGGCATTTTTTCCCCCAATGTTTTGCCAAGGCTCTGGATGAAAGAAAAGCATGCTATCGATGGTCAACTGATATAAATCATGACCATTCCCTATTTTTTAACATTCGTTCTTTGCTTCTGTGCCATCGACATCTCATCCTTCTCTAAATGCTCAGACAACTTAAGGTTCAATGCTGAAATGCTCTTCCCGTAACATTTCAGTTTTATTGCCATAATTAAAAAGTATATATAATAGACACACATTTTAGATTTGAGTAAATTAATAACAAATGCATTCTTCTGGAATATTTTTAAGATAACATTAAAATGAAATAGAAAATATCTGTCTAATCAAAACAGATGTGCAATTCCCCAAACCACCCATTAGATTTTTATTCCTTTCTATAACATTAAAGCATCTGTTCCATATAGTAACTATGGTAAAAACAGGTTTATTAGCACAGTGTTTACAATACAATTCTATAGGCAGCATCTCTGTTTTAAAAGATCCATTTAAACATATTACATTGGAATTGAAAGGAAAACTTAACTTCCTGGGCATTTTTAAATTTAATAGAGTATATCTTAAAATGCGCCAACAAAAGAAAAGAAGGATTAAGAAAAGAACAAAAGAAAAAAATGGATTTAAATCTTTTCCTAAACTTGAGGGGTTTTGTGTTTGTTTTGGGTAAGAGCATAGAGTATACACAACCAAAACCTGTTGGCATTTGTTCTGAAATAACAGTTCATGATGAAGGTTTCGTTGCATTGTTTATGCCATAATTTTTGTCTTTTACATCCTTTTTTAAACACTTCTGTATTTTTTCCAGACATCCTTCCTTTTAAACAATATCACATGAAAAGAAAAAGAGATCAGATCTAATACTTTAACACTCTACTCAAACAGCAGTTATGATTAATAAATTGTTAGAATGTCCATGGAACCAAAATTAGAGTGTAACAGAAGTGTTTTAGGACACTGAGCACAAAATATCATTAAGGTGGTAATACCTTTTTTTCAACTAAGAATTGTTCTGAAAGACAAAGGGATAATAGGCAAGCTAACAGAGAGATGCAGCTTAATCCACTCACAATCATTTGTGTTCATAAGATATTTCTAATTCTGTTGTTTGGTTATTTGCTTTATTGGAAAAAGAAATATTATTAGAATGTAATTAAAATCTACTGATTTGTAGTTCATAAGGGATATATGTTATAGATGAGGAATTAATTTTCTTTATTGTCTTTCTCTTTAAAATTAATGTTTGTTAGAGAATTGGATCGCCACTGAATTATTTATAATCATAAATTTTATACTTATTTTGAACTTTTATTGATACCATTTTTAACTCAATTTGTATTGCCCATACATTAGGTGAAAACAACCAAGAGAAAATTGTGTTCTTATTGTTACTGTTTCTTTGTTATCTTGAGAAGTTTAGTGATTGTCTGATTCCCAACTCAGGACATATGACTTAGGGGAGAAAAGTACTTTTTCTCTTTCAGTTTGAGAAACCCGTAATTAAGACTTCATTGTTTGTGTATCTGTTAGTTATTTCGTGTTAGCAAATCTGTATCCAAATTAATAAAATTAGCAGCATTATATTTTAGCAGATATGCATTCTCTAAAAAAGGGGATTTTTTTATTCATTTGATAGACTATACTAACTGGATCATGTATACTTTTTAGAATGCAGCCACTTTTGAATTTGCATAACATTTATTACTGATGTTTACCATGGTAACTAATAATTACAACATCTAAAACAGTAAGCTTTATTGATATTAAAGAGTATATTATGTGGGCTAAATAATGTATTTGCATTAAATATTTCTTCTATGTCCATTGTTAAGTATGAATAGAAATTTGAGTGTATAATTCAGATTCCATTAAAATGGAGTTTGTTAGAACTTTTCCCTGCTTAATTTTTACACTATACTTTTCTTTCCAAAAATCTTTCTTTTTTTATTTGAGAGAGAGAGAGTGAGAGAGAGAACATGCATACATGGAGAGAGGGAGAGAAGCAGATACTGTGCTTAGCACAGAGCCTGAGGTAAGGCTTGATCTCACAACCCTGAGATCAGGACCTGAGCTGGAATCAAGAGTCTGACACTTAACCAGTCGAGCCACCTGGGCGCCCCTCAAAATCATTTAATATAAATATTGGCGATGTACTCAAAATATACTGAAAAAAATAATTGAAATTATTTTGAAACATTTAAGCATGTCATTTTATTTGACCAGATCTGGTAGCAATTAAGATAAATAATCACCACAAAAAGTTATTTAGGTTCAGTCAACAAAACATTACAGCTACTTTCTAACAAGGGTTAAACTGATACCATCCCACGTAGATATGAATGTCGTGTTTCTGTCTCTCTCTTTTGATCTGCATGAAATCACGTAACTCGGCACCGATGGTGCAGAGGCAGTAGACCCTGGCTGGGGCTGTCCTGAGTTGGCAGTGTCATTCCAAAAGCACTATCTATCTGTTGGCTGACTGGCTTTATACAGAAGATTGAAAAAAATAAGTATATATATATATTAGCAGCCAGATTCTTCAATATTGCAGAAAGAAATTATAAATACAAAAAAGGTAAGGTTAGAAAAACCATGTGATATTAAACAGTAATTTGAAGTATAAGTTTGAACTCAGTTAAGATAGGTAGGTAGGTAGATAGAAGTAGTTGTTTGTATGTGTGCATATGTGTATGTGGAATTTTGACTTCTGTCTAATAAGAGGGTCTAGAAACAGTGTCAATGTATGAATACAAATGAGCATATCTAATGATCATAAGTTGGATTTTAAATACCATTTTCTATAAAAAGGTACCAAGGCTTATTGGATTGCTGGACTGGGACAGGATAAGGACAAGAGGATTTAGGAATATCTGAGCCAGAGCCCCTGGCAACCCCTACTATACTCTCTGCTTCTTTGAGTTTGACCATTTTAGATTCTTCATGTAAGTGGAATCCCATATTTGTCCTTCTGTGACTGGCTTATTGCATGATGTTCTTCAAGTTGTGGCACAGATAGAATTTCCTTCTTTTTTAAGGCTAAAAAATATTTCATTGGATGTATACAGCACATGTTCTTTATCCATTCATCTGTCAGTGGTAATTTGTGTTGTTTTCATATCTTGACTATCATGAATAATGCTGTAATGAGCATGGGAGTACAGATATCCCTTCCAGATCCTAATTTCAATTCTTTTTATGCATACCAAGAAGTAGACTTGCTGGATCCTAAAGGTAGTTCTATTTTTTAATTTTTTGAGAAACCTCCATACTGTTTTCCATTGCTGCTGTGCCATTTTTATTCCCACCCACAGTGTATAAGTGCTCCGATTTCTCCATAACCTTGCCAACAGTTGTTTTTTATTGTTTTGATAATAGCCATCCTAATAGGCACATGCCTGAGATATGCATGCAGATGTGTACCACAAGTTCTATAGAAGAATGACAATATAATTAGCACAAACCTAGGAATATCTCAAATTTCCATAAACAGAAGAACACACATGTAAATTATAGTATATTTCCTAAAATGATTAATAAATGCATGAATGAAAATGAGCAACTACTGCTACATGCAAAACATGAATGAATCCATGTCATTAAGTAAAAAGGCCAAACATAATGAATTGCATACTACATGATTCCATGAATAAAAGAAATAAGCAAAATGAATCTGAATACAGAAGTCAGGACAATTATCTTTGTCGTAGGGACACTAGTTAACAGAGTGAGAGATGGGCAGGACTTTTGGAACACTGGTCATAACTAGGGTTTTATGTAGTTAGTCAACATTTGGGGGGAGAATAAATCTTCGGTGGAATCAATCAGAATAGAATCACATATAAAATGATCTAAATATGTAAGGTAGAGTATAAAATAAAAATAAACCATAGAATTGTTATTTATCTCTAAAAACTGTTAAAAAATTATTAACACAGTAATTAAAGTGAAGAGCTTTACAATTATTGCTATTTTTATCTTACATCTGTCATCTCGTGTAATTTTAACTCATAAAAGAATAACTAAAGCATAATTACATAATTAATATCCATGATATAGTGAAACAACATTATCAGTTGAATTATACAGCAAAATGTATTAAACAAAGATAAATATTAATGACAATTAGATAACTAAATTAACCACAAAATCGGTTCTAAAATTGTAATAACTGTTGAGTTTCTTTGAAAAAAATTTCCAAATAAATTTTATTTTACTTTTCTAAAACCACTTGATATAGAATTTTACTTTAATCATATATTTATATCCTTGCATCCCTACTGGAATGCTATCCTTTGATAATAGGGTTTATATTTTATTCATTTTATGTACATTGCATTGAGTGCAACCTAGATTTAATTGGGTCTAGAATAAGTAAAATAACAATATATACAACCAAGCAGGATGTTTTATAGTACTTTTGCAAACTGAGATAAAAAATATCTACTACTTATTGAGCAACTAATATGTGAGAAAACAGTGCATTTATTATTTCATTCTATTTCCACTTTACTGAAAAGGAAAGTGAATCTCGGTGAAGTTATGCCATCTGCTGAATGTTATAAAAGTTGATAAGAGAAAGAGGAAGAATTTATATTCATATCTGACTTCAAATTCCATATTTTAAATATTATGCCATATCTTCAAAATTTGGGAAATCTTGCTTGAAATCAAAAGTTGTTGTGGTCAGTGAGCCTTTTCAAACTTGCTTCCAGACTCTAATCCACGTACATTTACAAACAGAAAAAGCCCAAGTACCTCCATAAACAGCTAGAGAAACATTACAGAGACTGAGAGGTTTATCTTTTATAGTTTTCACATTATTTAGAATACAACGTTTCTGAGAAAGACAATTTTAAATATGGATGTTAAAAAACTATGGACTCACAGTCTCTTCAATTAATTTATCAGCTTTGATAGAAATAATTGACTATTTTGTCATCTAAGCTTGGAATTTTGAATGGAATTTTGAAACAAAAACATTAATAAAAATGTTTAAAGACTTTATTGAAACTATCATTTAACACATACTAGACAAATAGAATAAAATGGATGAATGTTGGCATATTTGATATAATTTCTTATTTTAACTGATAAATACTTATAATTGTATGTTAAGCATTTTATAAAATATATAGAATTCAAAGCAGATTATATGTATTTTTATCACACATTAATCAGATGAGTGGAATAAATATTCATTCTCTAAATTAATTTTTAAATTATACATACCAGGTAACCCTACTTGGCAATCCACTCAAGATTCTGATTCCTTGTGTGTTTAGATAATTTATGCAGAGTTTCTCACAAGCTAGTGTATGTAAGAGTTACTCAGACTCATTATTGAAAATGCAACCTCTTCATCCCTAGGGTTAGGTCTTATTTAGTTATTTTGTGGTAGTCAATTTGAGAATGACATTATGAGAAGTACTATTCTTCATTACCTTCCACTAGGATAGAGTGAGCACACCTAGTATGCTTACTGAAAAAAGTTGTTCGGTAAGTTGAATGAACAAATTATTCAAATAAGAGTTTTCAATTTAGGGAAAATAGCCACGTTAAACTGACTTGGCTAAACTTAGTAAGTCTTTTTCCCTCCTCACAGACTCCTGGACTTAGACTCACCCAACCTCAACAGGCATTGGAATACAAACAACCCTTCCTACTATTCCTTCCAGGGAAAAACATTTCCTAATCAATTGTCTGATCATATCATCTGCTCTTTCCTTTCCTCCACTCACTGTTCCATCTAGCCTTGTTTACTTCTCCCTCTATTCCTATGAAAGGAAAGCCTCTCTGCCAGACATTTGAGACACTCACATATCTGACTGTTGGAGTCTTCTCCCTATTTCAATGGTTCTTCTCACCCAATTGCAATAGTCTTTTGGAATAAAGTCTCTACTTCTTTATTTTTTATTGAGATATAATGAACAAATAACATAATGTTAGTTTCAGGTGTAAAACATACTCATTTGATATTTGAATAGATCATGAAATGAACACCACAATTAGTCTAGTTATCATCACCACATAGTTAATTTTTTTTCCCTATGATGAGATCTACTTGTGATTTTAAGATCTACTCTCTTAGCAACTTTCAAGTATACAATACAGTATTATTAACCATAGTCATTATGTTGTACGTATATTCCTATGATTTGTTTTACAATTGAAAGTTTGGACTTCTTGAGCACCTTCACTTATTTTGCTCATCTTCCACCGCCCCCCCCCCCACCGGTCTGTCAACCACCAATCTATTATTTGTATGTATGAGTTATTTTTTTTAATTCCACATATATTTGAGATCATATGTTTTTTTTTTCTTTTTCTGACTTATTTTACTTATAATAATGCCCTCAGGGTCCATCCATGTTATTGCAAAGATCAATGGAGCAGAATAGAGAGCCCAGAAGTAAACCCACACATATATGGTTAATTGATTTGTAACAAAAGAGCCAAGAATGTACAATGGGGAAAGGATGGTCTCTTCAAGAAATGGTGCTAGGAAAACTGGACAAAAGAAGGAAGCTGAACCCCCATCTTATACCATACACAAAAAATTAACTTGAAATGGATTAAAGACTTAAAGATAACACCTGAAACCAAAAACTCCTAGAAGAAAACATAGGAGGTAAGGTCCTTGACATCAGGTTTGGTGATAATTACTTGAACTGACACCAAAAGGAAAGGCAACAAAAGCAAAAAAACAGGTGGAACAGCACACTAAAATGCTTTTGCACAGCAAAGAAAACCATCAACAAAATGAAAGGCAACCTACCAAACAGGAGCAAATATTTGCAAATCATATATATATCATAAGAGGTTAATATCCAAAATATATAAATAACTCCTACAACTCAACTGCAAAAAAAAATAATAATTAAAAATGGGCAGAGGCTTTGAATATATTTTTCAAAAAAAGACACACAGATGGTGATCAAGGACATAAAAAGATGCTCAACATCAGTACTCATCAGGAAAATGCAAATCAAAACCACAGTGATGTATCACCTCACAGGTTAAAATGGCTATTATCAAGAAGACAAAGAACAAGTTGATACATAAAGAAAAGGGAACACTTATACAGTGTTGCTCAGGATATAAAATGGCACAAACACGGTGAGAAACAGTATGGAGATTCCTCAAAATATTAAAACCAAGAACTTGAAGTATCATACGATCCAACCATTCCATTTCTGGGTATTTATCCAAACAAAACTAAAACACCGACTCAAAAAATATGTACACCCTCATGTTCACTGCAGTATTATTTACAATAGCCAAGATACGGATGCAACCTAACCACCCAGTCTTCAAATGGTTTACTTGTAATCTGTACATATGTAAGTTATATCTATTAAATATTTTTAACAGGCAGTGGAACCTGTTTGTCAGAGCATAAGGTCGATATATTGTATAATGCAACATAATGATACAATGCCCAAGAAGATAAAACAACAGTCTGCCAAATCATTTAAAGATACATGTGCTTATGTTTAGATTATTAAATTGTTAGATAAAGGTTCTACACAGACACACCAGATGAAATAAAAATGCAGATAAGAAGTGAAAGTTTCATCAATAAACTTTGTTTTTTATTGTATTCAGGTAGCCATGTGGAACATAAGGAATAAACTAACGTTTTCTGATGATGAAGTTTCCCTGTTCTTACTAGAGTTGTGAAGTACAGGTATAGTGAAATATCAGACTTTTTGGAAAGGTCTTTGAAATAGGAACACATCTAAAAAAGATAAAGAAAATTGTCCTTACCAGCTTGCATAATGTGTGTGGAGAACAGCATATTGAGAGATTTGTAAAATAATTTCTCTAGAGTTTTAAGACATCTCAAAGTAATTTTTAAATATGTCAGCAAGTTTGATCTTGACATTAAATTTGTACACTAAGTAACACACATTATATATAGTTGCTCATTTTATAGCAAATGAAACTGATTCCAAACAGTTTAATTGGTCTTATAATGAATTTCCAACAGTTCTAGGGTTAAGATGTTAGGATTTTAATATATTTGTACTACACTACAACATAAAGTCATTGTTTTATGTGTTTGTATACACACACAGAAATGTGTAGAATAACAATATTTTATGGCATCAGTACTTATTGTCATGTGGCAATGGCAATGTCATTGTCATGGGCTTCCCCCCATGACAGGTCAATATTTATCACTGCGGAGAGATAAAGGAAATGTCTGAATGCTGCATAAACATACAATACAGGTTTATTTTCCCTTAAATATATTTGTGTTAATGTTAAATGACATAAGCAAAGAAGAAAATTGTTCCATTTTAATAAGCTATATAGCAACAAGGTTTGTATCAAAATACTTATTTGATTTAATCTGACATTTTCCCCAGGAAATTGTTTCTCAAACATTAAGCCTAACTAGTAAGATATTTTCATAATGGCATTCCCAAATTAATAATTGTTGCTGGAGAGTTTTCACAAACATTCTTTTAAGAGTGTGTAATTACTATTTCATGGTATTTATTTTTATTTTTATTTATTTATTTATTTTAAAGATTTTATTTATTTATTTGACAGAGAGAGAGACAGCCAGCGAGAGAGGGAACACAAGCAGGGGGAGTGGGAGAGGAAGAAGCAGGCTCATAGCAGAGGAGCCTGACGTGGGGCTCTATCCCATAACGCCGGGATCACGCCCTGAGCCGAAGGCAGACGCTTAACCGCTATGCCACCCAGGCGCCCCTATGGTATTTTTTTTTAAAGCAGCAGGTTAAGTTGTGTTATAAATACAGTAAGTTACATGTATATATAGCATCCTTTCCAGATTTTGAATTTCCCAGTTTTATCTTCTGGTTAAATATCCAAATTATTTTCAATTCTTCAGCAAGTATTAAACACATTTCTTTATTAACAAATTTCAAATGTTTGTTTTTAGTCTTGGAAAGTAACAAGAGATCTATGTTAGTTCAATTTCTTTCAGAAACAATTTCATTTCTAGTTGTCCAAGATGTGTTAAATGCAGTATTTCAATATGGTTCAGGGACCATATTGCTTTATTGAAATAATGACAGTTGTACCAGTGGAATGTTCCATAGTAAAAGAACTTGGGAGCTTTGACCCGGTGTAACACATTGACAAGGAAAACACAAGCTCCTCTGTATGAAAGGAGTCGATGATGATGATGATGATGATGATGATGATGATGATGATGATGATTCCTTTCTTTCTATGTTTTCTTATATACCCATTAACTTTTACTTATGTTTATACAGTAAAATCAAGCATTACCCTTGGGATACTGATCTGGAAGATCTGAGATATATACTGCTTTCATAGACTAACATAAGCATTGTGGAGATAGATATAAAATCAATTCACAGCAGGTGCAATCCTCAGAGGGAAGGGTCATTCAGTAAATATTTACTGAATGGCTATTGTATGTCAGTAACTGTTCTAGGTTTTAGGGATTAAAAGACCAGAACTCAAAGAGTTCCGGGAAGAGTAGCACAAACAGAAAAGTAAACAGATAATTTCTGCTAATAGTAACATCATGCGTGTTTTTGTTTTTGCTTTTTTTTTTCCTATTCCAAATACAAACCCTTTTCTATCTCCCTTTAAAATATCCGTGAGAATACAGAAAAATCAAAGTCTGGCAATAGCTTTGAATGTTTGCTATTGCCTGGAGAAGTTTTCCCTAAATGAATGATAGGAAAGATTGAATTTAGAATATGGTCTTGATTACTCATTGCATGCCATATGCTTAACCAGAACAGGCAGACAGTACCAAAAGAAGTTTGATGTAATTGACTCCACCAATTATGTGTGCATAAACCCAGAGTACAGAGGCTGCAATGACAAAAACAAAAATATTTCCCTTCCAAGAAATGTATAGAAAAGCAAAGCAACAGGTGGATTTCCCCTAAAATAGCAGAAAAAAAACCATAATCTGAGCTGCTCAGGAACAGAATTGTGATCTCATTTCCTAGGAGCCCCTACTATGGTTTAAATATTCTAACAAGACAGTTCTCAACATGCAAAACTGTAAACAATAGAACGCAAGAGGTTAAAAAATGGGAGGAAGCATCATAAATAATATATAATTGTTTAAGGATGGGTCTTGTAAATGAAGTGTTTGTTCCAGGGCAACAGGCCTCATTTTTGCAAGCCACCCAGAACCAAAAAGTTAATTGAACCTCAATAACAGAGTAGTTTGTAGGAGAAGTGATAGTAATCGGTCTCTAAGTAGAATGGTAACAATGAATGGTTAGATCTATATAGACCTGGAGATTGTGAATTTCTGTCTAGACTGGGAGCAGCTTTAATTTAATCTAGACTATTATGCCACCAAACAAGACTATGAACACATAATTGATAAATAATCCAATTTTTTTGACAGAATATATGGGTTTTATGTGAAATATCCCAATTTCAACAATGGCATTAAATACAGATTTATAGCATTATGTGGGGCTAATAGTGTAGACTATCCAACACCTATCTGCAAGCTATATTTGGCTTATGGGACATAGTTTGGAATGTCTATTATAGGATACAGTCTTTTATATTATAACAAGACTATTAATAATAAGAAGAATACCAATAGCTGGGAGATAAAAGACATTTTAGAAGTGCCACTGTTCTAAAGACTTTATATTTAGTCCTCACAAAAACAGATTGAGAAATAGAGACACATAAATGTTAAGTAACTTGCCCAAGGTTACCCACACAGGAAGAAGATTTGGATCACATTTGACCTTAAGTCCGAATCATAGATGCCTGCGCTGAGAATAGGCAAAGTCCCAAATAAGTCCAGTAGACCCTAGCTAGGTACACACGTGTTAATTACTGGAAACTAAGGTCTGTGTAGAGTTAATTGGCTTCAGCAGTTTTAAATCTGAGTCAAAAATGCTGGTGACCAAGGATACTTAATCTCTTATCAAAGATTAGGTCTAGATAGACACAGCCTTTGTCATAAACAAATTAATAAGAAATAATTAGTGGTATTGAAAATTTTTTTAATGAATAACTTTTCTTTAAATTCAGAAAAAATACTTCATTATTAAAAATGCTCATTTGCTAAAAAGATATATAAATAAAAGCATATTATATAAACCAGACTCAAAATACATTCATAGTGTATAATCCCATTTATATGACATTATGGGAAACAGAAAGCTATAGTAAGCAAAAAGAGATCAAAAGTTTCTGGAAGTTTGGCATGAGTGGAGACAGATCCAGATAAATTTTGGGGAATGAGGTAAGTGCTGTATATCTTCATTGTGACAACCATTCCACAGCAGAGTAATTTTGTGTTTTAAATTAAAATAACTTTAGAAAAAAATGTTTTCCGATCAGTTCCTATAAATTATTACCATACCCTTTAAGGCACTCTGTGGGTTAGTGTCTCCCTATATCCTCAACTTCATCCCTCACCTTTTTGACTTGGTCATTTTGTTATAGACGCAGTATGTTCTTTCTACTCCTTTGAAGTGATCACTACCTTAGGACCAGGAACAAACTGCTGGCAGCATTTCAAAGGGCTAAGTCTTTCCTATCCAGTTCTTGGCATAAATGCCCTTTCTTCTTACAAGGCCAGCGGTGAGTATTTTCCCACCCAAATAGTTATCTTATTTCATCCTCTTTTAGATTCTTATTTAACTTATTTATAAATAAGGATATAAATTTCTCCAAATACTTTTAGAGGTTACATAAAAATGTTTCACTTTATGAAAATAACAAAAATAATAACCGGTGAATTCTTGGTATATTTACATTTTTTTTCTCTATATTCCATCTGTGTCCCAAAACAAGAATCAGAACTTTGTAGGAACAAAATCTTAACTGTTATGGACACTATGATACACTGATATATTATACAGTCTATGTTGTTAATCATTTATATGATATACATTATATACCACTATGTTAAACATTATGAATTATTATAAATCTTATATATTATGTATTTTATGAACTAAAAAATGTATTCTTATTCACCAAATTGTAAATTACATATTCTATTAAGTTGGAGTAGAAATTAGCAAGCTATAGTCAAATCCAGCCTGTCAAATGTTTTCATAAATAAATTTTTATGAGAACAGAGTGACACCCATTCATTTATATATTGGGCTGTCTTCATGCTACAAAGACAGTAAGGATTAGTTGCAAAGAGATCATATGGCCTTTCCACCTAAAATATGTAGCATCCAGAACTTTATAGAAACAGTTTGCCAACCCCTATCCTAGACTGAGTATTAGATCTTTCTTTTTCCCTATATCTATCTATCCATATGCATTTATAACTATTATATGGATATAAAAAGTAATACAGGTATGTTTCTTTAGTTATGCCACTATTATTTCTCAAATGGGTTATTACAGAAAAACAAAACCAAGAAAAAACATTCTCCTCTTTGATATCCCTCAGTTCACTTAACCTTCTAAATTCCAAGCTCTAAAGAAAGAAATCATGCCAACCACCCTGCTTAAAATCTTCTATTTTTTCCCCTTTATACTTAGAAGAAATCAATAACCTTTATCCTGATTACAGTCCTATAAAATCTGGCTTCCACAATGCTCCAAACGGACCCTTTTCCTCTGACTCCATTCCTCACTCATATGCCAAATCCCTTTCTTCTCTCTCCCTGGAATACTCTTCCCATAATCTTCCCCCCCCCCCCAGTGAGGATTTCTTGCCATTCAGATCTTGGCATAAAAGTTATCTTCTCAAAGACTTCCTTGTCTACCCAATCTGAAGTATTTTTCTTGTTTAAATGTTACTTTTAATTTATCCCAATGTTGAAACAAAAGTCTAATGGAATTAAAGATTTTTTTCCTCTCTTGTTCTCTACTATACCAATAATACCAGAACAATGACCGACCTTGCCTGTGTAATAAATCTACTTTGTAGAAAAACATACAACTTGTTTTTGTATGCTACTATTTCTATACATATAGCTAATTAGCCAGTGATTATTAATAATGCAGCAATGTAATACATTAAGAAAATAATTTAAGACGTTCAACATTTTTGACATTTCAAAAAATTCTATGCAACTTTCTGAAATATCAGTTCTATATTTTGATTTCTCATGTCAAAGTATCATTTAGGTTTTTTCTTCAGCAAGTTCAAATGTCCAGTATATTTTTGATAATTTAGATATCAATTTTTCTTCAGTTATAATAATAATCAGAAATGAAATAATATTAAGGGATAATCATTTTTATAGTCATGGGACTATATTCTTTTGAGGTAGGATCAGTTTTTAACGCTTATATATGTAATGTTATAGTTTTCACCTTTCAATGGGTGAGTTTCTTCCTATGACAAGTTCTCTTTTCATTAATTTACTGCTGAGAATTTGTATTCTGAAATCTCAATTCCTATTAAATCTCAGTAAAATTTTGTATCATCTATACTTTTAACAAATTCTGTATTTAAATCCTATAAGGATAATTACCATATCTGATATATTTTCCTTTAATTCTTAGTGTCCTGCTATGTGCCCAACACACAATAGTTTCTCAATAAAAACTTTATGAATGAAAAAACACCTTTGTATTTCCTCTCACTTTTATTTTTTTAATTTTTTATTTTTTTAATAATTTTTGTTTTGTTATATTAGTCACCATACAGTACAACCCCAGTTTTTGATGCAATGTTCCATGATTCTTGTTTGCGTATAATACCCAGTGCACAATGCAATATGTGCCCATCAGTTATCAAAAGGCAGTTTAACTATTCTAAGTGTCCACACTGATTTAATTCTAGGCCTCTCTGAAACAAAGAGAAGGGAAGGTAGTTATTCACAATCTGTGGCCTAGTTTCTAGAGCTAATCAGAAATTAATTTGGCTTAACTGNNGGATTATGTTAGTTTTCCCTACACCATCCCCACTGCAATCACAGCAAGAATAAATATTCTGGAGTTGGTAATTTTTATATTTTAGATGAACAGTAAAAAAAAACTCCTAATTCTTAGGATGACTCTTTTCCTCTTGTGACTTCCTTTTCTGACCTTACCACATGATCTTTTATATACGAATTCCCCCACTGGTCCATTCTATCTGAATTCATAGTTACTGAAAAGGTGAAGAAATCCTTTACTTCAGCAAACAGCCATTCTGGCAGAGTGGTATGGCTGACCAACCTCTACAGTATCAGATTTGGTCAGAACCTGAGCAAATATAATTGCAAATAGGACTCAGATTTTTGTTTTTAAATGAAGCATTATCATTTATCACAATTTATTTCAAATCAGTGTGCTAATTAAGAAATGTTTCTCAACCTAGTAGAAAATTAACTTTTATTCAATTGAATTTTATTCAATTTCCATTGCTGTTGTAGAGTTTTGTCCATTGCTGGGGGGGGTGGAAGTGAGTGGGAGCATGGGTTAAATGGATGATGGGGATGAAGAAGGGCACTTGTTGTGATGAGCACTGGGTGTTGTATGTAACTCATGAATCACTAAATTCTGCAGATGAAATGAATATTACACTGTATGTTAACTAACTGGAATTCAAATAAAAACTTGAAAAAGAAAAAAATAAAATAAGAAAAAACTCAGGCATGAATAGAAGTACTATTTAATCATGGTAAAATGTTGGAGTAAATGTAATTGACTTTTTTAAAATGTTAATATAAAGTGCTCAAGGACATTGACAGCATGGACTATTTAAATGCAGACTTTCAGTCTCCAAAGTAGATGTTCTCAATTAAATCATACTATCTATAAATTTTCTTTTGTTTTATACATTTTAAGAAGGATTATAGGAAGTAAATATTTTAATTGATTTAGAATGACTTATTAAATCCCTTCCTGTTGAATAATGCAAAGTTTATCACATATAAACACAAAATCCATATTCTAACTTTATTTCCATATTTAGATATCTTAGATTTGTTTTTTTTTTAATTTGCATTACATAATACAATAAAAATAAATACAATGTTGCTTTTTATAAAAATAAACACAACCCTTTTGTATTTTTGTATTATGATTAAGGATCTCCCCTTCCACTTTTTTATATATTTGATGTACACTAATGTAATAACATAGCAATGGTCAATGAATGTTTCATAGTTACGAATAGTATAAAATAACTTGCTTCTTGAACAATATATTACTTTCT
Source organism: Ursus maritimus (assembly GCF_017311325.1). Taxonomy (NCBI): domain Eukaryota; kingdom Metazoa; phylum Chordata; class Mammalia; order Carnivora; family Ursidae; genus Ursus; species Ursus maritimus. The sequence continues at coordinate 32,852,361 of NW_024423344.1, read as the reverse complement.
ATATTTATATACAAGTTCTCACTCTTCTTGGCTTTTCTTAATATCATCTCATATCTCTTATAAGTATTTCCACATGGAGCTGCCTTTGATCTTTAATTTCTGGATTAAAAGTTCAAGAGAGGATATATAAATAACCTTATATGTTTATATAAATATATAGTAAAGCTGCTGCTCTCATTGACTACTACATTAAGATTTTAGGGAGGGGGGAAATGGTTGACACGAAATACCTTAAAGGACAACGAAACAATATTTGGAATATAAAATTATGAAAATACTTGCTGTAAAAATTATATAATAAAGGATAAAGGATAATCTTTTGAAAATTAAGTCGTAAAATTAACATATGAGGAAATAAACTAGAGAAAACTTAAAGCTAAAATCAGATTATTGTGCAGTAGGGTTTGATTACAATCATATAAATGCATCTTCACCTAACTAAATCATGTGTCTCAAAGAATGAGGGAAAAAAAAAGTAAGAGTAAGGTTACGTACTTATTAGCCAATAAATTATTTAAATATAAGAGTTATTAACTGAAAAGATGTTAAATATCCAGGACACGTAGGTGGCTCAGTCAGTTAAGTGTCTACCTTCAGCTCAGGTCATGATCTCAGGGTCCTGGGATCCAGTCCTACATAGGGCTCTTTGCTCAGCTCAGAGCCTGCTTCTTCCTCTGCCCCTCCCCCCACTCGTGCATGCTTGCTCATGCATGCTCTCTCTCTGACAAATAAATAAAATATTTTTAAAAAAAGATGTTAAATATCCAACCAAGGGGCGCCTGGGTGGCACAGCGGTTAAGCGCCTGCCTTCCGCTCAGGGCATGGTCCCGGCGTTCTGGGATCGAGCCCCACATCAGGCTCTTCCGCTATGGGCCTGCTTCTTCCTCTCCCGCTCCCCCTGCTTGTGTTCCCTCTCTCACTGGCTGTTTCTGTCTCTGTCAAATAAATAAATAAAATCTTTAAAAAAAAAAAATATCCAACCAAGCATTGTACATGCACAGGCCAACATAACATTGTAGACATAAAGTCTACGTTATTGTGTAGACTTTATATAAACATAGCACCTTGGTCCCTTGTCATTGAACATTTATTAATACACCTTTTTTTTTCTGATTTTATGTTCACAGAGAAAATTGATACAATCAATTTCCTGCCTTTACATTGATGTGGCATAAAAAGAAACCAGATAAAACCTGATATTAGAAGTAGTCAGTGAAAAACAAGCTAATAAACAAAAATATGTTAAATTGTATGAATATGTAGATGTGAGTACGGATGTGGATGTCTACATGCGATGTACTTGTAGTTTACCTTATAAACAGTATCTAAGAAAATGTAAAATGAAGGAGGACATTAATAATTTGCCTTGCTATGGAAAGCATTCTTAATTCCATGACTAGTGTTTTAATCTAACATTTCAACTAATTTAATATAACATGCCATTCAATAGTCTCCTGTGAATCAGTAAGGAAATACTTAACCTAGTGATTGAGATATTAATAGAGGAAAATTATTTCCTGCCATAATAGCCCTGCATTGTTTGTGAATGACATTGATAATATGATAAACTTTTCCTTAGTTTTAGTTTACCAATTGTGATGTTATATAGAAAGAAATTCCCAAAGCCTTTTCAAAGTGAAAAAAAAAAAAGTACAGTCACCTTTACTGTGGACATTAATACACCACCCCCTCAATCATTTTTTTTTAACTGTACCAATTAATAGCCAAATCTTCAGGCTTAGAGGATCACTATCTCATTTGAGTTGATTGACAGTTCTGGCAATGTAAATTCTCTAGAGCATCTTTAGAGAAATGGAATTGAAAACTTCATAAATATGGAAGTTTTAACTATTAGCAATAGAAGTATAATCTTCTCTCCCATCTTCTACAACTTAGGAACACAGAATAAAAAGAACATTGCAACTCACATTTCAAAATTTAAATAGTTCACCTTTAAAACAGTTCCAGAAAGCAAGTTGGCTGTTGAATATAGAACTAGGAAAAGGCAACTGAAAGAGGCTATTTCAGATTTACAATATACAGACAGATACAGGGTAGTTTTTTAAAAAAGCTCTCATGTATTTATCTCCCTCTTCTGATTTCTTTCACCAACACTTCTAAAGGCATATATATCATGTGTAAGGCACTAAGAAAGTCTCTTATCTCAAACTGATGCAATTGAGTGTAGAAGATAGAAAAAGAAAAATGAAGGGGACGATGAAGAATCAGAAACAACCTAAATATTCACTAAGAGGGGAATGGATAAATAAATTGTTGTATACAGATCTTCCTTGACTTATAATGGAGTTACGTCCTGATAACCCACCGTAAGTGAAAATACCGTATGTTAAAAATGCATTTAATACACCTAACCGACTGAACATCATAGTTTAGCCTAGCCTACCTTAAATGTGCTCAGAACACTTCTACTAGCCTGCACTTGGGCAATATCATCTAACACAAAGCCTAGTTTTATAATGAAGTGGTGAATATCTCATGCAATTTATAGAACACTGTACCGAAAGAGAAAAACAGAATGGTCGTACAGGTACAAAATGACTGTTAAAGCATATCGGTTGTTATTTCATGATAGTGTGGCTGACTGGGACCTGCAGCTCACTGTCACTGCCCAACATCACAAGAGAGCATTACACATCACTAGCCCAGAAAAAGATCAAAATTCAGAACTTGAAGTATAGTTTCTACTGAACATGTATCACTTTCACACCATCACAAAGGTGTGAAAAATCAAAAGGCAAACCATCATAAGTCAGGGTCTGTATTCATATAATAAAATAAAAGAGAATACTGCACTAAAATAAAGTATTACTATATTTATGTCATGGATAAGTCTCAAAACTGAAAGACAAATTTTAAAAAGCAAATTAAAGATGACATATATAGCTTAGATAACATTTATGTAAAAACTTAAAACATGCAAGCAATATTAGATATTATTTGTGGATATAATTTTAGTAGTAAAAGGAAGAAAACCTAATAAGTATCATAATTGAGATACTGGTTTTGTCTGGGGAGGGCAAAAAAGGAAAGCATTTAGATATGGGTGCACAGGCACTTTGAAGTGTTTCTATAATTTTGTATGTTTTTGAAATAAAATTTCAAAATTTGAAATAAAGTATAAACATTTGTTCAAGTTGAGGTGTGAGAGTTATGACATTGTACTATTTCCCCCATTCGTTTGAAATAGTTTATAAAATTAAGAGAGAAATATATTTGAAATTCACACAAATATATATGTATACTGTATATTTATTTTTAAAAATCCCCCCCTTTTTTTTTTAAAGTTCTGGCATACTAACTAAAGTCTAAATGACAAATATGTTAGGGTTTGGTTCTTTACACCAATATTAAGTTCATATATAACTTCATATAACAGAATAAAGCTAAAAACTAAGGTCTTTATAAAAAATGAATGGTACAGGTTCTGTTATGGAATGAAAAAGTCACAGGGATGAAAATTGCACCCTAGGGATTGTAGTTAATAGTATTATAATAGCATTGGATAGTTATAGAAAGTAACTGCACTTACGGTGAGCATAACATATAGAGTTGCTGAATCACTATGCTACACATCTGAAATTAATGTAACATCTGTGTCAACTATACTTCAATAAAGTAAAATTCAAATTAAAAAAAAAAGAATGGGAATATCCAGAGAAAACACAAAATGCTTGCTAAAGGCATTTCTGGAGGTGCAGACATTAATAAATTAGAATATTACTAACAAAACTAAAATGTCTTTCTTTGGACTCCAGTTAATTTGGTGAGATAAAAGATATTAAAAGCACGAAAAGTACATTTTCCTACTTCAAATCTATCACGTACAACAAAGATTCATAAAAGAAAGTAAAGAGGGAACACAAACAGATTAATAGCAGAAAAAAAAGAAATAGAAAAAGTACAGTCAAAAGCATTTAAAAATAACAAATTCTATGAAATCTCAACTCCAAAGACAAGATAACAACATTCACATTAATTTAGTATGGGTAATATTGTCTTACTGAAATTACATCATAAAGTATAACTATGGTAGCCTATAGGTTTTACTGTGTTCATTGTATCCATTAGCTGTATAATCATACAGCATCTCCATTATTAACATTAAAATAGCTGGATATATTAGTTATATAGCTAGTCTGGATCTATTTGTGGTACATCTTTTTTATTAATCTGCACAAAATTATTCCATTTTGAGTCAATGAGGAAATAGGACAATTTCCATTCTCAAGGTAGATATCACAATACATAAGGATTTTCTTTTCTCTACATCCTGGCCAGCATACGTTATCTCTTGTCTTTTTGATAACTGACATCCTAACAGATATGAAGTGGTGTCTCAAAGCTATAGTAATCAAAACAGTATGGTATTGGCTTAAAAACAGACACATCAATCAACAGAACAGAATAGAGAGCCCAGAAATAAACCCATACATATACGACAAAGGAGCCAAGAATATACATTGGGGAAATGAAAATCTCTCTAAAATGGTTTTGGGAAGACTAGACAGCCACATGCAAAAGAATGAAGCTGGACCTCTATTTTATACCATATAGAAAAATCAACTCAAAATGAATTAAAGACTTGAATGTTAACACCTGAAACCATATGGGGCGCCTGGGTGGCACAGTGGTTAAGCATCTGCCTTCGGCTCAGGGCGTGATCCTGGCGTTATGGGATCGAGCCCCACATCAGGCTCCTCCGCTATGAGCCTGCTTCTTCCTCTCCCACTCCCCCTGCTTGTGTTCCCTCTCTCGCTGGCTGTCTCTATCCTGTTGAATAAATAAATAAAATCTTAAAAAAAAAAAAAAAAAAAAAAACACCTGAAACCATAAAACTCCTAGAAGAAAACATAAGAGATAAGCTCCTTGCACTGGTCTTGGTGATGATTTTTTCAACATGACACCAAAAGCAAAAGCAATAAAAAGCAAAAATAAACAAGTGGGACTGCATCAAATTAAAAAGCTTCTGCCTAGCAAGGGAAACTGTCAACAGAAGGAAAAGGCAACCTATCTAATGGGAGAAAAGACTTCTAAATCATTATCTGATAAAAGGTTAAATCCAATATATGCAAAGAACTCATACAACACAATAGCAAAAAACTCAAATAACCCAGTTAAAAAATGAGCAAAAGATCTGAAAAGAAATTTTTCCAAAGAAGACATACAAGTGGCCAATAAGTATATAAAAAGGTGTTCGACATCACTTATCAGAAAAATGAAAATAAAACATACTTCCTTTATTTGAATAGCTGTAGCATTATTAAAGCGTGAGTAGCAAAAATATCCATATTTGGTCAACAGGAAAAAAATACTGTACAATATAATAAGTAAAAGATAATAACAATAGCATATTACTAAAATATGCAAAATATATATTTAATAAGGCAAGAAACCTCACAGGTCAAAAAAATATTTTCAATATGCTGTTGTTTTAAAGTTTATCATTTAGTATTTTTTATTTATATTAGAATTTAGTAAAACCATAAATTACTCAAAGCAATCAGAAGAAAGTTTATGTAGACTAAAATAGCATTCATTTGCCAAATTAAAATAAGTAAATAATTAAAATAGGAAAGGCAAATCAGCTACAAAACTTTAAAGTAAAAATTAAAATAATAAGTAAACCTAGTCAATAACAGACCAGTATGTAACATACAGAAAAACATGTCACTAATTTCATTGCATTAAGAAACACTGCAGATATTATATGACAGCATGTCATTTCTGGGGATCAGGCAGAGATTTTCACTCAGAGAAGTCTTCACATTACATTTCTTTAAATCTAAAGCTAAGTTGATAAGAGGTTTCAGGTAAGAAGAGTTAACGCTATCTACATTTGGACACTTCTGCAATTAGTAAATAATGGACATCACTACTACTATCATAATCATCATTATCACATTACTATTGCTGTTATGATCATTATCATATGTTGTACCATGTTTTATCAAATAATTCTACATACTCTGTTTCATAATTTCTTTTGACAATATTAATTACCAGAGTTAGTTAACAAGTTTATTAAGAAGTTTAAGATTTGTAGCTGATTTGCCTTTCCTATTAAGTACATGAGTGTAATGAAGCTGGCAGACTACTTCTTAGATGTTTTACTTTCCTTAGTCTGCAAGACAATGTCTAACTCCATTTTCCTGACTACCTGACTTTAAGCTATACACTTCTCATTAAAATTTTGTTTTTTTAATGTTAGTCACCATACAGTACACCATTAGTTTTTGATGTAGTGTTCCATGATTCATTGTTTGTGTATAACACCCAGTGTCCCATGCAATACATGCCCTCCTTAATACCCTTCACTGGGCTAGCCCATCCGCCCACTGATTTAAAAGAGAAATAAATAGTATTGCAGATTTTCTAACTCACTTTACTGAGATCTATTCCCTGACTCTAGATCCCTCTGTCCACTTACTACCAAAACATATTTCAAGGTCAGAATTTTCCTCTTCTTCTCCAGTGATAATAAGGCAGTGAACATAAAATGTATTTTGAGGAAAAAAATGAAAAAAAAAAAGCCATAAACTCAAACAAAGATGTTAAGCAATCCACCAAACTTTTCTTTATGAAATTTTATCTAGGTCTGTTATACGCATTCAAACTGTGTCCTAACTGCCCTGAGCTGTTAAAAGGTTTTAAAGATAATATCATAGGTGAGTAAGCATAAAATCAAATACTGCCAAAGAAAAATTTCAAAAGATACTTGTAATAAAAGGACAAGACAGATTTTATTCAGACTACTGCAGTAAGGGAGAGAAACTTCCAGACAGAACTGAGCTCAACTCTTCTCAAATAAAAGTGGAAGGTTTTTCAAGTGTTTGGGTGAGCTAGTGGAAATGCACCTGAGGATGTTAGGGAGGAAATCGGTAAATGTGGCTAATGTGATTAAAACATCTGTGCTTGCTAACTGGCACTTATCAAAATTACTCCCCTATCCACCATGGGCGATAGAGGCCCTATCTTTTTGGATGATCACATTTCAAAGGGCTAGTTCTCATGGCTTTAGGAAAGACATCCTTGGACTATAAAACTGGCAAGAAGTTTGAAAAAAATTACATCTCAAGAAACAGAGAAAGAGCTTACAATTCCAAGTTTTCTAAAATATATGCTAGAAGAAAAGGAAGGTCAGGGATCTATACGGTCAGGAAGAAACCTGTCTAAATTTTAGTAAAGCTGAGGAGAACATTGAAGCCATCTTGGTCAGGACCTTGACATAGGATGAGTAGACAGACACTAGGAAAATCCTGTGCTAGTAACAGCAATGAAAGCAACAGATGATTCACACTTCAGGCTCCTGGGCTTGGGTATGAGAGTTGGAATTTTTCCTCATCTAAACTGAGCACCTGATCAGTATTTTGGAATAATAATAATAATAATAATAATAATAATAATATAGCACCAAGAGGGAAAATTTTATTCAGACTACACACACACACACACACACACACACACTCATGTTTCTAATGGCAGGTATAGTTCTATCTCCTGTAAGAATTAACTTTACCATTTGCCCCAAAATCCAATCCATTAAGTAAAAGATAAACTTGATTAAAATGGAGTTAGTTTCTTTCTTGAGTGTGCACAAGGGAAGGTTGATATACACTTTCTTGTTGGTACAACCAAATTGACTAAACTTTGTTCACCATATTTTATTAGGCAGTTTGCTCTAAAGTATACTATATTTTTCTCTACTGGACTTTTAACAAATAAAATAAACAAATAATAATCTAAGTCAATTTTGAAAGGGGAGAATAATTTTATTCCTCTGAGCATTTTCCTGGTTCAAGCAAAGGATATGTAAATTAGAAGAGAGAAAAGGCAGAAGTATAGAAACCCTCTTCTAAGGACTTGAAATATCTTTGAAAAAAGGTTTGAAAGGTGTCTGAAATGATCACCTGTGATTGTTTTAAGACTCCAATGGATGAAAAGTGAGAGAATTTATCACTGCCCACAAACTTTAATCTAATGCTTCACGATATTTACCAATGACCTCCATATGATGGTTATGCCTGCTCTTAAATTCAATGAATTATATTCCAACTAAAAAGGGAGCACATGTTATTTTATTGTTAGGAGGACACATATCTGTTGTATGGAAGATGTTCCCAATGCTATAGATATGTTCTTCATTGTTTATAAACATTTTCTGAATAATTTATTAGCTCAGACATTTTACTCTTTATGTATTTATATAAATAAATAGCATATTTTTGTTTTGAAAGAAATTGAGATTAAGTTCTTGACTAGCAGAGACAACTGTAGCTTAAATACAAAAATTGTTATCCACATAATCTTATTTAAAGAATAGTATGAAATATATATTAAAGCTACATATCTTTTTATGCCTTTAATCACCTAGTCATTCACGAATTCAAGTAATGAAAAATCAAATTACTGGATAGAACTATAAATTATAGTTTTTATATTATTCACTATCCTGTCATTTGTGGTCAAAGGCACTGAAAGTAAAATGATAGAATTATGACATTTTCTTATGAGGACTAAAGTTTTAATAAGAAACAATGAAATGTTACCATTTGTCCTATTTCACAATGACCTATGAACAATGAAGAAGTCTATTATTTTTGCTTCAATTATAATAGATAAATTAAGACTATTACACAAAGCTAAAATGATATGATTGGGGAATGTCAATATTCCACTGCAAGTCTCGAAATATTCCACTCACTTCTGCATGCACTGTCATCATACATAACCTGAGAGAAGTCTATCTCCCTATGTTCTGCCCTCTGGTCCACACCTTAGTGGGGAGATCTGATATTTTCTCTGTTTTGGCTTTCAAAATAAATGAATTTTTGCGTTTGAGGTTCCCTTTGAGGTTATAATGAACCAAAGGTTTAAGTAGGCAAGTATTTAGTTACTGATGAATTAAATCCCCTCAAACTGTTCCATTCCCACTGAGCTGTAGATTTAGATGATTGCCATCTCCAAAATGTTATTTAGAACCAAGCTGCACATGGTCATGTCTTTTACATAAGATAGACAAAGAGGTCTTCTTGATGAAATAGACCAGAGGGTACCCTTTATTCTCTCTTCCATTTTTTTTTTCTTGCTTTTGTCTTTTGTTTTTGCTGATTCCTTTACACATTCAACAAAACCATAGAACCCTTTTGCTTGTACCAACAATGTCTACAATAGCCAAACTATAGAAAAAGCCCAAATGTCCATTGACAGATGAATGGATAAAGAAGATATGGTGTGTGTGTGTGTGTGTGTGTGTGTGTGTGTCTACACACACAGGAATATTACACAGCCATCAAAAGAAATGAAATGAAATCTTGCCATTTGCAATGACACGGATGGAACTAGAGGGTATTATGCTAAGCGAATTAAGTCAATCAAAGAAAGACAATTATCATATGATCTCACTGATATGTGGAATTTAAGAAAAAAAACAAGATCAGAGAGGAGAGAGGAAAAAATAAAACAAGACAAAAACCAGAGAGGGAGACAAACCATAAGAGACTTAATCATAGGAAACAAACAGAATTGCTGGAGGGGAGGGGGTTGGAGGGAAGGGATAACTGGGTGATGGACATTAAGGAGGGCATGTAATGTAATAAGCACCGGGTATTATATAAAACTGATGAATCACAGGCCTATACTTCTGAAACCAATAATGTATTATATATTAATTGAATTTAAATTTTAAAAAGTTTAAAAAAAAAAGAACCCTTTGGCTTGGGTTTAATTCAGAATACTATAAAACAAAGATTACTATCACTTTATTTTCAGCATTACTTTCACTGTTAAGTTTGATTTGCCACTTGTATTTATAGTTTCTTCCATGAAATACTATGGTTTTGTTATATTTTATGTTGTATTTTTAAGGATTCTATAAAAATTTATAGTATATACTTTATTGGTTGAGAAGTAAATGTTTAGTTTGTTCATACTTTATGAAGTTCTCCTTTGTGGAACAGTATGTGACAGGTAATGACTTGAGCGTCTTACATGCACCATCCCAATGAAGTCCACTATACAGATAAGGATTGAGGCTTACAGATGTTACGTAATTTGCAGTTACTCAACCAGTGAAGGGTCAAAAACAGTGACAGAACCATCATCTGAAGACATCTAATCCTCTAACTTTCCTATATTTTAAACATATTTTTTAAAGAAAAATCACATTAACAGGTCCCCAGATAATTTTTCATGTATATTGTTTCAAACACATTATTTTCCTTTAAAAGTAAGGTATGAAGGCCTTATTAGGGCTAAGTGAAATATGTTCATTATTTTACTTTTATTTTTTCCTTTTATTTATTATTATTTTCTAATTTAAATTCAATTAGCCAACATATAGTACATCATTAGTTTTTGGTGTAGGGTTCAATGATTCATTAGTTGCATATAACACACAGTGCTCATCACATCATGTGCCCTCCTTAATGCCCATCACCCAATTACCCCATCCCCCCACCCACCTCCCTTTCCACAACCCTGTTTGTTTCCCAGAGTTAAGAGTCTCTCATGGTTTGGCCCCTTTCTCTGGTTTCTTCCCATTCTATTTTTCCTCCCTTCCCCTATGATCCTCTGTGCTATTTCTTATATTCCACATATGCTCTCCAAAGAAGACATACAAATGGCCAACAGACACATGAAAAAATATTCCACATCACTAGTCATCAGGGAAAGACAAATCAAAACTACAGTGAGATACCATCTTACACTAGTTAGAATGGCTAAAATTAACAAGACAAGGAACAAACGTTGGTGAGGATGTGGAGAAAGGGGAACTCTCTTACACTGTTGGTGGGAATGCAAGCTGGTACAGGCAATCTGGAAAATAGTATGGAGGTTCCTCAGGAAGTTATAAATAGAGCTACCCTATGACCCGACAACTGCACTAGTGGATTTTTACCCCAAGGATATAGATGCAGTGAAAAGAAGGGGCACCTGCACCCCAATGTTCATAGCAGCAATGTCCACAATAGCCAAACTGTGGAAGGAGCCGAGATGCCCTTTTGACAGATGACTGGATAAAGAAGATGTGGTCCATATATGCACTATTTCACTTTTAAGAGCTGTTTTTAGGAAATGTGTGTTTGTCAGGCCTGCCGGGCCTTGGCATCGAAGCAGTTTATGAGACAAGATCCTAAGGCTAACTACATAAGAGACCAAACACTTGATAACTGGACTGTGTATCATTAAATCAGCAAGACACGAACATTAACCTGTGACCTTAGCATAAAAGTGATGGGCAGGCAGGCATAGGAGGAGATAATATAGTCCTAGATAAGGCCAAAGAATAAAGTTCAAATAGAAGGAAAATTCAGAAGAATGAGATTTTAAATAAATTGTGAATAGAGAGAAGTACAGAGTTGAATAATTTTGCTTTGTTTCCCCCCCTCTTTTACATATATTTTGATTTATTCCTATAATCATAATATGCAATTTCCTTCCTGACCCCTTGGGTACCAATGAATATGTACTTTCAACATAATCTTTAGAAAGTATATGTGGAATGTAAACTCTATAATCTGTTTACACTGATAAATGCTTGATCATCTCCTTTAAAATGTCATTCTCAGTTTTTAATATAAAGATATGCATATGATTTTTTTACTTACAATTTCTAATATAATGTGAAGTAATGAAGCTTTACCTTAACATTTTCATGTATAGCACCTACTTCTCTTTAACTACTTCCAAGTCTAATTTTTTCCTTCATGGGTACACTTGTATCAATTAACAAACTCCTCACATTTCCCCACACCCAGTTTAAATAAAGTTAATAATTTATTTATACCCATTTCAATGTAATAAAACATTAATTACATTTTCTAGAGGGTATTTGTTCTCCTTGTGTCTTTAAAAGTATTCTGAGAAGTGATTAACTGCCTAAGGTGACTTTAAATACAATTTAAAATGTAAAAACTAAAAAGAAAAAAGTAGTAAATACCCAAAAAGTACTTGCTACAGCTAAATGTTAATTAAGTTGTTCAATTAACATTTTCATTACTAATGCTTTTGCATTGATATTTTTTAATACTTAGGAATTAATTTTGTGACATTGATTTTAAAACCATCATAAGCATAAGGTCTTCTCATAACTGAAAAAAATTATAAAATATTTGAGAATGTAAAATGGGGGTATTTATATTGATAGTATTAAAAACTCTAAGATTTTAGACTTGCATCTAACAATTTACAAAAAGAAAAAAAGTCATTTGTGAAAGATCATTTTGAAGCTTGAATAAAGTGAATTAGAAAGCTTTTTGTTCCAAATGCATGGGACTATCTTCTATGTACATCTGCATCTTAATAATCCTTTTGGAAAAGCTGACTGGTATTCAGGAGGAGAGAGATTAGGCTTGGGAGAAAAAAAAAAAGTTGAGAGTAGATATTGCTGCTGGAAGAAGGAACTATCTTTCCCTTAGAAGACTCTAGAAGTCAGAGGAAAAATGAACACTTCTAGAGAGCAAACTAACTCTGGTTTTTAGTTTGGCTATCACATAGAGATTGAGAAAGGAAAGTGCATGGGAGGTATCTGGAGAAGAGGACACAGTCTTAATTTTAATGAAAAGCTAATCAAAAATATTATTAAACTTCAGTATAAATGAAGTTTTTCAAGAAACTTACTATTCTTTAAAAATTTAACAAATATACGTGCCTATGCCCAACATATCAACAGTCCAATTATTATTCACAGTTTCAATCTGCATATTCAAGATCTGACAATTTTTCAAACCTTCTTAAAAAATTTCATTGAGTTATTATGATAGAGTTTTAAAGAGGTGTTGACCTCTCCCATTGTAATTAAATCTTTCCAATTAGTTCTGACATCTATAGTCATGGTAAAGAAGTCAAATACTTCTTTTCTTATAATAGAATATTAACTTTGAAGATACACATCATTCTCAAGTGGCTTTTTTTTCTCTATTCCTCTTTCATACTCATCCCACTTTGCTTGCTTTTAAATATTATATGTATTATCTTATACCTAATCTATTACTTTCATTTTCACTTCCTCTTACTTCCTTCTTTCCTTTTTCCAGTTATATATTAAATGAAATAAATAAAGTAGCTGGTTTCTACCTAATGAAGGACATGAAGTCCCCTCCTCAAAATAATTTAAACAAAGTCATTTTCTATGTTAGCACCCCCTTGTTTGTTTTAGAAATCATGAAAAAAAATACTGAAGTAAATCTGCCTCACCTTACTGCTATTGTCACCTTCCTGGGCTTTCAAAATGGTTACTTATGACAATAAAACAGCATAGCCCAGTCCCAAACACTCATTTAGCTTGCAGTCATCGAGCTAGGAAATTCTCTGCAGGGGACATATATAAGATAGGTAGAATTTATAACAAATGTAAAATTGCTACTGAGTGTATCAGTGCTTTCTGAAACAAACAAAATCACAGGTGGTTTTTTACTGTCCCAAAATTACTCTAAAAAATGTGGTTTTAGTTTTTGTGTGTGTGTGGTTTTTGTGTGTGTGTATGAGTGTGTGTGTGTGTGTTTTAAACAGATATGACATTTGAGTGTAATAAAATGGGATTTTGTGTTGCCGGTCAAGGCAAATGTGAGACACATATCCCTCTCAGTTATCCTTGGAAGGAAACAATGTGTTCCTGGATATAAGTGTGTCACACTGGTCTCTATTTCCATTAGGGAGGCACTGCTATCAGAATTAAGTTCTGGCATCTCTCAGACCCCTTACTCCTAGCAGCAAAGAAAGAGTAACAAATGTTATGAGTGATTCTGGAAAAAGAATGGACAAACATTGTTTATCCCTTTTCTTTTTCCTTCCTTCCTGCTTTAAGAATTGTTAACCACAGGGGCGCCTGGGTGGCACAGCGGTTAAGCGTCTGCCTTCTGCTCAGGGCGTGATCCCGGTGTTATGGGATCGAGCCCCACATCAGGCTCTTCCACTATGAGCCTGCTTCTTCCTTTCCCACTCCCCCTACTTGTGTTCCCTCTCTCGCTGGCTGTCTCTATCTCTGTCGAATAAATAAATAAAATCTTAAAAAAAAAAAAAAAAAAGAATTGTTAACCACAAAAGTCCACATTCTGGTCTGCCTATTGAAATTTTACTGGAATAAGCTACTATAAGGAAAATCATAAATTTGCCCATCATATTCCAGTCTGAGAAGATAAATCAACTTAATTATAATGCACAATATTAGCAAGTCCCTTAGCTATTAGACTTAAAGCCACATCTCTGAACCTAGCTTTTGTCAATAAAGTGCTGTTTTGGTCTTCAATTCACTGAAATTTAATTTTCTAAATATCTCTGAACAAAGACAGGGTATATATATATAGAGAGAGGACAATAAAAGATCACTGGATTTTGGGATTAATAGTCTAATATATTCTGTGTATAATTGTTCAATTTATGAAAGTAAAAGTAAAAAAAAATGTTTAGATGTTTTTGGCATATCACAAGGATATTTTTTGTGGGAGTTTGAGTACTTATTTAATAAATGTAATTTACTAAATTTTTGTTATTAATATTAACAAAATTAAATATTTATTAATATTTAATACTTTTTACAAATTATACAGGCTAATCCTCAAAACACATAATCCTCTTGTTTTACATTTAAGGTGATAATATGCCATGAAGTAAAGAATATAATTAACTCAACCTTTTGCCTTTTGATTTTTTACATATATATTATTGTTTAGAATTATTTTAAGAATTTAAATTTTAATTTAATTGTGAATGGAGAGAGCATTATATTTTAAATGCCTTAATTTAACCCTGGGTAAAAATAGGTTTAAGTCAGAGGAGCAAGAAGCAGCATGTCCAAATATATTGCCAATGAGTAGAGTTCATTGCTAAAGAACTTCGGTTGTTCTGAAAAGCTTAGCTATACAAGTCCACAGAACAGAGAGAGAGTCAAATACACTTATTAGATGAATGTTGAAAGCTTTATAAAGACCTATTTCTCCCACTCAGACCTACCTATCCTCTCTTAGGGGGCATGGCTTCTGTAGGAAGCATAACCATGAAAGCCAATACTGCTCATCCTTTAGGATTTGCAAATTTACCTCTTCCTCTGTTGTTTCTTAATATATTTACTACTGTGGTTTAATGGCTTAATTTCTCCAAACATAGTTTTCCGTAAAACAAAATATACTAAGCAGAAAATATTTATAAATTAAAATCAATCTGACTACAAACAAAAGGGAAATGGTGATTACTCTTCATCTCAACTTCTAAAACAGGCCTGGAAAAACATGGTAAAGGTTTCACAACTCTTATGGTTGCAATTGGTTTGTATTTAGTATTATAATGCAAAAATTTAAAACTGACACACAAAAACAACTCGGCATCTTTTTAATGTCTTTCTTGCTGTATTTGAAATACATACTGATGAACTTGTATATCACATTGGAACATAGATGTTCCATGTTTTCAACTCTTGTATGATGAAAAGCACACGAATAGACAGATTCAATGGTAAGTTTATGTAGCAACAGGAATCTTGAAGTCTGTACCTAGTTTTATTATCTGTTGCCCACATAAGATGGTTTCCATTTCCAGAATATATTTTTTAAGATTTTATTTATTTATTTGACAGAGAGAGAAACAGCCAGTGAGAGAGGGAACACAGGCAGGGAGAGTGGGAGAGGAAGAAGCAGGCTCCCAGAGGAGGAGCCTGATGTGGGGCTCAATCCCAGGGCTCTGGGATCATGCCCTGAGCCGAAGGCAGACACTTAATGACTGAGCCACCCAGGCGCCCCCCCATTTCCAAAATTCTTACAAGACAGCCGAATGGCTTCTAATATTCATAAGGCATTTTGGGCACTTATTCATTCAACCAACATTCTTTGAGCTTTTACCACATGAAAGGTACACATGATTAGGTTTTAGGAATACAGAGACAGAAGAGACTACTTGAGGGATTTTCAAACCATTAAGTATAATGAGTGCTGAGTTCCATAATGTACTATAGGAACAAAGAGTAGGGATATCTAACCCAGTTTGGGGGGAGAGTCTAAGATCTAATGTTTTGGATTTTTTCTGTGTTTTTTTGGGGGAGGATTTTTCCCCCCAAGTGCAGGTGACATCAAAACTTGAAAAAATGGTAGTTAGCAAGGTGAAGAAAGTGTGAAGAAAGCCAGTAATAAGAGATGATGGAAGTAATGCACAATAGGGCCAGTCATAGAATTATTAAAGACTCAGCTAAACTCTGAAAAGAGAGAGAGAGAGAGAGAGAGGGAGAAAGTTATAAGTCATCTCAACGTTATAGTAGAGGATATACAAGAAAGGATGGGTTTCATCACCAGTACTGAAAGCACGAAAAATTCATAAGCATCAAAGGACACACTTTTGTATAACACCACATGTTAAGTACATGCAGGTTCTTACTGGGCCCCTAATGGTACAGGACTGAAAAAAGTATCAGTAGCATTTTTAGTTCAACAATCTGTTGGATTATTTTCCAGCAGAGCAACATGAAGGAAAGGCAAAAACACCCAATAGGCAGATCTCATGAATTGAAGAGATTCCTGGTCAAAGATTACACTAGGCCTTGGGGTTAAAACAACTTTGGAGTTTTTCCTGCAGAAAGTGAAATACAGAGAGATCAGGAACAAAGAGAAGCAAACTGAAAAATGACAAAGATCTTTAAATGCGTATGTGCTTATATGAACCAAGAGATACCCTGGCAGATCTGGAGAGAAGTGCCACCATTGTTAATCTCTAAATCAGCAAAACAGGAGTACTTTGATTTTACCCTCAGAAAGGGAATGGTATAAATAGAATTTTCCTCAGAAAATGGACAGTCTACCACCACAAATTCTTGTAAAGTGAATTCTCCCAAATAATTAAGGTTGGCAAATCGTCGACAACTCTAACATTGATTAAATTACCAATGAATGAAAAAGAAGAATGGCTCTAACAGCGGGTGAAAATGTTTTTTATTAAATGCTATATGAAAATGAGATAGATAATTGCATGGTGCACTGGGTGTTATACACAACTAATGAATCATCGAGCCTTACATCGAAAACCGGGGATGTACTGTATGGTGACTAACATAATATAATAAAAAATCATTATTAAAAAAAAAAGAAAGAAAATGAGATAGATATAATCATAGTCTTAAATTCCACATTCATTCTTTGGTTATTTGTTAGAGTGGAATACATGAAATTTGTGGGAACTGAAATCACTCTGGAGATGCTGAGGTAGCTTTGTTCCTGCCTGATGAAACATTTCTGAAGCAGTTAAAGAAGATACATGATTCTTCATCTTCTGTGGGGGCACACTCCTAGATTGACTATAGATTGGTCATCTGAGTGCTATAGGTTAAAAAGGCTGAAAATCAGGGGAATAAGACACCAGTGTTTTCCTGTCAGTTGCTCTCCAAAGGGAGACATTGTTTAGAATTTCTAGCACATGGGGCGCCTGGGTGGCTCAGTCGTTAAGCGTCTGCCTTCGGCCCAGGGCGTGATCCCGGTGTTCTGCGATTGAGCCCCACATCAGACTCCTCTGCTGGGAGCCTGCTTCCTCCTTTCCCACTCCCCCTGCTTGTGTACCCTCTGTCGCTGGCTGTCTCTCTCTCTCGCAAATGAATAAATAAAATCTTAAAAAAAAAAAAATTCCTAGCACATGGCTCTAATAAAAAAATTGTATTCAGATTTATTTTGTTTCTAAGTTTTCTAAAGATAACGTATCCCTTTACTGTCTCTATCCTTCAGCTGCCCCATTTTGATAATCACTGATTCCCTTCACTCACATTTTAATACTAGCCAATTTGCCCAGATGTTCTCTTATTTTCAACCCTCTATTTATTCTTCTCCAAATTGGTTTCTAATCTATTTGGTTAGCATTTCATATTCTTTGGGCAATATTTCACAAATGGGTAGGGGTTCCTGCATTAAAAGCTATGCATGTAGTTAATACATTATTTTTCTATGGCTGTTTAGGTAAAGCTTTAGGCTAAGCCCTCTCAATTACCCAATTTGATTCATTCTGGTAGGTTAATGGCCTTGTATATGCAATAATGTCTTTCATGTCTTCAATGACAATCTATACAATCAGAAGCATAACTGGCTCATCTTGAACTCCTGATATCATAACAAGCAAATAACATTTACTTCTTCAATATCCATTTTTCTTTCATTTCTCCTTCCTACCAATCTCAAACTTCTTTTTGGATATCTCACAGATTTATTTTGAGTTTCACCCTCAGGTCCATGGGTTAAGCTAATTTAAGCCAAATATAGTGAAATCACTTGAGAAGAATAGACAAATATTGCAGTAGTGGGCATGTGTTATGGACAGAATTTTTGTGTCCTCCCAAATTGGTATGTTGAAATCTAATTCCCAGTACAACGCTATTAGGAGGTGGAGACTTTGGGAGGTGATCAGGTCATTATGGTGGAGCCCTCATGAATTGGATTAGTGCCTCATGAGATGAGGACTGAGATCTAGCCATATAAGAATGAAGAGTCTGCAACCAGGAAGAGGTCCCTCACCAGAACTGGACCATGCTGGTAGCCTGATCTCAAACCCTGGAAACTAAAAGATGTAAATTTCTGTTGTTTATAAGCCACCCAGTTGAAGGTACCTTATTATAGCATTCCAAAGTGATTAACATAAAATTTATTAAGGGCAAGTCAAAATGTGTAAGGAATGCAGAATCATAGACTTCTTTTCTCCTAAATAGGATCTTGAAAGTGTAAAAACAAGTTGCGAGTCATGTTATAAAAAAAAAAAAATAGAGCCCATGTTAGAATGAAGACAACATATCTGAAGCCAGAATAAGATATAAATTAGATACTGATGCTATCATTTAGCCCCTATAGTAAGTTTTACCTGAAATATGGACATTTTTCTGTTCATGAACTAACACTATTTATTTTGTTTAAATAACAAACTCTCACTGACTGCTCTCAGCATTTTTTCAAATATTATCATAAACATCAAACAAACCTTTAAGATTTTATGATTATTATTATATCTATTTACAGATGAAGAAACTTTCCTCAAATACTATACCTAGTTAGTAAAGGAACTAGAATTCAAATCCCAATAATCTGACTCCAGGGCTTGAATCATCAACTGTTTTCTAAGAGCTGTCAGATCAATTCTATTACAACGAGCATTCTTACGACTTGATCATTTTCATCTCTTACTTCAAAATGACTGCATCTTTTTCTTAAATTACATTATTCGTCTGTTGGCATTCACAATTTACTTTTTGCTCCCTGCAGCTGTTGATCTTTTAAAAATGAGTATTTGAAATTTTTTTCCTGTAACTGTGTTTGATGTTTATTTTTGTTTTCTTCCTATTTTCTTCCATCCTGTCTCTCACTTATAAAATATTATTGGATTCTTCACTTTGGGAAATAATCTTTTTGGAGTTATTTTCATTTGTTATCTTTGTTTATTCTTCCTATTCGTCGTTTGTTAAATTAAGTCAGGATGATTACTTTCCTAAATAAACAACAACATTTTCAGAGCAGGCTTCTCAGAGCAGTTCAATATGCATTTTGAGCACCATTGGATTTTTACATTTAGGAATTCATCTCTAGGTTTGGATTATATGAAATCAATTTACATATTGCATTATTTGGAAACAAAGATACTGAACAAAAAGAAATAGGAAGATCACTTTATTACTTTATGAAGGATATACTGGTTGATAGATACAGATCTATATTAGCTATTGGCTAAACGAAATAGATCCCTATCCATCTACCTACCTACTTACCTACCTACCTACCTTTAAAGTATTTAAACAAGGAAACTAGAGACTAAGGTGGTTCTAATGCCTTGGTAGCCTACATAAGCAAAGCAAAATTTAAGCCAAAGTCAATGAATTCAAATTTGAGAAAGTGAAACTTAGGAACAACCAATCCCAGCTAATCAGGTTTTCCCAAATAAGGTAAACCACTTACGCTATAACCAGTGAAAAAAATTGTTCGCTTTGTTTCCACTTCCGTATAAAAACTTTGTACCTACCTTCTACTGGTGGAGTACTCCTAACCATTTTTGGTTTGGTACCACCCAATTCAAATCAGTGTTTGTTCAAATAAATAATACTAAATTTTAATGTGCTTCAGTTCACCTTTTAAAACTATTTCTCCATTTTTTTTTTTTTTTTGGATCTCTTATTGCTTTTACTGAGCATATTGTTTAAGTATATTTTGTGTTCAAGAATATGCTGCTTTAAATTTAGGTACATTTGTAATTGCAAATTGTGGAAACTATATCAGAGAAGAGTCCTACCATACGCAAGGATTATAGTATGCTGTAAAAATATCCCCTTTAAGAATGTCTGACAAATCTCTAAAATGTTTTGACCATCGGCTGAAAGTTATCCCTTCTATAGTACACTTGATTTTATTTTCTGCCCAATTATGAGGGTGGGTTTCATCTGAAATTCACCAAAATGTTTCCCTTTGGGTGATTTTACCCTGTTATTAGATAGCCTGATTCCAGAAATGCAGTACAATCAATATTTCTGTCTTTTTTCTTCTACTACATCTCCCCAAGGCTATGAAATTTTGCAATTAAAATCAGCTTTGGCTCTCAAGCACTATGAATTAGTCTGCCACAGTTTTATGAATGCTGACAAAGTATACAAGATACCTGCATGAAAGAAAAGGTCTTTACAACTAACCTATGGTAATAAAAGTAGCTAGTGTTAGTGTTTTTACCAGTTCCTCAAGCCCAAATTCTCACAAATGAACATAAAGTAGAAAAGGTTATGCCTGCACATATCCTGGCTGCATTACAGCAGAGGGACCCTGAGCATAAGGAAGCTGAATCTTTTATAGTAGACAATAAATTGAGAGTCACTATCTTTATAAGCCCGAACAGGACATGAACCTGCCCTTTTCTCTAAAAGGAGACAATATTTCTCTCTTCCAAGATTGTTAACTATAGAAAAATATTTGAAGAGACAGTTTACAACATCCATTCTGTCCATTCTCTCTCAGCCTGACATTCTCTTAATTCTATTATACAGCTTTCTTTGGAGGCAGATATATGATTCAATCATGACACATTACAGTTGGGACTCATAACAATATGGCAGAATTCACTCAATATTCATTGTATAAACTCCAAGTCTTCAAAATATTAACACTCTAAATTTAAAAAGTAGAAAAGTGAAACAATTCTTACATATGTAAAATATCCTAAAATTGGTTTCTAAAGTATTTTTCTACTTTATTTTTGAAAATGAAAATCTCACTTAAAATTGGATGAGTCTTTGCAGAAATACTTAATTTAATAAAGATCCACTTTCTTTTTATTTTCGAGCAGCCTCTCAATTGCTGATGTATTTAGCAGTTGTCAGGATGTTGGTACTGCTCCATTTTATCCCAAAGAGATTTCTTTAGCTTACATTCTTATTAAATATTCAATTTTTGTATGACTTCAAAAAATTTTTGCCATAATTAAACATAAATGGTTTGGGTAGTTTTTATGTTTCACTTATTACTGGTACAAAGAAATATCCTACTTGCTTATGATGGTATTAATCATTTTTTAAAGTAATTCTGTTCCATTAAGGTGAATTTTTTGTCCATGCTCATTTAACAACTTTTCTGTTAATAGATGACTGCTATGTGTTTTGGGTTCTGGACTCAATTCCAATTGGGTGGGAGACTGGATTTCCTCACCCCACCTAGCAATTTTCAGATACCAGCTGAGTGTCCTACAATTCAACACAATTCTGATGCTATCTATTTAGAGATAGCATCAGATCCCATAGATTAAGGGCTCAGTCCCACAAAACTGCCTTCCCCCCACTCCTGCACTGGAAATGTCAGTTACAAGCCGAGGTTGTCACCTGTGCTTCTGACTGACAAGCTATCGATAAGAGGTTCCAACAACTTCCTCCTTGAATTTAATTAATTTGCAAGAGCAGCTCACAGAACTCTGGCAAATATTTTACTTACTAGACTACCAGTTTATTATAAAATGATATGACTCAAGAACAGCCAGGTATAAGAAATGCATAGAGCAAGGCCGGGGAAAAGGCTTCCATGCCCAGGTGCACCACCACCAACTTTGAAGTTCTCAGAACCCATCCTTTGGAGTTCTTATGGAGACTTTATTACATGGGCATGATTAATTAAGTAATTGGCTATTGGTAATTGATTTAACCTCTAGCTCCTCTCCCCTTCCTGGAAATCAGGGAATGGACTGAAAGTTTCACCCCTCTATTCACCCCTGACAATCAGCCCCTATTCTTAGATACTTTCCAAGTTACCTCATTAACATAAATCCAGTTGTAGTGGAAACAAGTTTTTTATGAATAACTAGCCTCCCATTTCACCTTAATGACTCTGCAACAATTTCAGTAACTGGAACTAAGAAAACATAAAATTATGACAAAAGTTGCTCCCATTGTTCTTATGCCTCAGGAATCCCATAAGTTTTGGGATCTTTGATCTAGGATGGTGGATGAAGATCAAATATATGTGTGACATATATTTTGGTCATCTGAATGGCTAAACATATACTTCTTATAAATCACAATATTGCACTAAGACAGTCTTTCATAATCCACATTCTCAAATATCCATATTTTCCTCAAGGTTGAAGTCATTCTACAACAGATGGTCAGAATCTGTCTTCAACAGCTGTCATATGGTCCTTTCTTTCTCTCCAGGTGCATCTATTTGTTTGCTTTCACCTGTGAGTTCTGGAAATCCCATTGGGTTGAATTAAACAAGTGTAACAGAGCTTGTAAGGAAAGCCTAACTAAAAAAGAATTTGTGTCGACAAGGCTGTTAGACACTTATCTATTTTGAAATACTAGCTACTCTATATTTTCATATTTGTGTTGTCATACCTACACCAACACTATGCCTTGCCATTATTGTTAATTTTTGACACTGTTAGGCAAAACAAGTTTAGCTTTTTGCTAACATGCCCCAGAGTATTTACACTGAGAAAACACCCACTGCTCCAAATACATAGCAATGACTAAAAAAAAATGTGAAAAGAAGGAACCAGAAAGGCATAGCTGAGTTTAAACACAAGGATACATTCTTACTAAAAGAAAAAAAAAAAATGTTGAGTGGTGCTAACCTCTGGTTGATAAATAGGATGTGGTACCAGACAATCTGATTCCTCTGGGGAAAGGGGGAGCACCTGTCCACATAGATGAGGAAAGGAAAGGCAGTGGTCAATCTCTTCTTGTGATAAAAAGAAAACTGATGAAGGGGCGCCTGGGTGGCATAGCGGTTAAGCGTCTGCCTTTGGCTCAGGGCATGATCCCGGTGTTATGGGATCGAGCCCCACATCAGGCTCCTCCGCTATGAGCCTGCTTCTTCCTCTCCCACTACCCCTGCTTGTGTTCCCTCTCTCGCTGGCTGTCTCTGTCAAATAAATAAATAAAATCTTAAAAAAAAAAAAAAAGAAAACTGATGAAAAACAAACGTTAGCAATATACTGACTTGGATTAAGGCTTTGTCAAAAACCAGAGACCAAAAGAAATGGAAGAGACAGCCAGGAAACCAGTACCTGAGCCATGCTGTGTATTCTCCTCATGCTGAATCTATGGTATCACCAATATGCATAGAGAGTAATAACTTATAAAAACATGATTATAAGATTAGGTTCTATATTAGAATCTAGGGAGTGTGTAATGAGCAACTTCAGTTCTGTTAGGTAGGGGGAGTGTGTACAAAAAATGAAAGGTAAGAGGGGCTGCAGGGAGAGAGGAAAAGTAATAAAGATATGGAGACCAACACAGAGTTAGAGATGAGAGGAAAAACTCCCCCATCAAAAATGAGTTTACAAATAAAAATTAAGAACATAGAAAAACAAGGAGAGAAAGAAAACTAATATTAATAAATGGGAATTAATCTATAATGGAAATGGGATTGCCCTACAGATACAACTTACATATAGATAGATAGATAGATAGATACATAGATAGATGATAGATACTCAAAGGGAAAGAAATGAAGCTACGATTTTAAACAAATACAAATTTTGAAAAATAAAAAATTTATAAACTGCAAAGATTAGGCATATATTTGTAAGAATAAATTAGAAATTTGGGAAATGAAAAAGTTATAAAGAAATATTATAGGTCAATAAATTCTGTGCTTGATACCATCAAAGATTCAAGTAGTGAATTGCAGTAATAAAACTAAACTTTTGAAATTTTCTGTGGTGACTTTATGATGAAATTTTTTCATGAAGTCAGTTTGAGCACTCATGTTAACCCATGGGAACATTTATGTTAGCCAACTTGAACACCGTGAAGCCAGTTTGAACATTTCATCTTAATACATGTTAACCCTTTAATAGGTAAAAAAGATAAGGAAAATGGGGGGAGGGGGAAAGACCTTATGATTCAAAGCAAATCAAAAGGCCACATTATAACCTGACTTCACAACTACCTGCTGCCTTGTATTCAAGGATATCTGCTTTACTTCCTCCATGCCAGCTCCACCCTGTATCTTATAACATCTATGTTTATCTTGGCTTGCCCACTTTCCAGTCTGCTGCAGATAGGATCTCTCATGAATCTAGGAGATAGTTTTTTGACAAGTGTCAGGACTGTTTTTCTTTTTTCTGTTTGTGATACAAAAGCAAGAGAAACTATTTTTCATTATTTCTAGATCATATTATGTGGAAAGTTTGGTTTGTTTCTGTTTGGGTTTTTTTGTGTCTACCCAATTGCATGCAATGTCCCATCCCTCCTGCAGTCAAGGCCTAGGGTTGGACTTTTCCAGTGGGAGACATGACTTCCTGAAAGAAAAAGGTACTGAATAGACCAAAACACCCAATTCTCATCACATGGCCAGTGGTCGCACTTAATACAGGGGCTCTCCCAGGTCCCAGGGATATATTAGTGACCAAAACAAAACTATTGTCTGCTGGAACTTGCATTACAGTGTATGGCTATGTGTGTGTGTTGGCAGTATGAATAATAAATCCAATAGACAAGTAAATTTAGCCTTGTTAAATGATGATACTGTGAAACTTCTGGGTAGCCTAAAATAATAATAGGAAATAACTTCATGACCATGAAATCTCTATGCAAAAATCACACCTTCAACAATATCTAATGATCAAGAATATCAAAACTGGGTGACAAGACTAAAATCCAAGTGTTAGCAGTCTGCATTCCTTTCTGAAAACTCTAGAGAAGAATGTTTTCCTACTTTTTCCAGCTACCAGAGTCTGTTGCTTCCCCTGCCTCAAGGGACCCCTTCCTTCCTCAAAACTGGCAATGACCTCTCATGTCTTTCTCACATCATATTATGCTAACAACTGACTCCTCTCCCTTCCTCTTCCACATGTGAGAAACATTTCTGATTACATGAGGCTCACCAAGAGGAACCAGAATGATTTTCTCATCTTAAAGTCAGTTGATTTGCAAACTAAACTCCATCTGCAACCTTAACCCCCTTGCCATGTAATATATTTATGGGTTTCAGGGATTAGGAGATGGACATCTTTGGGAGCTCATTATCTCTCTTACCATATAGTGCTTGTTAATGTTCTGCCTCATCAAAACACACACTTCAGGTTTTTGTTGACCTTAAGGTTCCCAAAATCCTGACTACATGGACATGTTGCAGACCTTGACAGATTAACAGATTATCCACTGATTTAAATTTCTGTTCCATTTCTATAGACTAAGATTTTTTTGTTGTTTTATAATTGAACTATCATTAACTTAGGTCAAAATAAAAATAATTGTAATTACTATTAAAAGTATTGCCACCACTTTAAAGTACTAGTAGTACAAAAAATAAAGATAAAAAATTAAAAAATAAAGTACTAGTAGTAAACTAGATTCGGGCAGAACAATAGAATAGAAGATTGTGTGGAGCCATCAGGTAGCAGGATTGGGAAGCCCTAAATACTGCAGCAAAAGCCAAGAAAAAATATTTAGAAGTAATAGAGGTCCAGAACTTCTTGAGTATAAAAGATAAACTTTGCTTAAAAAACTCTGTGTTTTTAATCCACTAAGAGAATTTAATCCCATTTAAGATCACCACAACCTCAGAATTATACCATCTGTTCTATTCGGTTGAACCATTTGGAATATATCACAAATAGAGAAATAAATACCATGGCTTATGTCCCTGTTAATATTTGTCACTCTGAATACATTTCCTACTGCTTCCTACACTCAACCCTGATGGCTGACAGATACAATTTGTCACTACTTTTGAATGTTGGTTTATCTTTTTCACCACATGCTTAAGAAAGAAGCTTGCTTTAAGAAAAAAAAAAAAGTAAAATTTTCTTGATGTACAAGAACTGAATCTCTTGAGACTGATGGTAACCTACCTTCAAAATCATTATAGAAGTTCTGCTTCTATAATCTGATCAGAATCAAGAATGGTTTCAAAACATATAATTGAGAACCCATTCAAGTGAGTATGAAATATTAATAACATTTGATATTCTATTAACTTATTAAGAGCATGTAAGATGCCCTCCTAGTATTCTCCACTTCGTGTTGTAAGTATACATTTACATTAAAATCTCTCTCAAAATCAGAAATATATTTCATCTCTTTTTGGCTCCTCAGTGCATAATATAGCACAGACTCACCTATACTATAGATATGGGTCTGCGTTTATATATGGTATATATATACATATATTTGTTAAATTAAAATGAAATGCATAAATGAACAAATGGATGCATAACTCTAAATTTATCTTCTTAGTAGCGTCTTTTTTCAAAACATGGTGGTGACCATGTTCACCAAAATTTTTCAGTTATTTCATTCTTTGTTTGCATATGATTTAGTATTGCTTGCAATAAGCAAAGAAGCAGAGAAATATAACCACCCATTCAATAAATATAGAACAGAACTGCTAGGTTAATTCAATTTATAGTATATTAAGGATAGCAATATTGCCAAGGGGTAGAACTACTTAAATTACTGTCCAGGTATCCATAATAGTCCTGAATGACAAGCTCAAATGTATTTATTCACTCTAATTCAGAGTATTCTTCTTTCTTAAATTTTTCTCTATTTGCATATGTTGATGAATATATGTGTGTGTACATATGTGTATTCTTTACATGTTGTCAAAATTTATTTATACAAAACAAATCCTATGATGTCTGGGATTTGGAATTCAATTTGGAATTATCCAGTGGGGTATGGGAGGTGATTATTAGGGCATACAGACAAAGAGGTATTGGTTATGGTTGATAATTGTTGAGCTGGTTCATGCTGGCATGTAGGTTCTTCCTGCTACTTTCTCTGCTTTTATGTTTGAAATTTTTCATTAGAAGGTGTTAAAATATGTCGAGGCATGTAAATACTAAAAACAAAGCAAAACAAAACAAAAAACAACACTTTTTATATCCTAATATTGTTTCCTTGATATATTTAAATGCCTGGCTGAAATTTGGGTATATTGTGCTTTAGGCTCAGCTACTTCTCTTATTTATCCTAGCGTATAAGCATTTATTTGTCCTCAGATGCCTGCAGGGACTGAGAAATAACAGTGAAGTCCTGCTTAATTTTCCACATGTTTCAGTATAGTTAGATTCACCCACGTGATTTTGTCTGGTGCTTTGATGGAGGAAAATGAAGGATGTTGTTAGCAAAATAAGTGAGACTTTTAAGGATAACAGTACAACAAAGAGCATTCAGAGGACTTGAGTTTGGGGCAAGTATAAAAGTAAAAAGAATACTGACAGTTACTGGACAAGCTTAGAAAATACAAATTTTACTAGAGGGAAATTTGCATTAAGAGAGGAGGAGAAAACTGACACTTGACCTTTAATTGGGAATATAAATGTAAAGCATTACCTTTTTAAGTTGATATGTGCAGTCTCAGACTAAAGAAGTCAAAACATGTTATTCCTTTAAAACTACTTGATCTTTTTTTTTACTACTGCAATTTAATAATGGAAATAAACTGTTATTTTAATTTAGGAAAACAGAAATGGGGGAGTGTAATAAGAGGGTGTATCTATAAGGTTGAAAAATATTAAGTCAATAGATTCTTAATTTGCTACTATGGAACTACATAATTTATGTGTCTACTTTAAATTTTAATTTTAAATCCCAACACCATAGTCATAGAAATAAGAGAGAGAAATAAATATGGGAAGCAAATTGGAAAGAGTAAAACAGGGGCACCTGAATGACTCAGTCAGCTGAGCGGCCATCTCTTGGTTCTGGCTCAGGTCATGATCTCAGGGGTTCTGAGATCCAGCCCCACATTTGTTGGTCTCCCCACTCAGCAGGGAGTCTGTTTCTGCTCTCCCTCTCCCTCTGCCTCTAACCTCCCACCCCTGCACTCTCTCAATCTCTCCCTAAAATAAAAAAAATAAATATTTTTTTTAAAAAAGTTAGTAAAGCAGACTAAGAAATGAGAGGAAAAAAAGGAGGAGAATGTGTGTTACTGGTTTTTTCAGAGGTTTCCTAAATATTAGCTGAATGACCCTTGGCACTCTCTGCTTTTCCCTGGTTTGCGAACTTCAGATAAGTATTATCATACAGCTTTTGAAATGCTAAAAAGCTATTTTTCCTGAATAAAGAGAATATGGCTTTCTTTTTTCCATCCAGGTCCTAGCACAGTGTGCTTCACACACAGTATGACTTAAGAAAATCTGGGGGCGCCTGGGTGGCACAGCGGTTAAGCGTCTGCCTTTGGCTCAGGGCGTGATCCTGGCGTTCTGGGATCGAGCCCCACATCAGGCTCCTCTGCTATGAGCCTGCTTCTTCCTCTCCCACTCCCCCTGCTTGTGCTCCCTCTCTCGCTGGCTGTCTCTATCTCTGTCAAATAAATAAATAAAAATCTTTAAAAAAAATCTGAAACACATAACCATTTATAGCTAAAGTTGCTGTGTTTCCCCATACATTTCATAGAATGAAAATTAATTCCATATTCAAACACTAGTATAAAACAACAAAAATTGAAATAAAAACAAATATGAAAATTAAAAGAAAACACAAAGTCTAAGAACGTACAAATTAGTGATTTTACCACAGATATTCCGATTTTTGCTCCAGGAAATGAGATGGGTAAATTGTTTATTATTTTCGATCTATACAATGGGAATTTATTTATATATTGAATATTCTTTGGCTGATTCTTATGCTAGACATTGTTCAAAGGAAATAAAAGTCTTGCTCTTGTGCAGCTTATATCCATATCTTGTGGGGAAAAACAGATGAACAGATTAAACAAGTCACAACTCACTATGAGTTCAGGTAATTATCAGGTGTTGCGAAGTTAATGAAAACATATGGGAGGACAGAGAGAGAGAGCGAGTGGAGATTATTACAGGTTCAACGGACCTTAAATTAAAAACAGAAGAATATTGGCAATCTCATGTGGTTCAACTTTGTATATTATATTGAATGTTCAGATAACGCCTTTCTTCTGCGGCAAAAGTTGAGCACATAAAGAACTGAGGGAAAAAGCAACACCCATTTCTTTAGAAGAGCGTTTCAGATGGGAGGAACAAGCACAAAGGGCCTGGAGTCCANNNCAGGAATGGTATTTTTTTTTTTTTTTGAGAGACCAAGTGTGGCTTGAACGGAATGAGAAAGAGGAGTTGTAAGAAATGCTGTCAAGGGGGTCACAAAGAAATTAGAGATTTATCTGTGAGAAATTTGGATTGCTATTCTAACTATAATAGAAAGCTTTTGAGAACTTTTAAATGGAGATGTGAGATAAGTAGTTACATATTTTAAAATAGTAACTCTGGGTTTTGTTTACAGAACAGACTGTATAAGGTACAAGAGTGGGAAAAGGATCAAACTGTTACCTTATTTTAGTGGTCTATGTGAGAGGCAATGGTGGCTCAAATCAGAGTGGTATTGGTAGAAGAGATAAGAACTGTAAGGAAGAAAGATGCATCTTATAGGTAGACAGAATTTATCATTGAATAGATTGCAAACCATGAGGGAACATGAAGAGTTAAATGACTCCAAGTTTAGGGGCCTGTGTTGATGAAGGTAACATTTCCTGAATTGGACAACATCATTTATGGAGCAAGTTTGGGAGGGAAATGGAGAATCAGTTTGCTCACATTAAGTTTACATGAGTCTTGAGATCATGGAGGAAGTTGGAAATGGAGAGATAAATACAGGGAGAGTCACCTTTCTCTAGATAGAATTTGAAGTTACCGGCTTGGGTGAGTGAGCTGGGGAAGGGAGTCTTGTGATAAAGAAGAGGACTAGGCCTTATGTCAATATAATACATAAAGCTAGAAAGATGAGGGTTATGTAACAAACACTACTTGAGGAAAAACCAGAGGAGGAGGAAGGCAAAGAGATGCTAACTTACTCAAAGATAAAAGTATGTATCATTTCATATTTTTCTCTGAACTCCTAAAAAACATTAGGTATCTATTTGTGTTGATATACATAAAGATATTTCCTTGCCCATTTAAAAGGGATCTTAAAATCTAGGAAGAAGTTGTGCAAATTATGCAGTTACGTATTTAAATGCAACTCTATGCAGGTATGTATACATAATGTATAGGATAGAGTGGCACAAAGGAGGGAGACATTAGCCTGTTACACTACACTTTGAATCAATCTACTAATCGGATTCTTTTCAACCACATGATTTGTCCTCTTGTTTCATTTTTAGTCCCAACTGTAATATCTGATAGGAAAAAATTATCTTTATTTGGACTTCCTCCCATCCCCTCTCTTTTTATACAAACTTAAATGTAGTTTACTTAGAGGTCTTTTATCTCCACATCGTCATCATCAGTTAACAAACATGCTTCAAAGTAGATCAGCTGAACTTGGTCTTTTCTCTACACACCTGTGTTAATTCATGACGTATTTCACCTTATGTGACATCATATTCATGGCACACAATCACAAAAGAATATCATTTAATGGCTAGCATAGTGATGCTGGTGTTGTAAGAAAGAGAATCAGGAACAAAATCCTGAGCAATGATTCTTAATTACTTGGTTTGGATGGCAAGCACTTCTGGTGAACTCAGTTACTTTTATGTGATTTGTGTGATAGCAGTGATGCCTCACATGTGTCATATATTGTTTTGTTTTCAGAATGTCATGATGAATTGGTAAAAGGCAGAGAAGTTGCATCGGAGACCTGAATAAAAAGCATTTTTTCCCTCATGTTAGCTACGTGCTCTTGTTTACCTGAGAAACGTGGCTTAGCAGCTATAAGACTTAGTTTTCTTAACTACAAAAATGAGGAAAATTAAACAGGATTATATCTACCCATAAAATTTTAGGTAAGGGTATGTAAAAATGTCCTGTAGACACTAAAATATAGCAAAAAATGTTTTTTATAGCATTTACTGAATGATTTTGTATTTTAGGCATATGTTATGACCCATGCATATCTGATTTCATAAATATTGAGCTAAATCCCAGTATGGTTCTATTTAAATTTGATCAGAAAAAGCATGACTTCTTTCTTGTTAGGTATGCATTTCTTGGTAGTAGGTCATTGCTTACAGTAGCATTTGCAGGTTCCATAAGGACAGGTCTTAGGGCCTTTCTCGATACAGATGCTTTTGTTTTTATGCTTTTAATTTATAAAGCATGTGAAGTACAGGTGAGTTCATTCCAATATGTTTTGTTATTGAGAATATAATAGGCTTCTCTTCCACATATGAGACTGAGAAAAGGAATTGAAGGGCTGTGCTAACTTTATGATAATGGAAGTAATCCATGAAGCAAAAGGAATAGAAAAAACTGCATACATTTAAGTGATTCAAGTATATACTCATTTTCCTTTGAAATATTGGACAAGTTTTCAATGAGTTGTTTTGGTTTTATTTCCTAATACTAGAAAAATCTCCTCAAAATGTCAGACAATTGTTTCACATGGAAAAAGAAAACGGTGAGTATGAAAAGATATACTGAAAATTAACTGAACAGTAACAATGCCTAAATATATAATTTGA
Organism: Ursus maritimus; assembly: GCF_017311325.1. Taxonomy (NCBI): domain Eukaryota; kingdom Metazoa; phylum Chordata; class Mammalia; order Carnivora; family Ursidae; genus Ursus; species Ursus maritimus. The sequence goes on along the minus strand of NW_024423344.1, from coordinate 32,820,478 downwards.
TGCTGATGAAACAGCGAGTATGAAAGTGTAATTTAGAAGCAATTCTTTTATTTTTCAGGTTATACCGGAACGGGGTGTTATGTAGGCTTACCACCAGTCTGGCTCTCTGCAGATAAAATATCTCTATCGAAACTACATTAAGTGAATGCAGAAAATATGCAGAAAGATTAGACATATATACAAAATAAACATGCTGCAATTATTTTTAAATGGAAATTTAAAATTTTTTTACATAGGAGGTATTTCTGAATTTTGGAGTTGATTAAAAAATTGCAGGTATATTTGTTACAACTGTAAAAAACAGGGATACTTAGTTCTCAAAGGAGAACTTTTACTTCTTTTAGGGAAACAAAAAGAAAACTCTCATGGAGCAGTGATTTGTATTATTTTTTATCTACATCCTTAGAGGTAGAGAAAAGACTGAATTGGTACCTTGCTATGATTTTACATATACATATATTTTTAAATCGTTCATACTCCTGTAGTAATACCATATGTGTATTTTATGTAACACTCATAAAAAGGTAAAGATGAGAATAAAAAATATACTTCATAATTTTTATTCTTTTGCATTTTACTCTCAGTTAATTATGATTTTATTCGAGCAACATAATGTAATGATACATTATTTCTGAAAATCTGAATTTAACTTTTTGTGATAAATCAAAGTAATTTTAAGTTCAGTTTATTTCAATAGTTGATTTTGATGGTGATCAGAGCTAAAAAGGATACTTGTACAGGTGCCCAAATGCAAATGAGAACTGTGCATTTCTGGAAGCAGAGAGTATTTTAAACAACTCATTCTCAACATGCTTTATCCATACAACAATGGACTTGTTTTGAAAGGAGCCTCTTTTTAGTAAGTTTCCTTTAGCTTAGAGGTATATATTGTTCATCATTTAAAAAAAAAAGTCTGCAAGGCAGCAACTACTGACAGTGAGTTATCATCACTAAAGATGTCAGCAAATTTGGAAATGTCTTTCTATAAAAGAAAAATAACACCAGTTTAAGTTCAATATGAGATATCCAGTAAACTCAGTGACAGAAAAACTTTTCAGGGATACTACCTAGTATATTACTGATATTGTATGTAATCTACTTTAATTTCTTATTTTTATAAGTGTAACCATTTTGATTATATAGATTATATTTAAAACATACTTCAAGTTGTCATAATGCATTGAGTAAGACAACCTCTACTCCTTATTGCACTTTGCTCTTTCTTTACTGAAAGAAGTGAAACGTGGCAGTCAGACATATGTACCCAGTAAGTGTGCTGTGGAGTAGAATATTAAATGTCAGTATTTATTGAATTCTTCTCATACTTCATTTGAAATAATGAATATAATTAGGAGTTCTAATATTTTCATTCTATATCCCAATACAGTATACATAGTGTATAAATTCTGGGAAATATTGTTTTGATTTCCTTGAGATAATTATTTTGATTTTCTATTTTCAAAACAAGGTTAAGTTGGGCTTCCACTTCCATACAATGAACCAGATTCACCCTCCTACCTGAAACAGTAAAGGAAGATATATATGAAACACCAAGCCTCAGAGAGAAGACCAGTAATTTCTAAGAAAGAGATTAGAAAACGTTGAAAGCCCTGCTCTTGCCTCAGCTTACTGCACAGAGAGCATTTGCAGCCTGTGTGTTAAAGAAGGGAAAAACAGACAGAGTTCAGTGGATTCCTTCCACCGAATACGTGGAACTGAGTGTTTGAGGAGCCCACGGGTATTTGAGCTCATATGACATAGTACAAGAGAAGAGAAAGTTGCACAGAAAGAGAACTCTGGAGTTATGTAGCAGGCACCTCTCAGGTATTAAACAGAGTACTGGTGAGCAAACGTATGTGCAAAAACTACCCAAAGTCAAGGAAAGAACCAAATTCAAAAGGATTAGGTGGAACAGTACCTGGTGCTCAAAAGAGTGCCTATTCCTATCATCTAGACTAGGAAACCTTATGATTCATGGGTATTGGTTAGATTACTTAGAATAATATTGCCATGTTTGTGGGACTAATGACCAGTAGACTCATTATTCTCAACAAGGGACTATTTTTACTCCAAAGGATATCTGGCAATTTCTGAAGATGCCTGGATGTCACCAACAGGATGGGGGTTCTATTGGCATCTACAGGTGGAGGCTAGCGGTGCCAAATCATCTTCATTGTACAAAAAAACCACCCTCTTCCCCTCCATCAGCCAAAATCACCATGACAACAACAAAGTTTCATCTGGTTCAAAATGTCAATAGTATTAAGATCAGGAAACCCTGTCCTAGGCTAAACACTACTAAGGTCCTGCCAACCAAATTTTAAAGATATCTGAAGAAATCACACTATTTCCAAGTAAATTAACTATGCCCCACAATATCAAAGGTATTTGTAAAAAATTCAAAAATAGCCAGTATCCAACAAGGTAAAATCCATAATATATTGCATACAATTAAAGAAATTATCAGCATATAAAGCAGAAAAACCACTTGATTTTGAAAATGAAGTGAACAAATAATTCAAACCAACCCACAACTGACAAACACATTAGAATTACCAGCAAGAATTCAAGCAATCACTAAAACTGTGTTCATACATTCCAGGAATTAATAGAGACACGGAAGTTACAAAAAAAACAGCCATACTGATTTCTAGAAATTGAAACTATATGAAAAATGTACTGAATGAAAAAAATAAATTAGACCTTGCAGAAGAAAAGATCAAAGAAATTTCAATAGGAAGTATGCAAAATAGAACACAAAGAGAAAAAAAGAGGAATTAAAAAATGAATAGAACCTCAATGATGTGTAGCACATCTTCAAGTAGTCCTATTTACATTGAAGTGGTATTCCCAAAGGAGGAGAAAATATATATATATGTTTGTATATATATGTATTTATGTATACACATGTATGTATTTATATTTATAGATGTTATAAATAAAATTATATAAATATATAGAATATATAAAACATAAAAAATATTTTAGTAATGGCTGAACATTTTTCAGATTCATAGAAAACTATAAACCCTGAGATCGAAGGAGGTCAAAAAATCCCAAGCCCAGAAACTATGAATAAAACTACCCCCAAGCACATCAATCAAATTTTTAGAAACAAGTGATCAAGAGAAAATCTTTAAAGTAACCAGAAAAAAAATATATTATATATGGAGAAACAAAGATAGATAAAGATGACAGCATCTTTTTCATGGGAAACTATGCACATGAGAAAATAGCAATGTGATAACTTAGTGCTAAGAAAATGGTGAACCTAAAATTCTATATACAATGAAATATCTTTCAAAAATAAGGATCAAATACTTTTCCAGACATATGAAAGCTGATTTTATCACCAATAGTCTGTTTCCACAGCAAAATCCTATGAGTGATTTTTCAGATCTGACCATAGGCAATTATCTGGTGGGCTTATTGTAGAAAACTGTCCTATCCACATAAGATTCATATTGAATTTAAAAAGTTAACTCAAAATGAATCATAGATCTAAATGTAACACAACTATATGACTTCTAGGGAACGTACAGCATAAAATCTATGTAATCTTTAATTATATCAAAAAATTCTCAGATACAATACCAAAAGCCTAGTTTACAAAGGCAAAATACTGATGCACTGGTCATTGTCAAATTTAAAGCTGTTTCTTCTTCTTCTATTTTTTTTTTTTTTGAAATATTTGCGCGAGAGAGAGAGAGCGCATGCATGTGCACGAGTTGGGGGGAGGGACAGAGGGAGAGAGAAAATCGCCAGCAGATTCCCCACTAACCATGGAGCATGACATGGGCCTTATTCCCACAATCCCAAGATCATGACCTGAGCCAAAATCAAGAGCTGGTTGCCCAACTGACTGAGCCACCCAGGCACACCTAAATCTTCTGTTCTTTGACATTATGAAGGTATTTCTTCTTACATCTTAAAAACAATAACAAAAATATTTTCTTTCTCTATATATGCACACACACTTGTATGTATCTATGTATGTATTATTATATATTGTTGTTGTTGTATATTTTCTTTTCAGAATTTACTTCAGATAACTTTGACCTTCCTGCTTTACCCAAGATTGGCTGCAATGGACATTTGCTGTTGCTGTCCTGCATTTCTGCTTGCCAACACACATTCAGGATTACATGTATTTGTCAGTTTCACAAAGCTGGAGTTTGCTGGTTATTTTTTTTTTCTATTTCTCATTGTTTGGGTTATTTTAAGGGGAGAAGGAGGAAATGCCCAATTTCCCAGCTATTTTGAGACAGGAGATTTCAAAAAAGACCTTAAAATTTAAGAGCAATAGGCTTAAGAGAGAGAAACTTAAGGCACAGAATAGTTAAGTTCAGGGATGCACAAGAGAGGAAAAGAGTATTGAAGGGATATAGGATAGAGAATTGAAAGACATTAATTTCAGACTTAAAAAAACTATGTTTTTTTAATAGCAAGAATATACATTTTCATATTTCAAATAACCTTATAAATATTTTGGTATTTCATGATCTTCTACACATTTATAAAATATATCCCTCCCTCTCTAAACTTTCAACCATTTACCTTGTTCAAAAGTTTTAGAAACTCATTTTTTTCTAGCTTCAGTTTTTCCCTCTTGAATACATCTTCTACACTTGCAGTCAGAAATTAAAGTGTAATTTTGACTTTTTGGTCCTCTCTAAAAACACTTCAGTAATCCCTCATTGTTTATAGAATCCTTCAAGTTATAATATGCAATTCAAAACATCCACTAAACTATCTTTCTTAAGATCTCCTTCTACTGTTGTCTCACACTTACCTATCCATACAGCACAATACTTGATGATCCTGGCGCATAACACGTTAATCTTTAATTATGCATTTCTTTCTGCCTAGAATCCCCTCAAATATTTTTGTCCCTTTACTTATCCTTCATAACTAATTTCAGGTTTCACTTTTCTTTGAAGATATTGCCTAAATGCTTTTTCTTTTTATTACTGCATATTAAGGATGTCTCAAGATTAGTAAGGTACTGATCAAAGTATCCATCAATATTTACATCTTAATAGACACTACATTTTCTGAATTGGGAAAATGTATTTATATGCTTTTGATCTAAACTGTTATAATATTATTGGCAAGAAACTTTGTTAACTGATTGGACCTGTAGAAATAAGGTATCAGGCCATACTGAATAGAAGACAAATTTAATACCAGAAAAGCACAATTTTATCATATTATGTTGTGCAAATAGAATAGATTAAGTGTGATTCAAGAGGCACATTTGGGGAAACATGTAAATGTGATGATTGTTACTGGAAATTTATATTTTTGTGACAGCAAAAGTAAGATAAGCCGAGATTAGTGCTGTCCTTCCACTAACTGAAACACTGATACTTTCAAGTTATGATACATTCAAATGGGGAAGGATGATGCTGGCATATCATTAATTTGGTTAATACCATAAAAGCAGTTTCTTTGTGCTTTTCCAAATAACAAGATAAGGAGAGGCTTGGGTTTAACTGTTATTAACTAAAAAATGTATAATCAACCTGCAATTCTAGAAAAAGATTAATATAGGAGACATTTTTATATCAGTCAGAGAGGAGTTCTATTCACAATAAAACTGTATACTTGCAACTGTACATCTTTCTTCTGTTATACTTGGTGCTCATCATTAAATGGAAGGAAACCCAAGGATTGCTCAACTGATTGCTTTCTTTGATGAGTAGCTTTAAAAAAAGAGATGGCTAAGGAACCAAGCTTACTCTAGAGTTGACACCAAAAATGAGCCAATGAAACCATATTTAGGTTAAATAAAACAAAAGCCTCAACACAGACATATAATTTTGATAACAAAAGATAGCATTTTATTTAACTTTCTGTTTATGATCCATGAAGAGCTATAGATGTTAATAACAGAATTTTTGCATTAAAGGAATGTTTTAAGCATTAAATTATGATAGAAATATCGGCTTAATGATAACTCAGTAACCATAAATCATCATTGACAATGAGTTAGAAGATAATAAATTCCTAATAAAGTATAATGAACGAGCTTATTTTTATCGTTTTTTTTTTTCTATTAAGAGATGGAATAGTTTACTAGAAGCTATATTGAGATTGGAATGATAGCTGGTTTCATAGCTGGAGTGATTCCTGGGTCTGGCATTTACTTTAATAAATGGAGGTTTTAGGGCAAGTTCATTAACTTTTCCAAAATCCCATTTTCACTATTGTGCACTATGAATAATAATGTCTACCATAATTTTCCCAAGGTTTATATATGTGTTATACATTTATATAGAATATAAAGTGTTTTATTGTTTCTGTAGTATTTACATAGTCATTGTGGTTCAATATTAAAGGCAAATACTTTAAATCCATAATAGCTGAATTATTAGATAAACATACACATAAAAAAAAATCAAGAATGTGCAACTGAAGATTCAGTACTTAAACTTATATAAACTTATTAAAGTTAGGGTAAAAGAACACAGATAAATTATCATGGCTCATCAGCACATGTCTTGCTATATAACTCAAAATATAACTCAACTATTGACCTTTGGTCAGAAGCCTATAATTCTCACACTTCATTCTGAAGTGGAATTTATAAATGTCAATAAACAATTTTTATTATTAGTCCTATTGTTTAAATTTAGGCTAGGTCATGGTGATCACAAGTTGTTGCCATCTGGCAGCTGTGTGATGGCCTGTGTGAAGTAAGTTTTTCATCAGATTCAAGTTCTAAGCGGACAGAAGGTCACAGTGAAAAATGACCATGATGTTTGAAACTAATTGATGTCCTTTCTGGGAGGCTCAGCTGAGAAACTAAGGACTGAATGGATGCTGAGACAGAACAGTCTAGCCACCCAGAAGAAGAAACTGGCTATATATAAGGACGCTATTTAGGTACGTAACTGCAGAAAAGTAAGAAAGGCAGCTTCAGTGAGTAAGGTTTGTTTGATATACATACAAATATACCACATGCTCACTTCTACTACTGTTATAGTGGTGAGCAGTAATAATTTGAGAAATAACAATTGTATTCCATCTTTCTAAATGGGATATATTAATATAATTAAAATAAGTTAATCATAATCTGTTTTGTCAAATTGTATTTGGACTTTAGCATTACAAGTTCTTTAAATACTAAATTGTTGTAATTAAATAAACTTTCATTTTCTTCTCAGCCTCTTAGTATCCTTGTAAATAAAGAGCTAGTTCTGTTGTCAACACTGAGTTCTTAGTTACCTTAGAAGAATATCTTCTGCAGTTCCCTACAGACACTAAATCAAATTCAGTACATAAGTCTTCTGTCATCACAATTCTGTCTATAACCATTTATTCCAAAAAATATCTTTTAGTCTGTTTTTCTATTTAGCATTAAGGGATTTTTAAGATAACACTAGAAGCTGTTTACATATAACAAATTATTATGGAACCAAATTTCATATGAGGTTTCTGAATAGTAATATTTCTAGACTCCTCAGGAGAACCATTAGACTTAGAAAACTAATTATGACTACTATAACATATAACATTTCTCTAACTTAAAGAAAATTATATTTTTAAAATGATACATTTAGATTTCTTATAACTAAAACAAACAATGTAGGCATACTTACTGATTTATTTTAAATCTTCCATATATTACTCTATACATTGTTTCTTAAAGGGGGATCTCCTTACAAAAATTGCTCTTGATGAAATAATGGATTATGATACATCTTTCATATGTTAACCCAGTCTAGTCATGTGAAAAAAAAATCATACAAATCCCAATTGAGGGACATTCTAAAAATACCTATACCTGAAAAATACCTCAAAACTCTCATCAAAAACAAGGAATGTCAAAGAAACTGCCAAGCCAAGAGGATCCTAAGAAGGCATGAATAATAAATATACTGTGTTATCCTCAATGGGATCTTAAAAGAGATAAAGACATTAGGGAAAAACTAAGAATCTAATGCATCAAATTTAATAAAAATTATCTTTTTTTTTTTTTTTTTGCTAGTTGTGACAAATGTATCAGGCCAACGTAAGATGTTAAAAATAAGAGAAACTGGATGTGGATATACAGGGACTCTATTATCTTTACAATAACTATGTAATTCTAAAGCTGCTCTATTAAAAAATACTAAAAATAAATCTAAAAAATCTTCTAAATAAAAAATTTAAAAATATCAAAATATGTGTATGATGTTATTGTTAAAGTTACCAACATATAGATGGAGAATATGATTACTAAAGAAGTAATATATTTAAAATTTTATCTAACAAAATATATTTCTAATGGATTACAGTGGTTTATGTACACATCCATTTTAGAGGAAAAAAACAAGTAAAAGAGATATGTATCTAACCTCTGAAATAGAATACAGAACATAACTAAGAATTAATTTGATTGTTCTATTACACTAATAATTTTTCCAGGTTTCTATCATCGTATTATCCACATTTACTTTATGTTATATACATGTATATTGCTTATAATAATATATGTTTCAACATCTGAGAAGGGTGTATTTTCCAACTTTGTATTCCAGCATCTAACATAATGCATGGTTTGTTAGTCAAACAATATTTATTGAAATAATGACCAAATGAATAAATAAGGACAGATTTTATAAGCGTATAGCAATAGAAATAATATCAAAACATGATCAGATAGGACTACAGAATAATTTAAGTTGTCAGGAAGCAAACACATTTGATTGAAAATGTCAAAAATATTTTTTATTATGGCTACTGCCTTGCAAAAATCATATAAGATGGTTTTTTAAATTAATACAATAAATCAAACCAACATAATTTTTAAAAAGGAAATTGAGATCAAGAAAAAATGTATTCATGGGGCACCTGGGTGGCACAGCGGTTAAGCATCTGCCTTCGGCTCAGGGCGTGATCCTGGCGTTATGGGATCGAGCCCCACATCAGGATCCCCCGCTATGAGCCTGCTTCTTCCTCTCCCACTCCCCCTGCTTGTGTTCCCTCTCTCTCTGGCTGTCTCTATCTCTGTCAAATAAATAAATAAAATCTTTAAAAAAAAGAAAAAGAAAAAATGTATTCAAAAAAAGTAACATGGGTGTGTGCATCAAATTAGCAGATAAAAATATGATATTTAAATGTTTTTATATCTTCCAAAAATCATCTGCAAATATATGTTCAAGATTTTTATTAGGTGATTCAATTCAGAGACATAGTATTTTAAAAGTTTGAAATCAATTATGTAAAGACAACATTTGCTAAGAATACATTACATACAATGCAAAAAACAGTGAAAAACATTCTTATGAGTATTGATAGAGCAAGATCTATGTCATGTATTAGATATATCTTTACATGTATCCTTGTAAATAACACAATGGCAACTTTCATAAGATAATTTTTATGCTGTTTTAACATGTAGGCATAGGACATTGCTTCAAAGTGCAATTCAGCCAAAGTAAGCAAACCAGGAGTCAATAGGAATTAGAGCAAGGATTTACTTTACATGACTTGGATGAATCTAGCAATAGAATTTACAGTATCAGGAAAAATGGTTGGATTTAATGTTTTACGTATTCTATAAATACTAGTCATCTCAGCAGTGCTTTTGAAAGGCATTGGGAGATAGTTACTGACAATCTATATAAAATACAACTACTCTATGTTGCTATTTCATGAATAATCAGGTACTTTAACCATTAGCTGATATGAAACCACATAAGCTGATATTCTCTTATAAAAATTAAGGAGTCTAAAAGACACATTCAATTAGAAAAAGATAAATACTGTGAAGATTAAAATTTTCTCCAAAAATGTATTACGGGTTTACTTTAAAATTAAGACATGTGGAATGCTAATAACCTTGATTTCTATGTCATAGATCAAAGAGAAATGAATTTATCCTGGAAATATAATAAAACAGGTGAATAAAACAATGAACTCAGACATTAAAAATTCTCACTAAAGCGTCCACAAAACATCAGCCTATAATCAATGTAATTTCCACTATAATCTTTAAAATAAGAGAATTTGAAAATTATTCATCTAGGTAAGTAAATACGTTGTTTTTTCTATATGATATTATTAACCTTAACCTTGTTATATGTTGGACATCTGTGAAAAATTATTACATTGATTTTAGAATAGCATAGACTCTTTTGTGGATGCTGTTAAAGAAGAATGGGGTAGTCAAGCAAGACAATTTATAAAAAATATATCATTTATATATATAACTATTTCCTTATGGAAGATCATATGATCAGTTCATCCTAAAGTGGCAGCAAGTTTTCAGGAATTAAAGAATAGGAACTACAATTTATTAGTTTTAATTTCCCAGAAATTAGTCTGATTTAAAAAAAAAAATTACTACCAACTCTGATCCTTGCAATCAGATCCTGTCTCTTTTACTGGGACACCTACGACTCAATCTGTAACTTGGCACACTTGAATTATCGAAGGAGAATAGACACACACAATCAATTAAAGAAAGCACAAATGAGGATAGTATTGTCTTCTTGTGGTATGCATTATAAAACTGTTCTTATAGCTTTGTCGTTACTATTGTGTATTTATCTGTGCTTCCTACTGGAAGGGGTTCTATAAGACATGAGACTATTTCTCATTACATTTCTTCTAGGCACTTGGCACAAAATCTGACAATTTTAAGCCCTCAATAAATGTTTCCTAAATTCAAAACAAATCCTTCTGTCCTGTGAATTTCATTTCATGAATATACTTATAATCTGTTTGCCCCTCTCTACCCCAATTACTACAGTCTCCACTGTGACTCTGCCTCTTCTGGTCTTACTTCTTTTCAATCTCTTCTCTGTTTTGCAACCAGAGTGATTTTCTAACCGGCATCGTTTATCTTCCAATCCTATAGGTAAGAATCTTCAGTGGCTCACTAACGCTCTTCGGATAAAGTTAATTTTTTTTCAATCACAATCTACAATTTTTCATCTAGCCACCTAGCTAACGTTACCAGTTTAATCTTATACCTACTATTGCACCTCTGTACTCCAGACATATCAAACCACTTTCATGTTCTTGAACATCTCATTCATTCCATTTATTTACTTCTAAAGATTGTGCTATCTTTTCTGTCTGAAACACCCTCCCCTTAAACTATACCTGGCTAACACCAGTCCATTCTTCATGTCTTGGGCTAGATATCTGTAAGATAAAAGAGTAGGTACGAACACAATAAAACTTTATAAAAAGGAAAGTAGGGACTTCCAGCTTCCAGTTCCACCTGAGGACTGCTTGGAAGTCATCAATATCTCTCCTAATAACATGTGAAAAGCTGAAGAGACTGAAAATCCAACTCTTTTGGGATCTGTAAGAGGAGGGGAAGAGACAGGGAAAACTGCCTCCCCAAGACTGGAGAGATAGGTGAATAGAGAGAATCACAGATTTGGATGTGCTTCTTCTTCTATTTTCTCAAAGAACTGTGTAACATTTCCTAAAAGTTAGAATTCATCAATGAAGTAATAGTGTGGAGATTTCTTTAAAGTTTTCAGAAGGTGGCCAAAAGGTACAGCCTTCCAGCTGGATTTAGTTTCCAAAAGTCTTGATTTATAATTTATTTGTTAAGTTATTTTTATGATTTTGTTCCTGTGAAATACATTGAGAGTTATGTCCCAGCCTGTGACTTATCTAAGCAAATGACTTACCTAAACAAACATCCCATGGGTACCTGAAAGAATATGTAGACTTCATTTGTTGCAGATTTTATTCTATAGTTATTAGATCAATTCACATGTCACACAGGTTTTCTGTATCTGTTTTTTTCCCCTAATTGTTCTTTTTCTGAGAAAGGGATGGTAAACTTTTAGTATATTTTTGGATTTGTCTATCCCTTTAGTTCTATGAGCTTTATCATGTATACTGAAACTTTACTAAGAGGCAAATACATATTTATAATTGCAATGTCTTTATGAAGAATCAATTTCACCAATTTTAATTGTCATTTCATATCTCTGGTAATACTCTATCTTGAAGTCTACTTGGCCAAACATTGATATGCTTTTTTATGTTTAATTTGGTCACGGTATATGTTTTGCCACCTTCTTACTTTCAACTAGTCTCCCTATATTTACAGTGCATTTATGATTGATAGGACACAGCTGGGCTTATAAAAAAAAAAATTCCAGGATAACAATCTCTTCCTTGTAATCAGTGTTTAGTCTATTTACCTGTAATGTAATGGTCAATGAAGTTGGTTTTAAGTCTTTCATTTTACTGTTTTTCACTTGCCCTGTTCTTTCCTGACTTCTGCTGAGATGATCAAAATTTTACTACTCCATGCCATCTCTTCTATTAGCTTTATGATTATATATCTTTGTACATAAATTTCATTGCTGTAGATAGCATAATATATATCCTTAATGCAGTCTACCTTGAATTAACACTATTTCACATATAAGAAATCACATTATAATGTCATTTATTCACCTTCCCATTTCCTACTTGCTTTATTATTTCTACATTATTTTAATCCAGGAAAATTTATTCCTGTGGCAGAAGTCAGAAGGAAGGGGAATAAAAGCAGTATGGTCTCATATTAATGACATACCTTTAGGAAAGTGGCTATATCTGCTGAATAGGTGATATGATCAAAGAAAAGAACCATAGGCTTTGTATTTAGTAACAGCTTATTTATGTAGCATTGTGGTATCTTTAAAATTATTTTAAATATCAAATATGTTAAAGGAATAATGTCAGAAAAAGTGAGTTGTATCTACTTTTACTGATATAGGAAAAATGCCCATGTATATTAAGTACTAGAATACACTGCAACAAATATGTATTTCATGCTTGAATATGCATAGAAAGAGACTGGAAATACATACCAAACTATTAACTGCAATCATTGTTAATAGAATTTTAAGAAACTCTTATTTTTAAAATAACATATTTCTCTTTTTTGGATTTCCTACCATTGAATTAATAAAAATACAATTTAAAAATTAGAGTAAAATCAAAGACAAACAAGGGTGCCTGGGTGGCGCAGTTAGTTAAGCAACCTACTCTTGGTTTCAGTTCAGGTCATGATCTCAGGATCCTAGAATCCAGCCCCACGTCGGGTTCTGTGCTCAGCACAAGTCTGCTTGTCCCTCTTGCTCTACTTCTCCCATCGCTCGCACTCTCCCTTTCACTCTGTCTCTCTCTCAAGGAAAAAATAAATAAAAATCTTTAAAAAAAAATCAAAGATAAGCAGAAAACAATAAGAAAGTAGAGAAAAGAGAATGACAAAAATAAAACCAAATCACTATTACAAATATATTTTAGAATATTGAGTTTTTTAGTGTGTTTATAGTCTAAATATCTAGAGCCAGTAAAGATGAAGGTTTTCAAGGATAGAAGAAACATTTCATATCATCTGTAGTGTTTGTCCAGAAGATGTCAGTAAGGAATGATTTCCAGTTCACTGACCAATTCTGATTTTGTCCAACCCATCACTTCTGTGACTAGAAGTAGAAGACATCAGAATGTTATTTTATTTGGAAATTAGATTGTGGAGAGAAAGAAAAATTAGGGAATTCTTACTTAATGGCTTCTACTTAGTAAATGAAAAGTCTAGTTTATTTACAGAGGCTAAAGTTAATTTGATAGAGGACTTAATGAAATAGATAAGGATCTAGAATAATTAATAAGGAGAAAAAGAAAAGTAAAATAGCAATCAGCAATGAGTCAATTATGAGTCTGGCATTCCACTTTTAAATGACCTAATTTTTCTGGTGCATTCTCTGGGCCCATAGAAGGCACTGTTATTCCATATTCAGATTTTAGTTTCAACCTTTTCACATCCTTCTGTGTTTTCTTTCTACTACCTGTTCTGGTCCCTACCTTCTCTTCCTGGACATTCTGTGTTAATATTTCCCAATATGAACCTCCTACTAAGAGCGTTTTAAGAAAAAAAGGTAAAATTGAAATACTACGGCCAATAAGTAATAGCAAGCTACATGTCTGTTTCCCCAAGGATTATAATTCACACGTATTGTGGCCAATAGAATATATATTGCCTGCTCACTTGCTTACTCTTTTAATGTTGTTAGAGAGCAGAGGGGGTCTTGCCCTTTGAACCTGCCTCAAATTAGATAAAAGTATTGTTACTGGCTGTTACCAAGGCTTATCCCTGTCAAGGAATGTAGTAAAATTCCTTCTAACATCTCTTCTGTTAAAAACAGTTGCTCCAAGTGTAGCTGAAACATACTTAAGTCTCCCAGAATAGGCTGGAGGAAGAATTGTTAAGAGGTGAAAAAAATAAAAATAAATCCCATCAGCTTAAATAATTGTTAATATTTTATTAACAATAATATTCTAGGCAGAGTAAGTATGATATATGTCCATTAATAATTCTCCATATCCTAGCATCCTGACTACTATGAGACAAAAGTCGTCCTAGCCCAACTATGTTAGTCTTCTCTGATTTTGATAAGATTCTAAAATACCATCCTCCTCTTTGTTTTACCTATGCACCTTACTAATTTCAAACCAATCCTCTCAATTAAGAACATAGAGCTGAACTAATTTTTCTAATTTTGACCTCATTGCTTCCACTGGGATGCAAATTCTATTTTTCACCTCTTGGTGGAAGTTGGCCAGTGATTTAACAGTGGGAAATTAAGCTATCGTGGACTATAGTCTTAGCCCTTGAGCTAATAAGTGGGGCAAAACCAGGTGAGGTCTCAGGGCATGTTCAATTGTTTATAAAGGAGAAAGCACACAAAAAGGGAGATCCTTCTATGATTATCTTTTCTAAATGCTTTACCACCTGACCTTGTATATTCATTTATTCATTAATGCCATTAATATTTAATGAATAACTGCCATGCAGCTTTCTAAGCAATGAATAAGACATGCAAAGTCCTGATTTCATGAGTATGAGACGGACAATATATAAGTAAGCAAATATACAATATCAGGTAGTAAAAACTTATGGATTATAACAAAATATATATACTTTGTTATATATTGCTTTAAAATATCAGTTCACTCTAGATTTAAAAAGTCTCATGACAATATATTAAGATTAAATCTTTAAAAAAGACTTTTAGACAATTTGATCAGCCAGATCAATTGAATCTAGGAACGCCATTATATCCACTCAGAGCCAGGCTCCTTATTTTTGCATTCCTAAACTCAATCCCAAGGAAAATGATCAGTTATAGATTTGGATAATCAGTTTTAGATAGCAGCTTAGAACAAATCTTGTCATTCTATTTGATAACCCCCCCAATTATAATGATGATAGGGATGCTTCTTGAAATTAAATTATATTACATTTAATTTGTTTTTAGCCACATTAGCTTGGTTTTCTCCTCTAACACAGGTTATATATGAATGTTCTACTGATGATCAGTCTATATTAGAATGGTCATTTCCCTTAATTTGACCCAATAAATTATCTTATGCAGCTAAAAAATAATTTAGAAATCACATCATGTTCTTATCTAATATGTTCATTGTCAACTAATAATCTCTACATATACTTAAGTAACTTTAATTTTCTAGGGTTCTTTTGTTTATTTTCCACATGAGATATTGCAGTTAGTTTTTCCAATCCCATGAAAAATACAGAATACAAAGGATTACATAAACTTTTAAAAATTTATTTCTAGTTTTAGACCCAGATTTCAAAATACTGAGATGCCTTTTATGCTTGAAACTGTTATACTGATTATCTATTTTTGCACTTTTGTTAAATGATCAATATCCCAATATATTGAGAAATATTAGTGATGACAAATTTCACAGACAATATCCTGAACTCCTTCATCAGAAGTCATCCTGAATTATATCATTAATAAATTATTGATTCATATCAACCTGGAAGTTATCACTTGGTATTCTGAACACATACATAGCTGCTAATTAGTATGAGTAATGGTATTAGTCACAGTATGTGTATGGTGGGATGAACTTTACTATAACAAATCCTAGAGAGACTATCTAAAGAAGTGCCAATTAACCAAGTCCCAAAAAGCTAGGAGGAACCACTCCTGCTCTATTATAGTGGTCTGTGGATTTGTGATGGCAGCTGAGTACCAGGGACTCTGAGAGGAGCTTCGGGATAGTGTGGCAGGTATAGAATATCAGTAGTTTATATTTCCAAGCATTTGGAAGTATAGAACTTTGCTAAATAATAGCTAAATAATATAGAAAATGTTGAAAATCTTTGGCCACACATTCCCCTCCCTGATAATGAGCTGAACACATGGACCCCTGCCCATTATCACCCATTCTCTGCCTGCTCTTTTGCATGTACCCACTCCCCGTCCCCCGCCAACCTCTCTCTATAAAACTGTTGGTGTCCATTCTATGGGCAGAGAGGTCAGTTGTTAAGGCTTGAGCCTGCCACCTCCCCCAGCTCCTGCCACCCAAAATAAATTTCTCCCTTTCTCTTTTCCAAACGCTCCTCTCTTCAGTTATTGGCTTCTCTTGCAATGAGTTTATCCAAGTTTGTTCAGCAATTCTGTTGGCAAACCGAGCCAGGAGTTTTGCTTTCAATTTGTCCAGTCCCCTCAGGATTCCTCAGGACAGAACGGTTGGCCTCCACAGTGCCAGGGCTTACCTCTTCATTTCCTGACTTAGCAGGTATGCCAGGATCATTTGGAAACTCTGTGTGTGTGTGTGTGTGTGTGTGTGTGTGTGTGTGTGTATGAGCTACCCCAATCTTTTCAGTCTGTGGTTTTAAAACATTCTAAAATGTATTATTATATCTTTCTATATAAATGCAGAGTAAACAGATATACAGTAAACAAATATAAATTTTCAATTTTGATGATTTCTCACCTTCAACCTTTTCTCCATTCTTAGAATTTCTAAACATACATGTTCTCATCCACCTTCAGTTATAGACATTTATCCCTGAAATTAAAACTATATTCCAAAGAAACTAAGAGTCATTCGATTTTACCTAGTATTTAATACAACAGTTACTCTATCAGAAACTGGACTACAGACTGGGAATACAATGATGAATGAAGTATATCCATGAAGAAGTTCACAATTAAGCAGAGAAAGGTGAAGCAAATTGATATGAGACTTCAGTGGTCCAGGGAGAAAAACTCTGAAACTTATAATCTTGAGTAAATCTTTGATAGCCACATTAAAATGTTTTTCTTTCTACCTTCTTTGTATTATATCATGCAGAAAAATAGGGTCCATTTAGTATGAATTTCCACTTCCTAAACTTCATTATTTTATAAGATTTTTAGAAATTTGTATATACAATGGCATATTAAAATCATGATCCTAACAGCAAAGAATTAAATCCAACATAATGTATTGAATATTTTCAAAATTTTTTGTAATAAAACATAGTAAACAACTAGATTCATCAAGCAATAACAAATTAATCAAATAAATTGTATTGTGATTCAATGTTAAAGTGAAAGGAAAATTTTCATAGCACGAGCATAATAAGTACAATACACCATCATGTTCTAAGTATAAAATTAGGAAATGCCAAATTCTGACTTCATTTTAGAGAAACCAACTTATAATAGAGGAAAATAAAGAATAAATTGAAACAAAAGTATATTTAAAAATTCCAAATCATTGTTTCAATTCAAATCCACTGAATATGATTATTCTTGCTACCTTTTTTTAACTTATTAATGCCAAGATATAGGTGTTGACAACAAATGTCATTATATTCACACAAGTTCAAAATCTGTGTACATCTTGAATTCCATTTACTTTATAACTATATAGTATAAAGAGAAGAATTGATGATAGGTTTTTTTAAACTTAAATTTTTTAAAAACTTAAACCTTTTCTATTTGAAAAATCTTTGTTTTCCCTCTGCCACCCCCCAAAATACGACTCTTTACATATTTTTCTGTGTAGTTATTCTTTGAAATAATTAGTTTTCTGTCTAATACGTGGCTGATAACATGTCATAATGTAGCTTGTCAAGTGCCAAATGCCTCTCCAAGTCATCCAAGCATTAGAAGGAAATTAAATCATTCATCTAGATACAATTTTGCATAAGTCAAGTTCAAGAACTCACAGAATAAATTTACAGTGTTAATGAAGACCATGTATAAAGGCAATACTAGTGGTATTTTTGTTATTCTAACATTAATAGAGATCAGCTATGTTAAGTTAGAACAAGTATTTAATAAGGGGGGAAAGAATCTTGTATAAATACAAGATTTCAGCTTTTGTCATATACTTATATCCTTCATTATTCTGTCATTATTGTTATTATTAACCATTGCTTTTTCCTCACTTTAGTATTTTTTGGAGAAGCTTTAGTTTCACAGCAAAATTGAGAAGTACAGAGAGCATCTTTTCACATATCTGTTAGCCAACCAAATATCTTCTTTGAAAAAATGTCTATTCATGTCTTCTGCCCATTTCTTAACTGGATTATTTGTTTTTTGGGGTGTTGAGTTGGATAAGTTCTTTATAGATTTCGGATGCTAACTCTTTATCAGATATGCCATTTGCAAATATCTTCTCCCATTCCAAAGGCTGCCTTTTAGTTTTACTGATTGTTTCCTTTGCTGTGCAGAAGTTTTTTGTCTTGATGAAGTCCCAATAGTTCATTTTTGCTTTAGTTTCCCTTGCCTCTGGAAATGTGTCTAGTAAGAAGTTGCTACTGCCGATGTGAAATCAGGAAAATACAAATCAAAACTATAATGTGATATCACCTCACACCAGTCAGAATGGCTAAAATTAAAAACACAGGAAATAGATGTTGGCAAGGATTCAAAGAGGAGCCCTCTTATGCTGTTGGTGGGAATGCAAACTGGTGCAGCCACTCTGAAAAACAGCATGGAGTTTCCTCGAAAAGTTAAAAATAGAACTGCCCTAACACCCCACAACTATACTACTAGGTATTTACCCAAAGGATACAAAAATACTGATTTGAAGGGGTACATGCACCCAGTGTTTATAGCAGCATTATCAACAATAGCCAAACTACAAAAGAGCTCAAATATCCATCAACTGATGAATAGATAAAAAGGAGGTGGTATAGTATACAATGTTGGAATGGAATTATATAATGGAATATTACTCAACCATCAAAAAGAATGAAATCTTGCCATTTGCAACAACATGGATGGAGCTAGAGAGTATTATGCTAAGTGAAATAAGTCAGAGAAAGACCAATACCATATGATTTTACTCCTATGTGGAACTTAAACAAAACAGATGAACATGGGGGGAACAAAGGAGAGTGGGGCAAACCATAAAACAGACTCTTAACAATAGAGAACAACGGAGGGTTGCTGGAGGGGAGGTGGTGAGGGATGGGCTAGGTGGGTGATGGGTATTAAGGAGGGCACTTGTTTTGATGAGCTCTGGGTATTATATGTGATGAATCTCTAAATTCTACTCCTGAAACTAAAATTACTCTGTATGCTAAATGGAATTTAAATTAAAACTTGAAACAAATAAACCAACAAAGAAATTACAGAGAGTTCCCATATACCACCCCCCCCATACACATAGACGAACAAACTCCCCTACTCTAAATATTTGTACCACTCTGGTATTGGATGTTGCTCTGGAGGAGCCTGTATGTGGGGACAGAGGTAAATAGGAACTTGATTTTGATGCAGTTTTTTTTTTAAATACACAAACAGGCAATCTCTTATCTGCAACAACTCCTATATGGATGTAGAAAGCATTAATAGAAAGTTTAAAAAGAATTTTTGTGTCACATGCAGTTTTTTAATGTCAAAGTATAAAATTAACAATGCTTATACTGCATGTAATTTTTGTTCAAAAATGTATAATAACTGCATCTTTCCAAAAAATAATTTTCATTGTTATTTTTCTCAATACTTTTGAAAATCTGAAAAATAGGAAAACAATCTTTAATTATTACATTAAATATAAATATTTAAGATGACTTATTTTCTTCATAAATGAATATCCATTCATCCTTGAAGTTACCCAGGCATCTTGATCACATTGAAAAGAACTCATACCTTATATTATAATTTAAAATGTAATTAAATTTGTTTTTCCAAAAGGGGTAGATATCCTTCCTCTAATAAACATTTTAAGTTAAATTTTATGCGATAGTTTGTGACTTAGAGGTAAAATATGCTTTCCTTGACCTATAGGATTTTGACCTATAAAGCAGACATATGAAATATCCAATAAGTTTTGCTCTGTGTAGTAACATCTTTCACAACAGAACAAACAGATTCAAGTATACTTTATCTTCTTGAAGTTTCATAGTTTAGTATTTAGGTAATCCAAAGGATTTATCTACTATCTATTCTTTAATTTAGCAGCCAAAGTTATTACAATTTTCATATAATTTATACATCAAAACTCAATGCTTCAAATAGAATATTTCCCCTGAGTTTAGCACTGATAACACTTGTCTCTGTCAAAAAGCCATTCCTNNNCAATTCTTTCATTTTACTTTTGACTTGAAGGCTTATCCACATTTGGCTTGGTATAAGGTAGTTAGCAGAAACATATTTGAACATTTTATTAAGACAAACACAATATTTTGTGTAAATGTTCATGTGAAAGAAATGTCTATCCCTGTAAGTGTTCAGAAGTAATATGTGATTATCACAACCTGACTGACTTCAGATTTGTGTCGAGAAAGCTTGTGTAGGCAGCTAATTTTTTCTGAAAAGCACTGAATTTCAATATTAATATGATGGTATAGAAATCAACATCACATAATTTTATTGGCTTTTATCATGTTCATGATTTGATGACAGTTCAAAGTCATACTTAAAGACTTTATTGTGCAAATATCTAATATACTTATTAAGATATTAAATACGACCAAAATTTCCAAATATTTTACATTTTTATTGATATTCATTTTCTCATTCAACAAATACCCAGTGAGCACCTGCTGTGTTGCCTATGCTTTTCTAATTATTGGGGATTCAACAAAGACCAAAAGGAGGGAAAGCCCATGAATTCAGAAAGTTTGTTGTTTAGAGTAAGGCTCTGCAAAATAAGCATCCACACAAAAAAGAATATAGCATGTTAGATGGTGAAACATAAGAAAACAGATAAATCAGGGAAGTGACAAGTAGTCATGAGCAAATGGGATGTTTTGTGGTCCCCCCTACCTCCCCCACCCCCCGCCCAGTGGTTGAAGGGTCATGGTCATTTCTGTTAGGGGTGTTGAGGTTAGATCACATGAGAAAGAGGTGATATTTGAGTAAAGACCTGAACAGATGGGTGAACAGGTTGTGAATATCTGGGATAAATTTCTTAGTACAAGAAACTGAAGTTTTCATTCATAAGGCCCTGAAATATGAACACGCATGCCTGCATATTTAGGAAAAATGCAAAAAAAGGCCAATTTTGTGCTCTCTGGGAGATTACTGGGAAATTACATCTAAGAAACAACTGGTTGGATAGAAGAGGACAAAATAGGTCACTGTACATAGTTTGTCTTTTACTATGAGTGAAACGGAGCACACAACATGGGTTTGACAGAGGAGTTACATGATGTGACTTAAGTTACTAAGATTGCTTTGCCGATGTGCTGAAAATCGGTATGTAGTGGGAAGGCAAAAGTAAACACAAGATGGAAGGTTAAGAGGATATTTCAAGAACTCTGGAAAGAAATGATGGTGGCTCAGACAGGCATAGTATGGGTTTGCTCAATGGCTAAGGAAAAAAAAACAATTTCTGTGTGTAAGTTAAGCAATATTCTAGAAGGAAATCTATATGCATATTTTATACTAATATATACACATATGTAAGAACTAAAATAACACATGGTCCTATAAATAATTGCAACTTTTACTTTTTGAATAAATCTTCTGACAGAATAGTGTCTTTTTTCACTTAGGGGTGGTTGTACTGTTTTTTGTTGTTTGTTTTTAAATATGGAATGCTTCACCAATTTGCATGTCATCCTTGTATAGGGGTCATGCTAATCTTCTCTGTATCATTCTAATTTTAGTTTATGTACTGCTGAAGGGAGCACAGTGGTGGTTATATTGTTAAAATTACAAATAGTCTTGTTCTGTTCTCTGGGCCATTCCTATTCCATACTTTGGGCTGTAATAATTCATACAAAATCTCATTTCTAATCAGAAGTTTAAGATGAGAGAAAATATGTGTGTGTAGTATTTAACCAAGACCCATATAATTCAGTTTCTGCTTATGTAATTATTAAAAGTCAAATACAAAAGGATTTTCATCAATTTTACTCACAAGACAGCTTTGTCTCTGCCAATATCCTATCCAGACCAGTTTTTTTTTTTTTTAAAAAGAAACAAACCATTCTACCTATCGCTTTACCAAAAAAGACACTTTTTACACATTTTACATAGACTTTTGGAAAAGGATGTATAATTTACATTACTTTAGAAGAGGGCAACCCCCCTCCCCACCCCCCAAATCACCATGGTATTCCTCTTAATAAAATGTTAAATGGCAAGTTGGCTGTTTGACACCACTACTCCAAACCAATTCTGGTAAAATTGTTTCTCATGATACACCCCCTATGTTGTTCCAGGTGAGACTTGGTCAAGAAAGGAAAGCAGTAAGATTTAGAAGATGCAAAGGAAGCAAAGATCATTACTCTTGGTACACTGAGGTATACAGGCATGGTGATAAATAGGGGCAACTATAATGTGTTTCCTCTTATTTTAGAGCTAACCAACAACAGCACAGAACTGCTACTTAGAGCTGTTAAGAGTGACAGTTCCCTTAGAAGCAGCTGTTTTCACAGAGAAGCAGTTTTTAAAAGTGGCTGCTTAAAGCTTTCTAAAAGGTTCTAGATCTTCACAAGCTCCACTCTCATGGTTATTTCAGCTTCCAGATATGCAAGGATTCTCAGACTTTCCTACAATTTCCAATTTGTCTCTCACTTCTGATTCTTCAGACAGCTACAGTGACCTTTACTCCAACTCTCTGGCTATCCCCCACCCGCCCCACCCCATTTCCAGAGGTACACTTTCCAACTCCTCCTACATTTCAGGAAACTCCAATTTCTACACTCAATTTCTTGCTCTGACAATACTTCTACTGAGTGGTATATGCAATGACATATCCCTTTGATGTCATCAACGGATGTGAGAAGTTTTTTTTAACCATTTCATACTCCATATGATGTAGACTATAGAAGTTTATGTAGAACTGACAATAGACATTGGAGATGTCATTTATTGACTGGCATATATAATAATACTAACTGGTAACATTTTTTGAGTTGTAACTATGGATGAGGCGAAGAGTAGAAACTCAACACAAGCCGTTATAGTGGATATAGTCAATATTATCACTCCAAATGAAGAAATCGAGGTATAAAGATGGTAAGGTCAAAGAGATGTTGCAAAATAGGAATTCAAATAGAATAATTCTAAAACTGAGCTATGTTATAGATATATATGGTAAGCTATTTCACAAAAACAACCACACGTAACCTAGTGAGACATAACATCTGGTAGCTTTGAATCCTTCCTTTCACTATTTGTAGCTGAACAACTGGGAGTTATCATCTTCTGGCTTAATATCATCTGTTTGGGTTGGCAAAGATTTGGAATATAACAAAAAACCTGTGCTCCATAGAGGACATATTTATTTTAAAAGTCAAGACTACTCATATTTCTCAGACTCTGCCTAGAAAATGAGCTGAAATGAAAAATAGTGCTGTCATATATAGAGAATCATCAATCTTAAGGTGGGTGCACATTTCCCTTTCCCAATAGAATGAAGCTGAAAGACATAGGTGAAAAGGGAAACCAAGTAAGTTCATCCTTTTCCTGGGTTATTAACCAAAAGTCATAGATTTCCCTTGAAAATGAGCTCACCTTTCCCAGTAGATTCTCCCATTCTTGTGTCCAGATCATTGCTTAAAGTGATAAACTGTAGGATTTAGTGACTCTGAAAGAGCTATAAACTTCTGAATATGCCCAATTTGTAGAATGAAATTATCACTGCCAGTAAGAGAGTCTGTCTCATTTACTAAATCATATAAATATAAAATCACTAATTATTGGCACTCAAATAAAATGGTCTGTCATATTTATTGGTTAATTACAGATTAAATGAGAAATTACCATCATCAAGCATTTCTATACTTATTAAGGAAGTGTCATTGTGCTAATTCCACAAAGTATGATATTTATAGGTCTATAGATAAATATAGCAGGATTATAACTACATAATATAACCTGTATTTATGTATAACCTATAAAAGAATACTTTTATAGTTGAAAATTGAAGATGTGATGAAGTCATTTTGATAGATTCATTTGATAATTAGCCTACAGAGATAGAAAAAGACATATGAATAATGACTTAGACAATTAATTTCCTTTCTTCTTCAGGAAATAAAATATAGTATTAATATGTATCTATTTAAGTCATTTTCCAATACAATCATCTGCTGATAAAATAAACCCAGATTAAATAGATAATATGAGCATACTTTTAAAATAAATTATGAATAATGGCACCTATGCAAAAAAATTTTTTTAAATAAATTTAAGATGAAGTTACTTATTATATCCTACCATGACCATATATTTCATCCCATACATGTATTAGCCCTGTGCTATATTTTCTCTGTACTACACCTAAGCCTTTGAGTGATACCTGGGCTAACCCCTTGGTCATGCAGGCCAGTTCTAGGTCAAATTAATGGTCTGGAACTGCAACAAAGTCCTTACTTCCACTTGAAAACCATTTCGCTTTTCCTTCATCTACCTGCTCTCCCAATTTACGTATTAGTTACTCAAAATCTTTGTCATTCTCCTCACACTATCCAGCCAGCCCTCTTTATTACCATGCCATTAGATGACCATATCTCCTTGCCATCAAGTGTAAACTATTTCCAAGTGCTTATCCTTTCAACATATTTCTGTATACATTCTTACTGTCATCATCTCTTTAGTCTCAGAAGTGCTGGCTCCTCCTTCTAAGACAAGAAGCCCATCTTCCTGACTTCTAATGCCTATCTCTGGCCATCGTACCAAAAACGACTTGAATAATTATCATTTCCCTCTCTCTTCAACTTCTCTTTGTCTGGCAACTCTTTTCTATTACCTTATAAGCATATAGAAATGTCTTCCAATCCATAAAGTTTTCCCATGGTTTGGTTCTCATTTTCCCTATGCTCTTTCATTGCTGCTCTCACTATGCTTACCTATTTCAAAAAGAAATGCACCAGCAGAAAATATTTTCAAAGAAAATCATACATACACAAAATTAAAAAAAATAGTATATATGTTTATAGTAAGAATAAGGAAAAAATTAATGTAATTGAAGAAAACAAGTACAAACTATGATTCAAAAAATCATTCCTGAGGCGCCTGGTGTCTCAGTTGATTAAGCGTCTGAATCTTGATTTTAGCTCAGGTCATGATCTCAGGGTTGTGAGATTGAGCTCCATGTCAGGCTCCATACTCGGTGGAGTGTATTTGAACTTCTCTCTCTCCTTTTCCCCCTTTCCCACCCCCCTGACACCACACTCATACATGGATGCTCTTTCTCTCTCTCAAATAAATAAATCTTAAAGAAAGAAAGGGGGTTGGGGGGGAATGAGGGAGGGAGGGAGGGAAAGAAAGGAAAGAAAGGAAAGAAAGGAAAGAAAGGAAAGAAAGAAAGAAAGAAAGAAAGAAAGAAAGAAAGAAAGAAAGAAAGATAGATCATTGCTGAAATAAGAGAGTCCTGGAAAATACATATTGAAAGATCATTCTATTATTGGAGAAAATTGACCCAGAAAGCCAACAATGAGACATGATGGTAAAATCAGTGAATTTTAAAGGGAAAGTAAATTTTCTTTGTCCTCCAGGCAAAAATATCAAGTCAAATACCTGATAGAGATAGTCAAATACTTGATAGAAGAGAAAATCAAATCATTGTCATAATTTTTGACAGTATCCTTTCATGCCAGAAGATAATAGCGTAACTTTTAAAAGACATTCAAAGAAAGGAAAGGTAAGCCAAAGATTTTATATTTATCCACAATATAAAAGCTGCAGACAAACTTTTATGAAGACACTTGAATCTTCTAAAGATTCTAGATGTCAGGGAATAATGAGCTCTTCTGAAAAGATTAAAGTGAAATTTGTTTTAAATAATCAGAAAGACTGAAGATATATCAACATAAACCTGCAAGTGAAAAGAAATATATCTTTACTTACAGAAATAGCAAAAAAATTCTTGCATGGTGTTTGAAATAGACTTGCCTCTAGGGATATTCTCAGGTATATAAATAAATGATAGACACTAAGATATTTACCATTACCGTTACCTTCTCCAAAAACAAAACAAATATCATAGTTAGGAAAAAGTATAAATCTTTTATTCAAAAAGGTACAACTTCAATTAATTGAGTCTTTATTTTAAAATCTCAGGTAGTCCATGCTCATTCTTCATTCAACTATCCACTTTAAATTTTTTATGTCCAGAAAATTTTAAACTATCACAAATTTGTAAGGCAAACTTTAATACTTTCTTCTAACAAAATATCATCAAATAAAATATAGGATTTGATATTCTCTCTCTAGCCAACAGATCTGGTGAAGGGTGACAAAATATATTGAGATGTTAAAAATTCTGCATATTTCTATTCTCCTCCTTCATTGTTCCTGGATTGCTTCAATTTTAATCAGCAACCATAATGTTTATGACAACAAAAGCTAGTACTTTACTTCTTAATAGTTAGCCTATTAAAGGTAATTGTAGGCTACTTAATAATTATAAATTCTATCACACCAAATAAACAAAAAGTTGTTTTTTGTTTTTGTTTTTTTAAAAGATTTTATTTATTTGAGAGAGAGAGTGATAGAACATGAGCAGTGTGGAAGGGCAGAGGAGGGGTAAAATCAGACTCCTAGGCAGGGAGCTCCACACAGGGTTTGATCCTAGGGCCCTGGGATCAGGACCTAAACCAAAGGGCAGATACTTAACTGACTAAGCCATCCAGTGCCCCCACAAAAAGGTATTTTTAACAATTATTTTCCTCCTTAGAATCTTTCTTTGAAATTTTTTATTTCAAATTGTAGTTTAGGATAATGATTCTTAACAGGTTATTATTTAAAAAATATAGTTCCATGAAATATGATCAACTGAATATTTTAGTTTTATAGACTCTACATACACACGAATGAGCACATGTAAAAACTTTTTAAATCTTAGTAATGCCTATGCCCCAGTTAATTGTATTTCGCCAGTATCAGTTTTCTGGTTTGGGTACTCTACTATAATTAGGTAAGATACTACCTTTGGTGGAAGGTTGGTAAAGGCTATACATGGTATTATTTTTATATATATCTGTACTATTTTTGCAACTTCTTATGAGTCTATAATTATTTCAAACTTAGAAGTTAAAAAGTAAAAAAAAAAGTTTAAAACTAAAATTATTTATTATAGCTTATAAGTTACAACAGAAAACATTTTTTTTAAAAATTTAATGTTCCTTTTAAAGGCATATTGATTCACTCCTTTTTTGTGTCCATCCATTAAAAAAAAAATCAGATCAAGGAAAAAAAAATTCTTGGAGTGGGGCAGTATTTTCATTCAAATTCATTCATATCGAATTTATTCCCCTTTTCAGGTTAAGTTGACTTGGCACCAGCAAGACTAGCAGTTTGAAACTTTTTTGCAGCAGGTACAGGTGAACTTGGGGTAGCTGCTCACTTTGACCCTGGAGACTCTGCAGACCAGAGAAAAGTCCCCTTTTAACCTGCAGACCCATCCTATGATCTGCAGGCAAGACTTGAGGATCCGCAGAGGGAGGCCATCTGCAGAAGTACACAACCTGATTTCTCTCTTGCCCCTTGTGTTTGTCTTAATTTTAAAGTGTCAAAGAATGGGAGGACAGGTGATCTTATTTTGCTTGAGTGATCCTGAGTCATTACTTTCCATGTCCGGGAAGAAAACTTGGGCGCAGTGAGTAGTGTGACAGGCTCTTAGGAAACGGTTATGGGCTCAGCGCCCTTGTGGCGCCATCTTGTGTGATGTCCTGTGCAAACACGTGTGCCTTCTTAGGTGGAGCACCTTTGGCAGAAAACTGCCACTCTCATACATGGTTAGGATTAGTCAGGCAGTGAGGTAAGAACAGTGCCTTGCATGTGGTTACATACAGGGGAAGAGGGTACTTTTCCAATATTGGCAGCTGTGTGGGACTCTAGCCAGCCCTGCTTTAGTGTGTCCACCCACACCCACCTACCCTACTCATTTTTTAAAGAATTCTCCAGTGAAAATAGAAATAAAAATTTTATCTCCAATTTTAATAATATTACACAAAACAATATCCTATAAAAAGATGAAATTGAAATTTTACCAGAATTCCATGTGTCTTGTCCCATATAATTAAGACAGTTTTGTTTGCTTATCTAAATGTAAGAAAAATGTAGTGTATATAATAAAATGAGTGAAGTAATTGAATTCTTAATACATAGGGAAATTTCAAGTATTTAACTTTTCTGTCCTATTTTTCAAATATTTTTGTTTATTATTTAAGTTTATACTGCATGTCAGACATAGTTTTACTATTTTTTCCCACTGATCCAATAACTAAACTAAAACAGTTTTCAAAAGAGTAGACATGCCAGTTCAGTTTAACCGTCGTACCTGTGGGCTCATGAAATGCATCCAGGTGGCAAAAAAAAGGTGCTTCCAAACTGCAATTTGTTTTAAAGCTAGTCTTGATTTTACCTTCAATTTAAGAAAAACACCTTACATTTTATAACAAAGTTGTAAATAAAACTGAAATATTTTATATTTTATTTTCTTTGTGCTTAAACATATTCACCATCTTCTAAAGAGTGATCTATTGAGAGAGAAATCAATCTTATAATATTTTCTAATCTCTGATGATGCAATAGTTTTTGATTCTCTCAGTAGCAGTATTATTCATGAACTCTTTGAATAGATCGTTTCCTTAAGAAGTAGATTTATAATTATTATTGATAAGATGTGTATAGAAACAAAAAAGTATTTTTATTATATAATTTTAATGTCCATTTCAGTCTCTCAGTTTAATTTCCACTAAGATTTCATGTGTTGTTAGTATAATACTTTGTCTTACAAAGTGATCAATGTCTTCTGTTTCTATTAACAATTAACCTTTCAATTCAACTAGTTACATAAGATTCAATGTTACGGTACTCAATTTTATGATATGATCCCTATACTTTTAATATTGACTGAATAATGCAATGTAAATCTCTGATTTATAATATAATAAAGAATGCAATGTAAATCTCTGCACAAGTAATATACACAAGTCACTGCATGTTGATGGGGAAAAGTGTAAACTTCTAATAACTTCTAATTTCTTATGAGTGATAGGAGTTAAGCATTTATACTTCAATCACATAACCTTTATGTTTTCTCATTTAGAAAAAGTAGAGCTAGTAGCACCTGTCCTGTCTAGCTCACAAAGATTATGTAAGGATCAAATGCAATAACATCAGAAACAAATTTGAAAAACCTTCTATTTTAATTAAATTCATGCGGCAGAGTCTGATAGAGTATGTGAGAATTAAGAAAAAGCAAATCATAAAAGAACAACCAATTGCTGTGTAACTGAACATCTTC
Source organism: Ursus maritimus (assembly GCF_017311325.1). Classification (NCBI taxonomy): domain Eukaryota; kingdom Metazoa; phylum Chordata; class Mammalia; order Carnivora; family Ursidae; genus Ursus; species Ursus maritimus. The sequence goes on along the minus strand of NW_024423344.1, from coordinate 32,791,000 downwards.
TAGATGCAAACCACTGAAGTATGCATGTTAGAAGATGCAAATATTAGATCAATTCGTTTCTGAAAAGGCTACACTGTAGAATGAATAATACAGTTAGAACTGTTTCCCTAAATGCCTTCATTACAAAGTCTTCTTTAATAATTCTCTCTCCAGTGATGTGATTGCTATTTACATGGTTTACTGATAAATGTATATTTTTATAATATTTAAATATGCAAATATAAATAGGTTAGAACTCTGCTTATATTTCCAATCCTCAGTCTCATTCCAAAGCTTTCAATTTTTAACAAGTGAATTTACAGTTATTTATCCCTTCTATTTTCACCTCCTAACTCAAACTCTATTTGAAGCATCCTTAATTTTTCTAATTTTAAAATACCAAGCATGGAACCTAAAACTGCTGCAAAAAAATAGTCTTAACATAAAAATATCAGATACTAAGTTGTCAAGAAAGGTTATATTAGCTCATCAGAACTACCAATAAGCAGGCATAATTTCTACTGATAGTTTGCTCTAAATGCTTCCATGCACTTTTATATTTGTGCCTACTGCAAATATTTTTTACATTAATCAAAATCTTATTTCTAACTTGTTTTTGTGACTATATGCATTGTGCATTTTGTGACTACATACAGATGCAAAATTAAGACATGAAATTACTTTTATTCTTACCATCCTGACCTATTTTTTTTAAGACCTTATTTTTAAGTAATCTCTACACCCAACGGGAGGCTCAAACTCACAACCCTGAGATCAAGAGTAGCATGCTCTTCTGACTGAGCCAACCAGCCACCCCCGACTTAGTTTTTAATGTTTGAAAATAGAGATTAAAATTTACACCATATTTACATTAAAAATATTGTTTCCTAGCCTACTTTTAATCATAAAATTGTTATCTACTCCATGCAATATATATGATCTCCCAATAAGATCAGAATAACCACATACTAGCCTATAGTGTAAGTGTGCCATGTTTAATCCAACCAAATACCAAATTAACCAAGTAAAAAACTTATAGCTAATAAACATTTGCAAAACTTATTTCGCCTCAATAGTAATAAAATGTACGATTAGTACTTAAAATGCTAATATGCTTCGCAACCTTGATGAAAATATGCAATTTTTAATTTTTAAGTGAGTCAGTGTCTCCCTTATTTATGTCCTTTGTTTTTTTGTTGAACAGTATAATACTGTATGTTTAATTTGATTTCTCTAACTTCCTGAAAATTTAGAAGATCAGCTTCAAAACAACAATCAATGGTAATGTGTGATAAACTATACAGTGACAATGATCTGCTGTGTTTCTCAGTCTACAAAGTGCTTTAATATACACTATGCTATTTCATCACTCATGCCTTGCTGAGAATTATTGTTATCCTATAAACTGATATAATGTTTAGAAAGATTGTATGGTTTTCATTTAGTAATACATGGTACTCTGGGATCATAGTAGAAAAACCAACAACAACCTACTGTCCTCTAAAATCTATTATTTACCTCTATAGTAACACATAGTTCGCCCAAGGGGAAAACAAATATACACATTAAATAAAATGACCTTATTAAGGAAGTGTAAGGGCAGTGTGTCATATGGGGTAAAATAATAAAATAACTGTAAAACATAAAAATATTATGTATTAAAGCCATAAAAAAGTCTGTTTAATATCACCTGAGCAGGAACAACAAAAAAATTTTTGACCGATATTTTAAAGACATAAGAATTTGGAGAATTGCAGGGAGACACGGTTCTTAAGACGGGATTAACAAAAAGAATTTGGACTAATTCAAAAAGATATATGTATTTATAATAGCCAAGATATGGAAGCAGCCTTAAGCATCTACTGCTAGATGAATGGATAAAGAAGATGTGGGATGTGGGTGTGTGTATGTACATATGTGTATGTATGTATATACACATACACATACTATAGAATATTTCTCAGCCACAAAAAGAATGAGATCTTGCCATTTGTGACAGCATGAATGGGCCTAGAAAGTATCATGCTAAATGAAAAATTCAGATGGAGAAAGATAAATACATGATTTCGTTTATATGTGAAATTTAAAAAACAAAACGAAAAGCAGAATCAAACCCATAAACACAAAGAACAGTGATTGTGCCAGAGGGCAGGAAGAGGGGCAAAATGGGTGAAATGGAGTGGGAGACAGAGGCTTCCAGCTACAGAAATTAGTAAATCATGAGAATAAGAGGTACAGCATGGGGTGGAGGAAGAAGTTTGGCAAGGCTGGGTGAATCAGCACTACAATGCAATACCTAATGGGCTAAGATTGAGAAGTAGACAATACAGGGACAGATGAAGGTGAGCCTGAAGATGTTAATCCTTTGATTCAGCGCAACATTACTGTACAGAATTATGCCTTGCAATATGATATTGTATATGTTGGCCAGAAAAGATAAAGACAGCTATGAATATTTGTATTTGCAGGCCTTGACCCATATTCATATATGTATGATGGGCTTAGTTAACTTTTCTGTTATTTGCACAGAGTCGTCGTAAAGGGATTATTGTCCTCCTGTACTGAGAAATTCTGAAACGATCTGTACACGAGCAGAAGGAGCATTATCTCCCCCAGCACTGGGGACTATCATTAGTTTCAATAGCTTTAAAGGATATTTTTTTTTCTTTTTTTCACCATTTCAACAAATGTCAAGAAAAAGGTGTTTCGGCTTTTACCCATCAAGTAAGTACTCAACACATTGTCATTACAACTGGTGACACTGTGAATACCTGAAGAACAAAGCTGAATACAAATAACACCTAATGATTCACATTTATTAAAATGATTCCATCAGCCTTTTCTTTATTTTACCCAAGAACTCTTTCTACTATTCAGAAAAAAAAATCTGACAGGGTAGATAATAGCAATCACATGTCAGTGTTCTAGAAAGCCACTTCTTTCAGCTTCTTAAGAGAAAACCTGCCATTCTAGGAAACAAAACTGCTGTTGTGGTGTGGGTTTTTTTGTTTGTTTTTGTTTTCGGGTTTTTTTTTTGTTTTTTTTTTTTTTTATGTTGGGAGACAGTTGTGTCATGTGATTTGGACCTCAGGAGCAGTGTAGAGTTGATCTCAAGAGAAGGCACTGAGAGGTGCTGGGACCATGTGTGACTGGTTTCCTGCAGGCTTGTATGCTTTTTATCTCACTGATTTTCACAATTAGCCCCTAGGATTAGTTTGACTTGTAAAAGTCCTGAACTAAAAAGTTCCTTTTGAAATAGCAGTGTATTTTTTTTCTCTCATTTAAAGACTAGATTATTCCCAACTACCATTTTTTAATGATTAATGAGCAATAATTAATTATTAATTACTGGGAGGAAAGATTACATGAATTTGCCTTGGGCTTGACAAGCTGTCAAGGATTCCTGCCAAGGCTGCCAAGCTTAGCAAGTTCCAGAGAAGGTGTGACACTGAACACTAAAAGTTAAGGAACATTTCTCAGAACTGGAGAAAAAGTATGTGGACAACAACAACAAAAAATTTCCCCTAAGTTTGTTTTTGTCTCTTGCATGTGAAAAGGAAAAGAATGATTTGTTATTGTTTTTCCCTGTTAAAAAGAGTCCTACTAACTGCATATCATGTAAAAATTCTATGCAACTGTGCCCACAAGGAAATGATTTCTAAGAGCAATAACCAGAAAAGGGTCATTAATTATTCTTATTTTTAAATATTTTCTATTAAATGAAAATAAATGTTTCTGCAAATAAACATTTAAAGCTATGTTTAGATTTGAAAAATCTCACGCTCGCTGATAGGTGTGTCTAAGACACAGGCAGAATTGGGGCTCTAGTGCATTAGTCACACTTTAAAATTTAATCTCTATATTCAAGATATGCTCAACTGAATAGAAAATGAGATACTTTGCTATTCTGAGTAGGAGGAGCTTATAGCATGGGGACAGGACCTGTGAGCAGAAATAGCTATACTTGTGAGCATTAAAGATTTTTAATGGTAACAAAATGTGTATCTTCAATTATGAAAAAATGCATTTTTGAGCTATATTTTATATAATTGTGAGGAAATTCGTGCAGATCACAGCAAAACATTCTAGTTCATCTTGTTCATAGCTCTTTAGCATAAGAGATGCTTTATTAGAAGTTGTAAAATTACCAAACTAATTCACAAATCAGTATTTCTAGAATAACTTTATTCCTGTATACTTAAATTCACCATATAGTTAGCATACTATCTACTTTCTTATTCTTAAATAAAGACAGGAATAGATTAATACTTGAGCTTTCTCTACACAGGAAATACAACAATGTTTTAACATATTACAAGTATTAATGTTTTATAATCACAGGCCATTTGTATTATAATTAATGGGAAATAAAACAAAAAGTCCCAGAAAGATCAATCATAAACAATTACAGATTTTAACAATTATATAGATGTTATATTTAAATGGTGTCTGTGTAGCATATAATTTTTATCAAGATGGCAAAGAAAATATAAGCATAATTTCTCAAGAGAAATTCATAAAAACTAGCATAAAAAATATTAGACTAATTTCTTGCCATCCCCATCAATTTCCAGAACTCCTAAACTTATGCTTATCATTATCTCCCATTAAACGTGCAAATTTAAACTATTCTACTATAACACTATAGGTTTTTTTGGCCCTTGAATATTTCCTACTGTTTCCATTATCTTTATATTTCAAAACTTGCCATGCCCTTTATTTTGCTACATCATTACCTCATATACAATGCATGTGGTTAAACCTTATAACGCATTAGTATAAAAGATCTCATCTTCTGGGATCCTTAGTAGTGTATCCTTTGTAGACACCAAAAGGCAATATAGTCCTTTAGCCAGCTAATTTGATTATATGCAGTTTAATGGGCTTGCTACATTTGATGCAGGGCTGTTAAGTACAATAGTCAAGAAAGAAATTGTGAGATATTTTATGGTACAAAAATGTGCTTTTATTATAGCATGAGGACAGGACTTGTGAGCAGAAAGAGCTATACTTGTGATTGTGAGGAGTGATTATATTGTTAAGTTTGTGGAGGTGGGGCAGGAGTAGAGTTTCTAAGGAATTCCTGTATGCTGAAAGTAGGGTCTACAGGACCTTGGAGGTCTGGCTATTGTTAAGGTTGCTTTTAGTCTCTACTGAGACATCAGCACCAAGGCAGCCATGAGTTCCTTGAGGAATGTCACACTGCATGTCTCAGGTATGTAACAGTGGGTTGTAAGGAGATTTAATTTTAGCTACATTTCTCTGGTCTTTGTTCTCATCATAGGGGCTTGCCCAACTGTGACACACTTTAACAGCAAAACTTTGAGGTCCTTTGGCTTACCTTGACCTTCTTATTCTGGAACTTCTAAAACCAAATGATAAATTTTTGTCAAGACACACAAATATGGGTTCATTTTCAGAATCTCCTATATCAACTCTGAAGACCATTCTTCTGTCTGATCTGGTTAAGGTCCCTTTGTCTTTCAAAAATCAAGAATTGAGGAATCTATTTCTTAACGCACATTCCAGCTGGGAACTGATAAGATCTGGGTACTCTTTAAGAGTAAGAATCTGAGCAATGTCATCAGTCTTTCAATTAGTTACTAGACACCTGGTATGAGGTCCTTGGATGTGAAAAAACAGCTTGCCTGTCTGAATGTCTGAGAGTTTGAAAATAAAGTATAGCAGGATTTCTTAATCTCACCACTATTGATTTTTTGGGCTGGATAATTCCTTGTTTTGGGGGCTGCCTTGTGCAATTTAAGATATTTAGCAGAATCCTCAGTCTCTACCCACCAGATTCCCGTAGTAACTCATCTCTCCCTTCCCCTGTTATGCTAGTTATGGCAACCTAATACAACTTCAGACCCTGCCAAATATCCCTGGGAGGAGGATTCTGGGCAAAACAACTCACAGTTGATAAACACCGAAGTAGAGTAATAGGCTTGTACTTTTATCACTGTGTTTACTGTTAGCTTGTTTGAAGAATTCTTGGGGTCTGAGCACTGCAAAATCCTGGAGTGAATGAAAGACAAAGCCCAAGAAATCTGCAACCTATTTCTGACAAATAAGAAGAATGGAGGAAATGCATACAAAAACAAGGCAACTATCCATTATTTCTGTTTGTTTTCTTACAGCTGTTGTACACATATTTTTAAGATTTCATTTATTTGAGAGAGGAGGGAGGGAGTGCACATGGGGTGGTCGGGGGGAAAGGGCAGAGGAAGACAGAATCTCAAGCAGACCCTGCACTGAGCGTGGAGCCTGAAGCCAGGCTCAATCCCATGACCCACAAGATCATGACCTAAGCTGAAACCAAGAGTCAGACACTGACTGTGCCACCCAGGAGCCCCAATACAAATTTATGTAATAACCTCAAGCAAGGTGATTTATTGAATAAGACTAGATTGAAAAATTTGTTTAAAAGGAGCTAAATATCTTTTTCTTGAATATATCAGAGTATAAAATACAATAGTATATACATTTAATTTTATATGAGGCATGGAGGTTATTTCCCAGGGAAATACCCAATTGTTTTTAAATTCCTGTAGTTTTCTACATGAGCTTCATGGGTCAGAAAAATTATCAGTGTTTCCACAAAACATTTAAAGTTATGAGAACAGACACACATGTTTACAAGTAAATTGACTTACAAAAATGTCTATATCAAGCTGATTGTTTCTGGTTAACTTAGCTACTTCAAGAGCTCTCTGTGTAAAATGTTTTATAGCTATCCCCATAACAAACTTACATACAGGAATTGTGTTGCCCTAAAAAATATAAACAAATATAATTTCCTAGATCCTTTAATCACTTTAAGATCTTGAGTTTTACTATCTGGGGTTAACAAATGGTCTTTGATCTGGTGAAAAATATTTAAAGAAACTTAAAATCATAGAAAAAGAAAAAAATAGGTCACTGAGCAGTGCCTTTACTTACTTCTATAGATTGTACATATATTGAAATGAATGCCTTTCCTCATACTATAAATATAAGGTTAATTATATTTTGAAATTAAGCTTGGGAGATTTAAATAACATTGCCCTCTCTATATATGTATATGTATGCATATATATGTGTATATGTAAATATGCATGTAAATATGCACTATATGTATTCACTTATATATGTGTGTTCAAAATATTAATGTAAAAGCTTACTGAAGTTAACAGTTTTTAAATTTTATCTGTAATAGAAAGAAGATGGGTAGCTCAAACTTGGCTTTAGTATATTTAATCTGTTGTTAATAAGTGGTAGTAAAAAGTTATTACCTCACTGAAATAATACCTCACACCGTTTAGGATAGCTATGCCCTGTTAGAAGGGAAAGGTGCAATGGAAAACAATATAATAGTGGTGCCTCAAAAATGTAAAAAGAGAATTACCATATGATCCAGCAATTTCACTTCTGGGTATATAACAAAAAGAACTGAAAGCAAGATCTTGAAGAAATATTTGCACACTTGGGATCATAGCAACATTATTCCCAATAACAAAAAGTTGAAAGCAACCCAAGTATCTATCAACAGATGAATAAACGCAATGTGATATATTCATATAGAATGTTATTCAGCCTTAAAAGAAGGAAACTGACACACACTAGTAATATAGATGACGTAGCAGACATTAGGCAAAGTGATATAAGCCATTTACAAAAAGACAAATACTATATGATTCCACTTATATGTGGTACATACAACAGGTGAATTAGAGACATAAGGTAGAATGTTGGTTACCAAGGGTTGCCATAGCTGAGAATGTGTAGCCATTATTTAATGGGTACAGAGTTTCAGATTTGCAAGATGAAGTACTGGAGACCTGTTTCACACTTATATGAACAGACAACATTATTGAACTATGTACTTAAAAACAGAATGGTAAATTTTATGTTATGTTAATTTAACCACAATCTTTAAAAAGTTTTTATCTTCTGTGTAATCCGCCCAAAGATTAGAGGTTTCTTTTCTCATTAAACCTTATTTCAAAAGCCATTGACTTTAAGTTGATATTTATCATGCTTTTAAATTACTTTTGAAAAATCTGAAGAGAAGTTCCGCACATCTGCAAAAGCTGATGTTACTTTTAATGAGGCTACTAAGCCAAACCATTCATTTGTGCTCCATCCCAACCTTTTTGTTGCTTTTACCTTAACCTACATTCAGAAAAATAAAACTGCTGATGTATTGACACCAAAAGTAATTATTGTTCTCCCAAACGGTTAAAACATGAATGGCTTATTCCTTCAACTTATAAACCCTATCTTGGCACTCAAAAGTAAGTGGGAAATTAGAAAGATTTGGGTATATTTCCTAATTCTTAATCAACCACACTATTTAATCCAAAATGGGATAAAATGTATCAATGAAAAAGAGAAACTCATCTTATAAGTCTATTTACAAAAAAAATAATAAATAAATAAAAATAAAAATAAGCCCTGGAGGTTTGGTAAGGACCTCACTATATCTATTTACCAAATATGTTTTAAAAAATAGTTATTAATGATGTCAACATGGGCATCTACTCTTCTCTAAACTGATATTAAGGGTTGATCTGGAAAAAGAAGTCATTCCATTTTTTGTTTTTGTTCTCCCCCCGCACACACCCTGCCACCCCACAAACAGGTAGTTTCTGCTCTCCTCTTATCTATTGTCACTTTACCTTCTCTTATGGGATTTCTTCAGGGAAAATATCAAAAGCCAGTATCTCAGAGAAAAGGACTGCAGAAAGTACCCTTGATTATTAATATTGCAAAGAATACCTATTCTTGGTGTAAGCTAATGTTGCCACCATGAACAATAACCATAATACTGAAGCAAGAAACTGAGTCAAGACCTCCAGAACTTTTTTCCAAAAACAGAGGACTTTGTGAAAACAGAATGAAAACACAAGATCCAGTGGATTTGGATTAACCACAGGAATGAATTAAACTAATCAGGGAGAATTATTCGTGATCATTTATTTTGAAATGTGATTTTTTTAAAAATATTTTTCCTATACAGTATAGTTTCCATTTTATTTTTTTCCAGAGACTAGTTTTTCTTTGATTTTAAGTAATCTGCTCCTTACAAGGGCTTTAATAGAGGTTGTGGGGCAGCATCTGAAAGTCTAAAACAGGAGGAGGGTGTTGGTTCCAATGACAGTGTGGTCAATAACACAACTCATGAAGTAAAGTGGTGTCACACACAGCTTGGGAAGAGTGGAAGCATCAGTGACACTCATTTTGGAATGTCCCTGAAAGCTCTGGCCTCTACTATGTGTCAAATGATGAAATTTTTAATGGCTTTTCCTTGGGCAGGCAGAGGCCCTTTCTGCCATGACCATTATACTTTCCTTTGTCATCTTGGAAGCAATGACCCAAGAAAAGGTGAGATATTATTTTTTAATACTCTATTTTCTCATGGGCATTTGGGAAAGAATATTTATTTTTTATCTGTCTCCTACCTCAATATAGCAGATAGTGTCTGAAAACTGAAATGAAACCCTCTCTGGATGGCATCCAGTTTTAACAAATCCCTTAGGATTCATAAAATACGCTCGCGGGAAACCTGCAATGTTGATTTGTAATGTAGATTAAAAAACAAGAAAACTTTTAGGGAATGTAAAGAAATGACTCTGTAGAATATAGCATTAATTGACTGGCTTTAACTGCCAACTTCTCAGAACAATAACCAATATTATACACAAAGCTTTTAATCAGACCCTTTATTTTCATAATATGGTTATTTACCGATGTTCAAAAAATATATCTTCATTTCCTCTATCATGCTCTATTATTGTAGGGCATCATCCTTAGATCTGGTAAAAAATATTAACCACTGCTTTGTAAAGCCCAGGATTGAAGTTAACTTTGTATCCTCAATATCCTATGACTTTATACTTACTAACAATACAAGGTATGTTAATTGACATAACTTGTTACATCTATGTAAATGAACTAATCAAACATAACAAAACAGACACAATAGACTGTCATAAATTCACAGACTACCTTAAGTAGCCATTGCTGAATTAGTGTAATACTCTCAGGTGCACAAATATTGTTTGTAATTTTGATTTTACGTGTATGCTATTCATCGAATCCATGTCTAATTTCCATTACCTATAAAAATGTACTGATAAAAAAGGTAAATAAGCCAGAAATCCTTTAAATGATCTTTGCACAAAAGCATGACAAACCTACTCTATTTGTGATCAAGAATAATGTTTAGATATTATTTAAGATCCCAGGTTTCACTGTTGAAGAGAAAACAAATCTTTGAGGGAAAAGGCAAACATGTGGATGTGTGACCTTTTTGTCTTGCTGTAGCATTTTCTATCAAGCACAGCAAAGGGTCAACTGATTCTCAAGAAATTTAACTTTTTTTTTTCAATATTTATTTATTATAGGGCATGTGTTTTAAACTACTGAGAGATCAAGATTAACTTAAGAAGGCTTAAAAATATATTTACTCTTTTCCTAATATAAAAGATAACCAAGATATTATTGTCCAAACATATTATCCAGGTTTATAAGCTAAATTAGCTTTTAGAGACTGTTATCTATCCAATCATTGCCATTTCTACATGTTTTGAGAGGAAGACCAGCTTTGCACCATACTACCTTTTCCAGGGAGTTGTATAATAAATTGATAGAAAGACAGAGATAGTATATTCCTCTGGAGTAGGGGGGAGTAGGAGCCTAATTTAGATAAGCACCAATTACAAACACAGGTGGCCAGATACACTGACCACTTCCCGCTAACATTCTGCAGTACTTTTCTACTAACTCACCACAGCACTTAAAAATCCCCTCCCCCACCATTTTTTTCTTTCACTGCAGTTGAGTTCCATCTTTCCCCCCATTGCAATGGACTTGCTGTTTTTCCTGACTCCTTGTCCAGAGGTTGCATAGAGGTTCTTTGGCTCCTCTGGGATTACAGAGAAGAAACCCCTTAGTTCCTACATGGAGATTGTGTGTGTAAAGGATAGTATTTTCTATCCCTTTTGCAATAGTTTTTTAAGCTATTAAACCTGTCTAGTGCCAATTTTTCTTTGCCATATCCAACTTTCAACATGCTGCCTTGAGTTGGTATTGGAGCTCAAGGAACGGTACCAAAAAATGCTATACTCTGATTGATTTTTCTGTAATTAACTATCCTCTTGGACTTTAACCAAGGAGTGTTGTGTGTTCTACAAACTGTGGCAAAGCCAAGTTGTTAGCTTGCATGTAGAATACAATTCTTAGACTCTTCACAGTTCTTGAAACTAGCAATCATATTTCAGCATTTCTGTCTACAGTCACTCTATGAGTCTTAGTTCTTCCTATACAATTTTAATAAGCTCTTCCATCCTGCTGGTTCTCTCATTAATGAGTTAAATGTGACACTGACACATGCTCATTATCTATTTGTAGGACAGTGAGGATTCTAACAATTTGAAAACTGTGCTCTTCTTATAGTATTAATATGTGAATGTCCACCTATCATTTTCAATGACCTAGTTCACATAATGGGACATTTTTCCAAAGTGTTAGCTGTTTAGATGCCATACCATATGGTGAAAATTCAGCTCCATAGTTGTTTCAGTGTATTCATTTGTAGGAGGCAAATTGGTTTAAAATATTTCACCATGCCTCATCTGTCTGCAAGTAGTCATCTCCTACAGCTTTCACTAAGCATTAGAAGTCATGAAATTATTCCTTTAACCTAAGTGATCTAGTTGATTTTCAGATCGTGATACATTTTACTAAATGTCTTTTATTGTTTATGTTCCATGATGAGGCAATGACTAGTTACTGTGGGCCTACTATGTACTGGGCTACTTATTGAGGATATAGTAATGAAGAAAAGGCAAGATTAATGGAATTTAAAAATGTGTAAATGTTTTCATTTGGTAAGAAGTCAATAAATATATTTGAAAATATAATTGACAAAATAATCCTAAACTTTTCCTTAATGCCCTTGAGTTCATCTGGTAGGGATTCTAGGTAGTCAACATTGCTATAGAAAGGAATATAGTCAGGGAAGAAACATGAATCCTTGTTTTGTTCAAAAGGCATAGAAAAATAAATAATACCAATTCTTCACCATCTCTTCCAGAATATAGAAATAAAGGAAAAAAATTCCTAAATTATTCTATGAGCCCAGCATTACGCTAATATCAAAACCAGATAAAAACAAGAAAATCTACAAACCAGTATCTCTCATAACCTCAGATGCAAAAAACAAAACAAAACCTATCTCAACAAAATACTAGGAAACTGAATTTAACAATGTGTAAACTGAATTACATACCATGACAAAGTGGAATTTATTCCAAGTATGCAAGTCTGGTTACACACTGAAAAAATGATCAGTGTAATCCACCACATCAACAGGATCAAGAAGAAAAATCATATGGTCACACTGATTCAGAAGAAGCATTTGGCAAACTGCATCATCCATTCATGGTAAAAATGTTCAGTAAACTAGGAATAGAGAACTTCAACTTGATAAAGAACATCTACAAAAATCCAACAGCTAACACAGTTAATTGTAAGAAACAACACTTTCCCCCTAAGATCATGAAGGAGCAAGGCAAGGAAGTTCTCTGTCGGAACTCCAAACACACAAAGAGCTCTTTAACTCAACAATTAGAAATATATATATTATATATATATAATATTATATATATATTATATTATATATATAATATTATATATTATATAAATATTTACTATATATATTATATATATATTTATTATATATATATTATATATATTATATATAATATATATATATATTAAAAACGGGCTGAATATATGAACGGATACCTACCAAAGAAGATGTATAGATGAAAAGTAAGCATGTGGAAAGATACTCAACATTATTTATGATTGGGGAATTGCAAATTAAAACAGCAATAAAATACCCCTACACACCTATTACATTAACTAGATTAAAAAAAAGAAAGAAAAAAGAAAAAAGAAGCTAGCAGTACCAATTATTGGTGAGGATGTGGAGTGATAGGAATTCTCATTCATTATTGGGGGGAATGTAAAATGATTCCAATTTAGAAGGCAGTTGGGGAATTTCTTACAAAGTTAAACTTGAATTACCATACAATTCAGCATTCACACTCCTAGGTATTAACACAACTGACTTGAAAATTTATGTTCGCACAAAATTTGCACAGGAATGTTTTTAGCAACTTAACTCAATTTCCAAAATGTAAATCAAACAATATATCTACAATACCTGAATAAATTGGCCTATACCTTATGCTATCATTATTTCCTGATAAAATGAATGTGCAATCAATTCACGAAAAGATATGGAAGAATCTTAGAAGCATACTGCCAAGTGAAAGCAGCTAGCCTCAAAAGTCTTCATACTGTATGATTCCATTATATGATATTCTGGAAAAAGCAAAAGTACAGAAACAGTAAAAAGACCAGAGGTTTCCAGGAGTATGGAAGGAAGGGAGAGGAATGAATAAGTGAAGCACAGGAGACACTGAGGGTGGTGAAAATATTCTCCACAGGATACATGGTATTATTTTTTCAAAATTAATAGAACTTCACAGCAAAAAGAATACCTTTATGGCAGTTTACAAAAAAAAAAAAAAAAGAAAGGAAGAAAGGAAGAAAGGAAGAAAGGAAGGAAGGGGAAGGAAGGAAGAAAGAAAGAAAGAAAGAAAGAAAGAAAGAAAGAAAGAAAGAAAGAAAGAAAGAAAGAAAAAGAAAAATGGAAGGAAGAGAATCTCAGGAAGGAATGCACTGTAACAAGAGAATCAACTGTATTGCAAATGCATGAAACAACCACAGTAAGGGCAGTGCAGGGGGGAAGGTGCTCCTCTAGGTAATTTTGGAAATAAGTGGAGCCTATAAGACTGGAGGCAAAAGAAAATGCATATTAGCCTTGTAAAATAATTGATAAAATTGCTTCCTTTGGTGGTACAGGTCAACAATTCTGATACTGCTATACATACATATGGGAATTGAACATTTAAATGCATGTCAGGTAGTAGGAGTACCTTTCCTCAGTTTTGGAGTGGAAACCCACAGATCCTCAAGAGGAGGAGGCTGAAATAAAACATTTTTTAAATGAATTAGGAGTGAAAACATCAGTAAAATAAAATTTTACTTAATTGAGTTACAGATAGTTATATATAGAAATGTTTACACATGTTGCTTATATACTGGTTAGTATACACATATATATTTGTCAGATGACGTGGTCTAAAGTGAACCATCAATATCAGCAAGCAGATCTAGAATCCAGATGTTGGTTTCTAATACCATTCTCCAATAAAAGGAACCAGGGTTTCTAAGAGAAATCACTGATTCTAAGACTGAGGCAGAAAATATAAAAGATGAGTCTGGAGCATTTTACAGTGTCACAACTTTTTTTTTTTTTTTAAGTACTAAAAATAAAAATACAAACAAAAAATTACATTGATGGGAGTATGTCAAAAGGATACATTAGCCAAAGGAAAGTTCCAATGGCCAAATATTGGAACTATTTGAGAAATAAAATAAAAATTGCATTATAACCCAAAGCATAAACTAAATATCCGAGTATCCATACAAATAGATGACTCAAAAAGTTAATTGTGGAAGAAGAGACAAATATCCCGTGCAAAATAATTCCAAATACTTCATGGAGATATTGTACCCTTAAAAAGGTGGAGCAAATTCCCCACCTTCTAAGACCGGCTTGTGCACAGTAGCTTCTTTCCCAAGAGGACAGTATGAAGAGAGGGAACAGAAGAGAAAATTCCACTGAAAAACAATACCTCAGACAAGTGATCAAGGATTACATCAACAATGATAAGTCGTACTGACAGTATGCATCCTAGACATGTTACGATGAGAATGTACTTTCCACGAGGGTCTTCCTCTCCCAAAAGACATTAACCCATTTTAATAACAAGAAAAACATCAGACAAATTTTGATAGAGGGACATTGTACAAAATATATGGATACTACTCCTCAAAGCTGTCAAGGTCGTCAAAAACAAGGCAAGTCTGAAAAACTCTCAGAGCACTGTGGAGCCTAAGTATACATGCAAACTGAATGCAACATGGTGACCTGGGTGAATTCTGGAACAGGAAGAAAAAACCCATTGTGGAAAAACTGAGCAATTAAGAATAGAGCATGGGCTTTAATTTATGTAATAATATATAATTATGGGTTCATTGTGAAAAATGTACCATACTAATATAGGATGTTGATAAGTGAGGGAACAAGGCATTGTGTGTGTGTGTGTGTGTGTGTGTGTGTGTGTGAATTCTGTTATTTTTCCTAAAAAATATATAACTTTTCCTAAAAAATAAAGTTTATTAAATTTCTAAGGCATATGCATCAGAAGGTAGCATGTTTCAAAGAACTATAAGAAAATTTTAATGGAAAAAATACAGATATATAAGGTTTCTTTTAAGATTAGAAAAAGTTTCTCCCTTACCTGGGTGGGGCCAAAGGAGTAGAACTGTGTGCATACATGCCTGGGGTGGGGGGTATATTTATATATTCACCAAAAGCCAGGTATTAGAATGACTAATAATGATTTATAATGGAACAAACTTAAAATTACCCAAGTGTCCATCAGTATAAGAATGAGTGGCATAGTCACATAATAGGATACTATAGGGCAATGGGAATGAGAGAATTAGCACAAAGATGAATGAATTTCATGAATAGTGAGTGAAAGCAGCCAGACATAAAAGCATATGCATTGTATGATTCCATCTGTATAAAGTATTTTTAAAAAATACATGGAGCTCATCTATTCTAATTTCCCTTTGTGGGGAGAAATGGAGTTCTGGTTAAGAAACACACTGAGTGAATACTAATGACTTGAGGATTTTTTCTATGTGTATATATATATGTATTAAACCTCAGCAAGAAGTTAATTAATTTGAAAGATATTGATATTTTCTTTAACAGAACTGTCGAGGGCTATCCCAGAGCATAAGTGAGCGATGACAAAAGGGGATCAAAGAAGAACCCGTGCAAAGAAATGTTGGTGGCAACAGCAAAAGGAAGAGAGGGTAATTTTGACAGTCTTAGATATTCTGAAACAGAAATTGCCAAAAAATACCCTCAAAATAAGAGTACCATTCTGAGTGAAATCCTCTGCAAACAAGTATTTGATAATAGTTGGATCCAACCTTTGGAAGAGTACAAAAACATACTCAGGGACTCACAAAACAATGCTGGAAGATCATAGTGAATTATGATAATTTAAGACCTCAAAGCCACAGATACATCCCATAAACATCCCTTCTAGAATGACAGATGCAAATCCAGAAGATAAAAGAGTATGATCTCTACAGCTCAGGTTAGAAAAAAAGAAAAAAGGACAAGGAAAAGAAACAAAATTTACTATTGAGACCACTGAGGAAATCTGAATGTGGATTATATAGTAGATTGCAATATTATATCAATGTTAAATTGTCTGACAGTGATAAATATATGGTAGTTGTTATTATGTAAATAGAATTCCATTTTCCATAGGAGATGCAGTCCAATATCAAGAGTTGTATCTACTACAAATTCTCAAAAACTATATGTGTGTATGGAGAGGTACTGAGACAAAACTCTTGATGAATCTAGATGAAGCATATGTGTTTTATTATTCTATACAATCTTTGCAACAATTTTGTAGGCTTACAATATTCAAAATAAAAAGTGAGAGGAAAATTAAAAAAACTGCTAGTACTCCCTTTCACGATTCAGACCTCAGATTTTTATTAGAGAAAAAAAATTGTTTTAAGGAAAATTGCCATAAACCCGGTTTTTTCTACTAAGAAAATACATGAAATTCAAATCATATGTCAACTTTACTTCAGTAAAATTAGATAATGTATTTAATTAGCTAAAGCACAGATATGAAAAATAATTTTTGACAGTTAAATTCTCATATTTTTGGAGAACAGTATTAATAAATAATGTTGGAGGGCTTCTGAAATTAACTGTTGGATATTTTTAAGTGCTCTTTTAGACAGGAAAAAGTTACATTTTGTTGTAAATATTTTATAAACAAAAATAAGTTAAAGTTCAATATCATTTTCATATAATGCAGTAAGTTTAAGTTATGACAAAGAATTTAATAAAAACATGAAAGCAAGTCTGACCCTATTCAAGTTAATACAACCAAAAACTATAACCTATTTTAAAGTTTACATAACTTTTTCATATACATTATCAAAGTGTATTTTAATAGTATTTCTTTAGGGATGTAAAGCATGTAAAATTCTCATTTTAAATGTGAAAAAAGTAGGGTTCAAAAGGTTAAGCAGTTTTTCTAATGCCATAGAGCTAGTAATAGAACCTAGGATGTATGCACATCTTTTGAAACAGTATCATTCTGTAAACAATCTCCCCTGAGTCACAAATACATACTTAATTACCAATATTTCCTATTTAGCAGGTAAACCAACTGGAAAACATTTTCCATGTGTTTCACATTTCTGCAAATCCTGTGAGCAGACACACTGTTAGATTTTGTTTCTAGATCATCTTTTTAAGGATGTTTGTAGAGCAAAAAGCTCTGAAAGAGAAAGATAACATCTTCATCTGGAGCAGAGCACCGGTTTGTTTGCTGTAAGGTGCAATAAAGACAGCAGCTCCCTCTGGGACAAAGGTTGAGCGTGTTTGTTTGAAGTGCTTTATAAGATCGGGGTTTATTAAGCTCAGGGTTTTTAAGCTGTGTAACAAAAGCACTACATGCCTAGCATCTACCTGGACCTACATCTGCATGATCCCCATAGGATTTGAAAGACATGAGTGATGGGAATATGAAATTCCGACACCAGCTGGGCTGTAAGTAACAAAGTCTTTTGTTTCTGATCCAGTTCCATGTCTCCTGCCAGCATGCATGAAACTATGGAAGACACTATCAGTTCTTGACAGATCTAAAGCAGTCATTATATGCAGGGGAAGAGTTAGGACATTGTGCTTAAGAATCTATTTCAAAGATTTGGTACTACTTTCACTAATTTTTAACCTCATCTTCCTCTCTTCCACCCTACTTTTCTTTGTTTCTTATTTGCTGAAGGTATCTAAGCATTGTCAGTTGAAGTTTACCATCTTAGCTTCTGGCAAAAAGGACGAGAAACTTTTATCAAATGACAGTGTTAAAACAGAAAATAAAATATGATCCTAAGTTGTTTTTTTTTT